>NW_025335328.1:742706-745993 GCF_004798865.1 Varanus komodoensis
CCAAAACGATGATGGCAGAGAAAGGGCGGAAGCGCTCAGCTCCTCCTTTGGCTCCTCCTGTACCTTCTGCTGTGCAGGCAGAGAAGAAGAATTCATTCCACTTCTCTGAGGAGCGAAGGCAACAGCGGCGACCAGAGAGGAAACTCTCAACCCTATTAACAAAATACATCACCAGGCCTAGACAGTGTCTGCACTGGATTTCTTAAAGAATTCAAGCATGAAATTGCTCCTGACACCAAAGCATTAGGTGAGAATCGGTTCAGCACAGGGCCACCAGGACGGCAGCCGGATTCGGGGGATGCCCTATGAGATGAGACCGAGGGAGCTGGGTGCCTTCAGCTTGGAGGAGAGGAGACTCCGAGGGGGTCTTGTAGCAACATATAGGCACGGGAAGGAGTTTCACACAATAGAGCTGTTCCCCCCTGCAGCAGAGGGCAGAATGCACTCCAGTGGGACAAAGCTCAGGGAACTGGGTTTCAGTTTGAATGCCGGGAAGCTCTTCCTGACGATTAGGACCCCTGGGATATGGAATGGGCTTCCAAGGGAGCTGGTGGAGGCCCTTCAGTGTGGGCACTCAAGGAAAGCATGGACAAGCACATGCTGGGAATCATATAAGCGGAGCCGGCTGGAGCCATGGGTCAGACTAGATGGTCCGGGAGACTCTTCGGACTCGCTCTGTTTCTGTTTGGTGTACGAGTAGTTAAAGCTGAAAGGGATCATGATTTTCTGTTCTCCAAAACCCTGTGAACTAGCTCCTTGACACCATGTCTTCATTAATCCCAGGACACCCACTCTTCTTCCGGCTCCTCCTGGATTCCTGTATGTGGCTCCCGGAAGCCTCTGAGAGGGCCTGACCTTCCAGTCTGCCCTGGTCCCAGAACCCCGCACTCCGGATCGTGGCAGCCAGCCAGCGTCTCCGAGCTGCAAGGAAGGCTCTTGCAAGTGCTTCTCGCCTGGCCCAGCAACTTCAAGAGCGTGTCCACAGGGCCAAAACTTCCTCTGGCGGGCGGCGTAAAAAGAAACACTCCTATTGACAAAATGTACAAAATGCCAATTTCCTTCAACCAGACCCCACGTTCCACCAACAGGAAAACCACATCTCACTGTGAGCAGAAAAGCATTCCTGAAGAGGCAGGTGTTCCTTGACAGAACAGCCGAAGCCGGCCGAGGATCCAGCCGCCGGGCCTTATGTCAGCCGCTAGACCCGGGCTTGCCCGCCCCCACAATGTCCGGCTGAACGAGGGAAGCAGGGGCATCTCTGGGGGCCGGCCGGCTGGCCGGCCTGCCGCGGACTCAGAATCCGGAGGAGCTCACAAAAAGCCCTCTTGCCCGCCCGCCCCCTGCCCAGGCGCCTCCGGGCTCGGGCAGCGCACCGGTCCAGGAGCATGCGCTGCACGAGTCCACCGGCGACCCAGCGAGGCAGAGCAGTGCAGCCTCACCCTCACCCTCACCTCGGGGAGGAGATCCAGGAGGCGCCTCTCGGAGCATGCTGGCGGAGCGAGCGAGCGCGGCCAGTCCGCCCCTCCACCTGCTCGGGCTCTGCAGGAGCACCATGGGGCTGGCCGGTCGCGGGGGGCACGGTGAGGCTCAGAGCCCCCCCCGCGGGCTCCCGATTGGCTGGGCCTGCAAGCGCGGGACGCGTCCTCGCTCAAGCGTCAGCTCTGCCGCTGTCAAACGCTTTATTTTTGTACATATAAGGAAGTGGGCTGCCGATACGATCTGAAGGGGCTTCCTGTTTTGTATGTGTGTGAGCAACGATGCAGCCACATGAAGCGGAGCTGCAGCCTCCTTCCCCAAGACGCGAAGCACGCGGCCTTCCGGGACGGGGTGCCCCACGGGAGCCCTGGCTGGCCCCGTCTGGCTCCACCGGCTGTCCCACCGCCTCGCTCAAAGCTGTTCGGGGGTTCGCAGCTCCCGAACCGTCTCCCGGCGTCCGCTGCTTCTGGAAGGCAGCAGAGCGCCAGGGAGGGTCTCTGCCGGCCTGCTCCCAGCTAGATCACGTGAAGCCGAGACCGCCGGAAGTGCCGGCTCTCAGAGGAGCCGCTGCGGAAGCAGCGCTCACCCTCTCAGGCCGGCTGTCCACGCAGCGCAGGCGTCCAGAGGATGGATGGCCCTGGACAGTGGCTCTGGGCTTCCTGGACATGCTGCGCAGCTGTCCAGCGGCAGAAGCAAGCTGCCTGCCACCGGCACCCTCTGGGCCGTCCCTGCAGCCACGGCCTCCAGCGCATCGCGCAGACCGAGCGAGGAAATCTCGGCATGAGCGCAGGGGGAGGAGCACCAACTGACACCAAGCGGGGACAACGCTGCTCGCGCGTTCCTGGGCAGCCTTTCACTTGGAGGAAGAAAAGGGGAAGCGCAGGCCAGGGTCCCCTCCCAGAGAGAAGTCATGGGACTGAAGCTTGTTAAGGAGCAATTAATGAAGCAGGCGGTCTAACCTGTAAATGCCCCCACGCGGCACTGAAGATGCCGCACGAATTTGTTTTGGAATGGAAAGAAAACACTCTCCAAGAACTGAGCGTTTTGTTTAGTCGCGAAGTCGTGTCCGACTCTTTGCGACCCCATGGACAACACTCCTCCAGGCCTCCCTGTCCTCCACCATCCCCTGGAGTCCACCTGAGCCCACGCCAACTGCCCCAGTGACCCCATCCAGCCCCCTCATCCTCTGCCCTCCCCTTCTCCTTTTGCCCTCAATCGTTCCCAGCATCAGGCTCTTCTCCAGGGAGTCCTTCCTTCCCATCAGGTGGCCAAAGTATTTGAGTTTCATCTTCAGGATCTGGCCTTCAAAGAGCAGTCAGCGCTGATCTCCTCTAGGACTGGCCGGTTTGATCGCCTTGCGGTCCAAGGGACTCGCAGGAGTCTCCTCCAGCACCACAATCCAAAGGCCTCAGTCCTTCGGCGCTCAGCCTTCCTTAGGGTCCAGCTTTCACAGCCATGCATTGCAACTGGGAAAACCATAGCCTTGACTGTACGCACTTTTGTCGGCAGGGTGATGTCTCTGCTTTTTAGTATGCTATCTAGATTTGCCATAGCTTTCCTCCCCAGGAGCAAGCGTCTTTTAATTTCTTGGCTGCAGTCCCCATCTGCAGTGATCTTGGAGCCCAGGAAAATAAAATCTGTCACTACCTCCATGTCTTCCCCATCTATTTGCCAGGAAGTGAGAGGACCGGATGCCATGGTCTTAGTTTTCTTAATGTTGAGTTTCAAGCCAGCTTTTGCGCTCTCCTCCTTCACCCGCATCAAGAGGCTCTTTAGTTCCTCCTCACTTTCTGGCAAATAGATGGGGAAGA
>NW_025335328.1:746093-772645 GCF_004798865.1 Varanus komodoensis
TGCCATAGCTTTCCTCCCCAGGAGCAAGCGTCTTTTAATTTCTTGGCTGCAGTCCCCATCTGCAGTGATCTTGGAGCCCAGGAAAATAAAATCTGTCACTACCTCCATGTCTTCCCCATCTATTTGCCAGGAAGTGAGAGGACCGGATGCCATGGTCTTAGTTTTCTTAATGTTGAGTTTCAAGCCAGCTTTTGCGCTCTCCTCCTTCACCCGCATCAAGAGGCTCTTTAGTTCCTCCTCACTTTCTGCCATGAGAGTGGTATCATCTGCATATCTGAGGCTGTTGGTATTTCTCCCGGCAATCTTAATTCCAACTGGTATTTCATCTTGGCCCGCCTTTCTCATGATGTGCTCTGCATATAAGTTAAATGGACAGGGCGACAGGATACAGCCTTGCCGAACTCCTTCCCCAGTGCTGAACCGATCAACGGTTCCGTGCCCAGTTCTCACTGTGGCTTTCAGCAGCTCCTGTTGCCTGCCTGCCTGCGGACTTGGCCTGCTCAGCTTTCAGCAGCCCCAACAGCAGCCTGTGGCTCCAGGTGCAGTTCTGCATTCCCCTCCACCCCTGTGGGCACATCCCCAGGCCCGGTTTCCAGAGCACGCGTGACCGGGGACTGTGGCAGGGTTTGGTCCAAGGGTCCATATCCGTACTTCGCTGCCTGTTGCTGACGGCAGGCAGCTGTTTAGCCAGTGCAGGGGGTTCTCTATCAGTATGCAGGAACACCTGATCCTGCCAGGTGATGGTTTGAAGAAATCATGCCAGGCAAAGTCTGGTCCTAGTCACTGTCGCTGCCAGTCAGTGGGGAGCTGCTCACGTGCCCCAGGCTGCCCCTTAACATTCCTGGCTGCCCAGAGGTCCCAAATGACAAAACCGAGGCTGCCCTACTTTGGGCACAACATGAGGAGGCAAGACTCACTGGAGAAAACAATCGTGCCAGGGAGAACCGAAGACGGAGGAAGAAAGGGAAGCCAGACGTGAGACTTGGCCTCATGAAGGCAGCCACTGCCTGGAGCCTACAGGCGCCGAGCAGGGTTGGGAAAGACAGACAGGCAATACACCCTGGATGGCTTTCATTCATGGGGGGCCATAAGTCGAAGTTGATTTGACAGCACTCGACTTCGTAACAGCAGCAAACCGCTACGCGATGGATGGTTTGCCGATGATTTTTTTCATTATAACAAGCAGACCCCTCTACAAGTAGAAAGCCTTGTCCAAACATTTCCTGTGAAGAAGAGGAGCCCGAGCCACTGCCCCGCTGTCACTGCCAGGTCGTCCGGCTCCTCAGGAGGACACGAACCAGAGAGGGCCTCCAGGTGGCAGGCTGTGGAGATCGCGGCAGCCGGGACTTCAAGTGGGAGCAGCTCTCTGCCGCAAGTCCCCGGAGCAGCTTTGGGGACTGGGCAGCGTGTGAGGGCAGCGACTGCGAGAACACGGATGCCGCCGACAGCGACAAAGCACAGGGCTGCCGGGCGAGCCGGCGCCGCCCTTGAGCCATCGGGCCAAGCACCACGCACCGGCTCCGTAGGCTGTGCCCGGCGGGCTGCAGGCCTTGCGGGGCACAACGGGGTGAGGCCCAAGCCCCGAGGGATTCCCAGGGCACCGGTGGCCCACGAGGAGCCGACGGGTCACCAGCTCCGCGAGCAGGAGCGTGCTTGTGTGCCGAATCTGGAAGCAACCTGTTGCTCCGAGGCCTGTAGGCGGCTCTGAACGCCAACAAGCACACAAAGGCCTTGCCAGTTCTCCCGAGTGACCCAAACCTGCATCCCGAGAGGGAATGCAGAATTCTGACTCCAGGCAAGACCCAAGCGCACCCCTCGCCTGCAGTGAGCGAGGCCAGTCTTGGCCGTTTTCCCAGCGAGAAAGCAGCTACAAAAGCCCGACCTGAAACAATGCTCAAAGGACACGCAGGGCTCTGCACCTCATGCGCAGTCAGCACAGTGCGCTGCTCCTCGTGCCGCTGCGCTGGCTCCCGCCCGAGGTCTGGGCCTGATTCAAAGCGCGTGCACTAACATTTAAGTCCCACATGGCTTGGGGCCAGCTTATCTGAGGGAAGGCCTCCTCCCGAAGGTCCTTCTGAGAGAGGTCCTTCTGAGAGAGCCCCTCCGAGGAAGGATGCGGCCGCCCACTCACGGAGTCCGCCCCCCGGTGAGGTAGGCCTGGTGCCCACCTCTTTCTCCTTCTGACGCCAGGTGAAAACTTTTTCTTCTCCAGATATTTTAATGGCTAATTTCAATTCTGATACGTATTTTATATCATTGCTGTGCCTGTAGTTTTGACTTGACTGTGGCAGTAGGGTCTCATTGGATTGTGATCCTGTGCTGGAGTTTTTAACCCGATAGTGACGGTGGCTTTCTCGTTATTGGCTGCTCTACTGGTTTGATGTATTGTGTCTGCCTTACATTTCTGATCCTGTTAACTACCCAGAGCACTTTCAGACAACTGGGCGGCATGAAAAGGTAATAATAAGTCCATACCTTTCCTTCGCCACCTGCTTTTCCTCCCTTCCTTAACGCTACTCCGGTCGCTGCTGCTGCTGCTGCTGCTCCCGCCACTGCTGCTGTTTTCGGAGGTGGGAGAGTCTGACTGCACGTCGCTGCTCTCCTCGGAGCCCTCAGAGAGGTCTTTCAACCCGTCTGGAACATCCTTCTGCAATAAAACAGAGAGAGATGCAGAGGCAATGCGCTGGCATTCCCAACGGGGGTGGGAAAGCTGAAGCCCCGAGCCAGAGGCCCGGGGCTACCTTCTGGCTACCAGCGCCAGGGCGCATAGCAGCCCCCGAGGAACCTCTCCTGGGCCAGGCGCCTCCAGCCGGGGCGCAGCAAAGGTGTGCAGCAGCACATCCTCAGACGGTGGCTACTGGGGGTGGCGGATCCTCTACCTCAATCCCTGTCAGAACAAGGATGCCACACACCCTACGCCACCCCCAACCAACACCCACCTAACCTTTAAGGGGGCTGGGGCCACATTGCCCTCCAGAACCCTCTGGAGACTTGGCTCTGCCCACTGCACCTAGATTTGCCCTAGCCACACCCATTTTACAGGTGGGCAATGGGGCACCTTCTCCAAGCAGAATTACGCGTCTGGGCCACGAGGGGTTCTGGTGTCAACCCCACACGCAAGCTGTAGAATCATCGAACAGAAGAGTGGGAAGGGGCCGGGATGGCCCTCAGGTGCAGCCCCTGCTGCTGCAGGACCCCAAGTCACGCCACCCCACTCAGAGGGCTGCCCAGTTTCGTCCTGAATGCCTCCAGGGTGGGAGAGTCCCCCCCATCTCCAGGCAGTGGAGGCTAGCAGCTGGGCCAGGAGCAAAGGGGTAACAGCCCTTGTGTCGAAGAGTTCCTGCCCGAAGCCCCCAGGCAAGGACGCTCGGTCGGCCACAGCATCGCTGTGGCACCTCGTGAAGCAGCCCGGGGCTTCCCGGGACAGGCCACCTCCCCCAGAGCCAGCCCCGCATGCAGGCAGCAGGCATGCTTACCTTCAGGGTGTAGACGCCCATCCTCCCTGGGACCTTATAGAAAATGCCCTCACTCCCACGGGAGTTGGTGTGCAGCATCGCGTTCAGGCAAGCGAGAGGAGAGGTCCCACTAGAAAGAGAGCAGCGGGTCAAGCCCCCCGGCACGCGGGGGGCAGGCTGCCCAGTCCCGGGCTGCTCGGCCACGGCGTGGCAGAGGGGCACGAGGAGCGGCCCCACCGGGCAGGGGCTCCTCAAAGACCCGCCGGCAGCCAGCCCGCGTCAGGCGGGCCAGGTGCAACAGGAAACGACGGACCTGCCGGAGGGGAGCGGGTTCCTTCCTCCGCCACGGCCCACACCTCGTGGGGCAGGGAGCCCTCCGGAGAAGGGGGCCGCCTCCCGGAAGCGAGGCCCTTCCTTCCTGCTTCCAGCGAGCCGGAAAGGGGCCATTCCCCCTCTCCCCCGCATGGCTCCTTGTCTGAGCATCTACTGCTGCAGTGAAGGTGGGTCTCAGCGGGTTCTCCAAGGGTCAGAAGCGTCTGCAAAGTACATGGAGGGGGAATTCACGCCCCGCTGCAACTACAAAGCCAAGGAACGGAGCCAGGAAACACTGCGGGGGCCCGTTCCTCCCCTTTCGGGAGTCAGCGGGGACTCAGGGAGCTGCTGACAAGGTGGAGGGTGCTGAGAACGGGAAGTTCAAGACTCGAAACCGGGGGGTCTGCCCCCGCCCTCTCAGGACCCTCCATCGACAGTGTGGCTCTTGGACCTCCGCCACAGAGAGCCAATTAGCCTACCAGTTGGCAGCTGCCCCCAAGACCGGGACAGACAAGGAGGCCGCCCGGCAAGCTACACGCTCGCGTCCTCGCAAGAAGTGCCGCCGCAGCAGCACAGGGCTTTCAAAGTGCTTTTTAAAAGGGGGCAAAGCCGTGGCGGAGGCTCCAAAGCGTGGAAGACTGCGAGAGGCCGGAGGGGGTTCGCCACCGCTGCCCAACGGCGGCCGATGTGCAGGTCCTTCGGCCCCCGGCGCAGGTGCGCTCCTGCGGCCAGGAGGCACGGCAGCCCCCCAGGACGCAGGCAGCCCCGGCTCAGGCTGTGCGTCCTCAGCACAGCTTCTCCCCGGAAAGCAAGGCACCCTGCAGGAAGTGGCACAAGTTCAGGGGACTCGAGGGCCCACCGCGGCTGCCGCTCGTGCACACGGGGCCTGTGGCTTCGGCCAAGTCACCCCCCGCTGGTTCTCCGACAAGCAGACAACCTGGGACACCTTTGTGTGGAAGGTTTGAGGCATCCTCATTTAGGCCATGTCTGCATATTGCTTATTTGCGGGGGATCGAAGGGGCCCCTGAAACGCTCCCAGGTCCAAGCAAAGACGAGGGTTTCGTGACCTAACCAGTGCAGAAATTTGCATGGCTCCCTCTTACTGCAAGAAATGCAGACACCCCCCCCCACATCTTATGACACGAGGCCTCATGGAGGGTGTAAGACGCCAGTCTCGGCCACGGAGGCCCCCAGCGTCCCTGCTGGAGGGCTGCGGTGGCGTTCCGGAGATTCCACAGTGAACCGCAAGACAGCCCAGGAAAGCCTGGCGTGCCGATCAGAGATCAACCACCCCGGTGGCTGGGCTTCTGCTAAGCTGCCTGCGCTCCGCTGAGCCACCACGTGGGCCGCCAAGCACGAAGGCGGCTGCTCAGGTCGAGGAGGTGGCAGCAGGCCCCGGGGCCCCCCACCCCCCCCACGCACCAGGCCTCCCACAAGCCGGGATCCGGGCAGGCACTGAAGTGACCCCGAGCGTCTTGACCGACTCCACCTGCAGGGCTCGAGCCACGCACCGTTTCTGCATGCGGCCAGTCCCCTGAGATGCTGGTTCAGCTGAACGCTGCGGCTTTTATATATCAACAAGTGCTTACCTTCTGCAGTCGTTCGGAATAGAAAGAAGTGGAAGCAGGGGAGGAAGAAAAGAGAGAATGCTCTTTAAGTATTCAGCAAAGCAACACTTCCACACATTTCCAGTGACCTCTCGCAGGACCCACAGCGGAGATTCTGTCCGGCAAGGGGTGGCAAGGGGCTGCGTTGCAGCGATTTCCCAAAGGGGCCGGGCTGGGCCGGCAACTTGGCTGTGGCGGTCAGTCCGAGAGAGCCAAACCCACAAGGGCTGGAGGGCGGAGGCCGGGTGTCCGGCTCCCCTGAGCTGCAGGGCCCGTGGGCAAAGCCCCGGCCGACGGGGAAAGGTGCTGAGCTGATGCCACCCCCTGGCAGGAGCCAAAGGGACTTGCTGCGAACCCGGGGCCCACTCCAGCTTGCCCTGCCTTCAGCGATCTCAAACACGCTCTGGCTCAGAGGAGAACAAAGCCACATTGCAAGCCTCAGCGAGGGCAGCGAGACGCAAACGAGGCGAAGTTACTCGTCTTCGAGGCGTTCCATGACCACCTGCCAGACTTAAAGCCTCAGCGGCAGGTGTGCATCCTCTGACTTGCTGCCACTGCGAAAAGGCAAGCCAGAGCCTTGAGGGAGCGCCTGAGCGGGCTGGGGACGAAGACTCCCACGCCACCTGCACAATCCCGGCTTTCGGAAGAAACGCTGACCGTGGAAACGCAATGCCTCTCCACACCCACCTGGCATCTCCAGGTGAGCCCCGAGCCTGGACGTCCCTCACTAAGTTCAGGCCGGCTATGCAAGGCATCCCACCAGAAATAACCGGGTTCCCAGGACACCTCCTTGGAGAGAGAGTATTTTCTGTCGCTGGCGAGAAGGCGGGTCTTTTCTGCCAGTGCCCCCATCACAGCACTTGCTCCCCAGAGAGTTGTGCCAGGCACCGGCGTTCCAATGTCAGGCCAAAATCCTTCCATTTACCTGGTTCTTTAATTGCTAATTCATATTTTAATTGTTTTAGTATCAAGTACTGGCACCAAGGAGTGTGCCAGTTTTATTAACTGTTTTATTGTTGATTTAACTGGGTTTTTTTTTAAATTGTGTAAACAGCCAGGAGATTTTTAGTGAATGACAGGATAGGAAAAATTAAAATAAATACATAAAACAGAAACATTCTTGCATGCTCAGCCTTTGCGCCCATGGCCACCGTACACACGTCATGGTAACATTTCAGCCAGGGCTCCATTTAGGAGGCCAGGCCTTGCCGCCTGAATTCCTGCTCGGAGCCAGTTTCGTGAGCACAAATGCAGACAAATTCGCATCGCCTGTAATTACATTCTGACAGACACTTTGCTCATTACTTTTTGGAAAACACCACATCCCTCTTTCCCGTGTCGGAAGGAAATGCCGAGGGGGGCTGAAGCAACTAAAACCAATCATCAAAAATGGACCACAAACTGTAATAAAAGTATGCAAGAATAACAAACCGACCAATAGCATGCGATAAATAATAAAGAGCATTTATTTAAGCAGTAGCCTAGGGAAGGGGAACACGTGGTTCTCCACGTGCTGTGTGACTACAACTCCCACCTTCTCACTCCATTCCCTGTCCTGCCTGGAGCAGATGGGCATCGGAATCTGGCTACATCTGGAGCTTCCCACTACTGCAGCAAACAAAACAGAAGCCTTCTTTGGATGCAAAATTGTCATTCCAGCAAATGTGCCAGGGCAGAGAATTCTGCATTCGGCAGATCAACCATGGTGATGGCTCCCTCGTAATAGGGCAGGGGGACGCACAGAAGGGCCTTGCGGGGTGGGCTGGGACCCGGGGACTGGCTCTAATCCCGCCTAGCCACGAAGCTCACTGGGGAACCCGGCCCATTACTGACTCCCAGTCTAGCCAGCCTCACAGGGCTGTTGCGAGCAGCCACCGCGTGTTCCTTTCAGAGGGAAAACGGTGCAATGCAGTCACGATGAGGCGAGCGACGCCTCGGGAGGGTTCTTCACCCAGTCTGCCTTTGACCTCTTTCATTTACTTGGGTCTTTTGATTTCTGATGGATCATAAGGTTAAACTAAGCAAATTCTTATTCTGATATTACTATTTATTCTCATCATAATTTTATGAGAAGATTCTTGCGTTCCTTATTTTTTGAAAAACACATTCAATGACTTTCAATGAACACGACTGTTGCTGTTGAATCTTTGTTCTTCCTTATGCATGTATTATCTGGATGCGTAACGAAATTTACATCATCAGAGTATTTGCTTGCTACAGTTCCCACAAGAAGCCCATGGCTGCTCAGGGAGCCCTCCCCTGCAGGTCGCTCTCGCCATGGCCCCGAGAATCAGTGGCCGGCCAAAGCTCTCCCGTGAGCCGCGAAGGCAGCCGGGCCGAGCACGAGGTCTCCACGTCCCGGGCCACGCTGGCGCCTGAGGACACACCGAAGGGCGGGCTGGATGCAGGCGGCGAGCCACATCCGACACACCTACCTGGAGCTCGGTGGCAAAGTTCTGCCCTCTAATATATTCCGCGGACGCACCCCCAGAGCAGCACAATGCCCTGCAGGGCCAACACTGTTCTCTTTTTGGAGCCAGGCAAAAACGCCATGAGGCATTTTGAGAACTGAGCTTAGCTTAGTTGATGTTAATGATGTATTTTATACTGATAATTTTATTTTATTATGTTTGTAACTCAATGTATTTTTGTATTTTTGTATTTAATGGTAATTTATTATACTCTATTGTATTTCAATGTATTTTATTGTGCTGTAAGCCGCCCCGAGGCTTCAGCAAGGGCCGGCATAGAAATGTTATAATAATAATAAATATGGTTGTCCTTCTCACTCACTGCATTATTTAAATTACCACTATGATATTGTCACTGTTCTATTATGGTGCTCTTATTGTTTCATTGTTTTTAAGAAATGTGTTTTGATTCTTGTTGGAAGCCACCTGGAAATCTCTGCCAGACAGTTGGCAGCATACAAGGACAACGACCAAGCCACCTGTGCGGACTACCTGAGGAGCACAGATGCCCCCTTGACCTCCTCGGCTGGCTTGGTGACCCTCTTCAGGAGACGCCTGGATTAACTTTTATTTAAACAAGCTTTTGGTTAATTAATTAAATTTAATTTAATACTTTGTATTTTCTTATGGATTATTTAACTTCATTTTGTTTAATTTGCAATGTTATTTGCTATTTTCTTGCATTACCTATTATATCAGATTGTCAATTGATGTTATGCCCTGCTCTGGCAGCTGTGAGCACCCTGGCAGGGTTACCTGGTCACACTCACCTGATCTCTTTCAATCCTTCTTTCTGGATTACCTGGAGGATCTCTTTATGGCTCATCGGTGTGTTGGGATTTTTCTCCAGGACCTGCCAAGAAAGCACAGGATGAGAGCAGAGATGAAAACTGATCTGTTGCTGCAGACACGACTGCCGTGGCACATTCTGGGCAAGGTGGCCCACCCACACGGTGGGCGGGTGGGCAGCTTGCCAGTTACTCAGCAGCACATTGCCCAGCCGCCTCGCCACTCTTGGCCTGCACCGCAGGGGACTGCGCGGCAGAACGCCCCCTCTCCCTGCTCCCCAGTCAGCAGCCTTTCCGCTGGGTGGATGGATCATGCAGGAAGCTCTCCCCACTCGTATCCCCCAGGATATTAAGCTTCCGGAGCCCAAGAGCATGCGATCGCACTCACAAACTTTCCACAAGTGAGGAGGGTGTTTTGGAGGGCTTGTACAAGGCTGCCTGTTCCCCCTAGAGTCCAGCACAGCTGCTGCCCCCCGCCCCTGCTACCTGCTGCCCCTTCCCAGTTGGTAGAGGCCCCTTTCTTCCAAAGGCTGCCCCTGCCCCACTAAAATAGCGCTGCCGGCTCCAGGAATTCCTTCTCCAGCTCCTGCCTCCCCTTCAGGCCTATCCCTGCCCTCCAGCGGCCTCTTCTGCTTGCAGAGCAGTTCCTGGGCTCTGAGTGGATAAATATGCGCCAACCCCAAGTCAAAATAGTGACAAAAAACCCAGCTGAGGAGCAGAGCAGTAAAAGGGGAGGGAGGGGGAAGGGCACAAATTTCCAGACAGAGCAGTGAGACTGCGGGGGAATTACTCACGACTCCTGCTCCCAACAACCCACAATAAAATCGCTGTGCCGGTTTTGGCCTTCACGAGCCCCCTGACTGTTCATCTCAGAAAGAGAGCGAGGAAGGGGAGACATGAAAAGGCAAAGTGTGGAGAACAGAATCGCGGGAGAGAGTTTGCCCCCTGCCCTAACGCACGAACCCGCGGGTCATCGCATGACGCCGACGGGCGAGAGGCTCAGGACCCGCACGGGGCCGTCCTCCTTCGCACAGCAAATGCTTAAAACAATTCAGGAAGTGGCGATGGCCTCTGAAAGGGGACTGGAGAAATTCGGGAGGAAGGAGGCTCTCGGTGGCTCCTGGCCTCGCTGGCGATGGGCTCCCTCCTTCACCGGAGGCAGCGCGCCGGCGACCCCGGCTGCTGAGGGGCTGGGCAGGCATGAGCAGGAGGGCCACGGGGGGAAGGCGACACATCGTTGAGGAAGAGCCTGCCAAGCACGTACAGGAAAGACAGAGAAAAGAACAGGCAGCTGATCGTGGTCCCACCTTTGGGACACCCTGCATCTCGTCACTTAGCATGCGGACAGGAAAAGCCCACCGGGACGCCGGGAGCACTCCGTGACCCATCAGGAGGAGCGGAGTGCATTGCATACTAAAGTTTAGAGGTGACATGTGTAAGAGGCCGCTCGGAGCTGCTCTGTGCACCTCTGTTATGCAAAATGAAACATTTTTAGTTCAAAGGGGGGGAGTTGGGGTTCCCCTAATGCTCAGCCCCCTTATCAGGTGGCGTCTCTTGCACCCCTCCTGCTCGAAGGCCCCCGGGGGACCGCCCGCCATGTGCACGGGTGCCGGGCTAGACGGAGCTTGGGCTCAGCACCCTTTGCAGCAGGCAGAGCTCAGGGTTCTGGCAGGCGGCCGGGTGGAGCCGCACAAGGCACAGCCACCGCACCGCACCGCAGCTCCAGGGCGGCGCATACACACACGCGCCCCGCAGGGAGGGGTGGCAGGGACGCTGCAGCGGAGGCGCTCTGGCAAGTGGCGCGCTCTTCAGCACTCCGGAAAGCTCCTCATTCTCCCGCCACAAACGGGAAATCGCACCAGGGCCTGGCCTGGCCCGGCCCCAAGCCACACGGCTGCAACAGGAGCGCTCGGCAGCCCCGGCCTGGAGACGGCAGGGAAGGGCTGGAGCGAGGCTGGGGAGGGGGCTCTGGGCGGCGAGTCATCCCCCATGCGGCAGGTCCAGCATGGCCGCCGGGGAGGGAGAGGCAAGCGCTCAAGCGCCGGGAAGGCCCTGAGGGATCTTCGTGGCTCCCAGGCGCAGGGGCAGTGCTCTCCTGCATCCCAGCTGCCGGGGGACGTGGTTGGGAGGGCCGGGCGCCGCGAGCCCAGCTGGAGGGGACGGGGCCCCTCGCAGGGGACCGGCAACGGTCAGCCAGCAGCCAGTTCCCGGAACCCTCGGAGCGGAGTGCCGGGGGAGGCCCAGGCCTGCTTGCAGGCAGGGTGGCTCTCCACGCCCTGCCAAGGTCGCAGGCCACCTGATCAGCCACTGACCTCAGTGCGTGAGCCGCAGAACCCCCCTTTTCTGTGCGCTCAGCCCCCTGGGAGCCGCGGTGCTGAAGGACCGGAGCAGCCGAGGCCGGACTATCCTGGCCTGAGGGAGATCGTCTGAGCGTGGGCTGCCTCCCAGCACGGCCAGGAGCTGCAGGAGAGCGGCACGCGGCTGGGTCTGGGGCACCAGGCCCACAGAGGAGGCCCCTCCCCAAGGAACACGGCTCCCGAAACGTGCGTGGCCACGGCTGCCTTGGACTGTGAGAAGCGCTCCGAGGCCAGGGAGCCGAGGGGGAACCTAAAGCATTCCGAATAATTCCAGTCACGAGCCAAGGCACCCAGGCGGCTTTGTCGGGCGGCACGAGGGACGCACTGCAGGACAGGTGTTCTTGGAGCCTGCGCAGACTGCATGTGCCTTTGGGCCAATAACAACTCACGGCAGGACACGCAAAGGCCCGTGAGGCGAGGGGGAAGCACCCCAAGCTGCTCTGCCAACTCCAACCGCGCCAGCTGCTCCGAGCGGTGCGCCAGCGGTGCCGGCAGACCGAAGCAGCCACGCCAGGATGGGCCACTCGGTGCAGAGGCCACCGCTCGCCCAAGCAGGACCAACCTTTGGAGGGAGGGGCGGTAGGAGCGGATCCCAGCCCACCGCAGGGGCAGAGCGGAGCCATGCCCACCGCACCGCCCAGAAGGTTCGAAGCCAAGCGTTTCCTCATGCGACCGGCACCTCACTTCCCTGTTGCTCCGGAACACGAGAGGGGCAGCGACCCTTCGCTCCAGCAGAACAAAGCAGCCCAGCAGCGCACGGGGAAACATGTAAGCTCCCTACTCACTTTCGCACGGGTTGCCACTGCAAGCAATACCAAGGGAAGCAGGCGCAAAATCTGCGGCCTTCCTTTGCCAGAATACGGGTAACTGACCTGGCGGGGCCCCACTCCGAGTGCTGGCACGCTTCCAGCGGAGCTGGAGGCACCAGCGCACGGGGCCCAGGCTGCCGAATGTGCGCGCTGAAGGCAGCTACCCGTGAAAGCGGGAGCAGGAGCTATGCGACTGTGCAACGAGGCATTCAAGAGGCGGCTGGACAGCCCCCGGGGGGGGGTGCTCTGACTTGGCGTCCTGCCCTGAGCGGGGGCTGGACCTGATGGCCTTCCTGGCCGCCTCCAGCACCGCAGTTCTAGGACACCATGATCGTCGTCTGTTTGACAATTACAGGGACAGGCGGAAGCTGCTGAATTTCCGCCCTGAACCTGTGGAGGGAGGAAAAACCGACTTCGCACGCTGCAGCTGCGTGTCCCAAGGGCAGAGCGCCCCTCCCAAAGGCATGCCCGTTCTGGCAAAAGCACGAGCGCTGCTTTGCGCCCCCCCCCACCGTGAGCGCCCGTCTCCTCCAAGCAGCACCCTTCAATTTTACTCAGCGCTTGCAATCTGCCTTCCATTGTCTGCGGGTCTGTTCGCTCAGTATTGAAGAATTGCTGCGCATCCGCCCCTTTCGCCACCAGCTCCTCCTCCTCGTATCTAAAATAGTTCCGTCATCTCAGGGACCGTTTGTTTAAGTTCCCTCTGGTCAGACATGGAGTAGAAAATGTTTTATCTATAACTTTGCTCATAAAATTGTAGTGCTTGAAGTACTACCTTTAAATATTTAGATACATTTTATTTCGATGTTATTTACATTAGATAATAATGACTAATTTACTGAGTGTACTTTTAAATGTTTTTAATTTTAAAGATGATTCTAGAACCAAACCACACTACCAATGATGGACATTATGTTTCGCAAGTGACTCTGAACCCGTAAAGTATGTTTTAAAGAAAGCCTTGCGGGCGTCCCCCAGGATCTCCGCTCCCTCCACTGGCCACAAAATTCTCAGGAATTCTGCCTCTCTGGCTGGGATGCGGAGGCATCTCCTCAGTGCTCGTCCGCTTGCACACCTCACTTGGTACAGGCTTTTCTGCGCGTTTGTTCTCATCTCCTCCTCCCGCTTTTGGTAAAGGATCTTGCTTAACAATTCATCAAATTAAGCAGCTCTTAGCCAGCTCCTGCAGGAAAGAGAAACCATCTGGACCTGCCCTTTCCAACGTGGTGCCTTCCAGAGATTTTGGATTTCGACTCCCATCACTCCCCGCTTGCACGGGCAACAATGAGGGATGCTGGGAGTTCGCTCATTCCGTTTCGACATCATCCAAAACATCGGGAAGGCAGGCTGGGGACACTGGTCTAACAGCAGAGCAGAAGCACATGATTAAGGGAAGCCGGCAATACGGGGAAGGGCCCACGCAGCCCTTCTTAGCAAGGGGGTCACCAAGGACCTTCCAAGTAAATTCTGTTCGGCTGAGTCAGACTATAAGCGATCCTACGGGCCAAATCTCGCCACATTTTTTGATCCAGTGCACCTCTTTCAGCTGAACTATGCTCTCGCCTGCATCCTCTTCGATGAAGTCTAGCCACCTCGCTGTTCGGCTACCTGGTTTAAATTAGCTTGGTATAAACCGGTTTAAAAACCCAGGAAAAATTAATTTTCTGGATCTCTGAAACCTGTTGCTTTGGCAGGCATATCATCTGCAAGAGACTCGGGCGGGAGCAGAAACTGGCAGTCGACGCTAAGCATATAGTGGAGATAAAACTGAGGTCCCACCTTAATGCAGGTAGGGCCAATTCACTCCTGGGTGAGTCGCACCTGCGGGGAAGCAGTTAGCAGGCTGTGGGCGGCCAAGCTCTGGGGGCTCCTCCCTCGCCAACAAAGCCAGTGGCCGGCATCAGCTCCTTGCCTCTTCTGCGCACCCGAGTCCACGGGGCGCCTGGTCCCCCGGGGAGCCAGATGTGGCTGCAACGGGGCCCGTTCCCACGCTGGGCCGTTCCCGCATCCTGCCCAAGACTGCAGGCAGAAGGCCCGGTGCCGGACGCTGCAGCAGGGGAGGCGGGGGCCATGCCTACTCTGGCCCAGCCCAGTTCAGGGCAGCCCCGGGGCGGCAAGGTCCCTCGCTAACAACGCCAGCTTAACACACGGGGCCCACAAGGGGCCACGTGGCAGGCACACCACTCTGGCTCACGCCACGCACTGCCCGGGCTCAGAGGCACATGGGAGAATTTAGAAGCGAACGAAGACGACGACAACCAGCAGGCTGGAAAGCAAGTCCTCTGGGACTGGAGCAACTGGGAACGTGTTTGACCTTAAGAGAGGATCAACAGCTCTCCTCATCCATTGGCTTTCAGGCACCAGGCACCTGGGACGTTCTCGAGAAGATGCAGAAGCCAACAGCAAGGGGAGACAGAGATTCCCACCAAGCATCAGCAAAGAGCAGCAACCACAAGGCCCCCTCCTCCGTAGGGATGTTTTTTAACGCAGCGTAACCTACACAATCCTAGAATAGCAGAGCTGGAAGGGGCCAGGAAGGCCATCTAGTCCACCCCCCCCCCACTGGTGCAGGACACCACGTTGCACCACCCCACTCGGAGGGCTGTCCAGATTCTTTTTTAACGTCTCTAGTGTGGGAGAGCCCCCCACCTCTCCAGGCACCTGTTTCAAGGTAGCAGAGAGAGACAGGTGACCCACAAGCGCTGCCCTGCCTCTTGTGTGGAGCAGTCCACCAGTACCAGAAGCCTCCTCTCCCCGCAACTAGAAAGGCAGCAATTCTTCAGAAGCCAATCCTGGCCAATGGCAGCGGTGCGCTCCCCGCTTCCCTCTCTCTCTCTCACACTGCTCAGGTTATGGGTTGTGGGACATGCAGCAAGAGGCCCCATCAGGCCTACAAGGCAGGGGAACAGAGGAACTCGCTGGCCCAAGGCCACCTCAAGAAAGCCACGCTCGGGCCAGACTTCCCGAAGCCACTGGCTCTTCCTGTTGAGCTCCACCTAACAGGCACGCCTCCCCCTTGGCAGACGCCCCCTTGAGACAATGGCGGGGCCTCCCACAAGGCCACATTGCCCCACAGTCGTCCTGAGCTAGCGGGTGTGGGGGGAGATCCTTCGCCCGAACACGGCTCAGGATGCCACCTGCTCCCTTTTACAAAGGGCTCAGTAGCAGCAGAGGAACCCATGCCGGCTCGGATGAAAGCGAAGCGTCGGTTCCACCTCCACCGGGGGAACAAGCAGGGTGGGGCGGGAAGGCAGGTCTGAAGACGCCCCAGCCCAGAGCGGTGCTCCTCTGACTCATCCAATTAGTCAAATGCTGTTCAAGGCTTTAATTAGAATTGGGGTCACAAGGGAAGCAGCAGAGTAATTAGCACGTTTGCGTGCGTGCGTGCGTGCGTGTCTGCCTGAGATCTGTGTCGAAGGAACAGTTCACAAGAGCACTGTGCGATCGCTTGCCCAGCCGTCCTGGCGATGGCAGCAGGGACCGGGAAGAACCTAACGCCGGCTCCCACATACTGGGGGGTGCCGATTCTCCCAAGAAAATCCCCCAAAGGAAGGACAGAAGCGGAATCCCTGCATTTACGGAAAATATTTAGAAGCTGCCTTTTAAGGTTAGACCCTCCCCCAAGCACATCTCCAATATATAAAAAGCCACAATATATCATCAATACAGGTTGAAAACCAAACATCTTCATAAAAATATAGCTAAACAAAGAAAAAGATAAAATATAACACTGGGCATACGAAGAACATTGGATCTGAATCTTTACAGAGCAACTCAAGATCCTGGGATGTCTGA
Organism: Varanus komodoensis; assembly: GCF_004798865.1. Lineage (NCBI taxonomy): Eukaryota > Metazoa > Chordata > Lepidosauria > Squamata > Varanidae > Varanus > Varanus komodoensis. The sequence goes on from NW_025335328.1 coordinate 761,688, forward strand.
GCAGATTTTAAAACCCGTCTGGACACGGGCAAAGGTCGGGGATTATGTGTGAAACCTGGGATAGGAGTCTACCTGCACTGGGGCAGAGTGAGAGGTCCCGAGCCCATCAGCCTGATCAGCCACAAAGGGCCTCTAAGGAGCACTTGGATGCTCGGGCAGGCTGGTACCTTGTGTACCAAAATAAATAAAGGTAAAAGCGGGGGGGGGCTGCCTTTGAGGGCTCACACCGAGGGTCCCAATCACAGGGGAATGTCGTCCAACATCCCAGAGGCCAAGTGCAGGTCACTCAGTGGAAGGCCGAACTCCAAGAGCACCGAGGAAGCTTCCTCTGAGACACAGCCTGGCATGCACAGCTGAGGAATTTCAGCGCATGGATGAGCAATGAAGAGGAGGAGGAGGAGTTCAGACCTGCTAGGCAAGAGGGAATATCATGGGACAAGCTGGGCTGTACAGGAGGGGCAGGCTCCACGTGGACCACGATGGAACCAGGCTGCTGGTGCCATGACAGTAAAAAGGTGGCAGAGCAGCTTTCAAGCCAAGCCAAACCCCGTGGAAAGACAGCAGGAGCCGGGAAGCAGCTTTTTCTCAAAAAGCGTTCTATGTTTAAAAATCCAATTTAAGTTTTAAAATCTGATTTAAATTTTTAAAATACGATTTTTTTGGTTTTTGAAAAGAATCATCGATTTTTATCCACCCTGGATGGAAGATCGCCTAAGTGGCCCAAGAGAGTGACATAGTAGTTCAAGAGAGAAAAATTCTCTAAAATAAGAGAACCTGTCAAATGGAAGTTGAACAGGGGAGCCAGCAGGACTGAACTCCTGCAAAACACCTGGGGATTACTCAAAACCGCAAGAACGGAAGCTCCAGCAGTATGCATGCCACAAGCTGGAAGAGGGATCCCAAGCCCAGGAGGTCACCGGCACAGTGAACCAGCAGTGCCAAGGAGACTCTCAGAGGAGGAAACCCAACGTCTTCCGGATGGGGAGGCAAAGGGCAGCGGCTGTGCGCACAAGGGAAATTAAAGCAGACAATAACCAAAGCAAACAGAAGCGTATTACTAACAACAGCAAGTCCAGTGATGAGGAATCCTTTAAATACATCGGAATAAAGACAATAACCAGAGAGGCACTTGGCCCACTGGATGCTAATGGAGTGAAAGGAGCATTAGAAGAAGTCCAGACTGCTGAATGGATTCACGTTTTCACAGCAGAAGATATAGGACAGGTACCTGTTCCTGAACTAATATTCTCTGGAAGGGAGTCTAAAGAATTAAGGCTGACGGTGGCGACAGGAGATGAAATTCTCGACCTTGACAAACTGTGAGCTAATAAGGCACCAAGCCCCAGTGGCATCCATCTTAAAGGGCTGAACTATGAAATTGTTTACCTTACCAAAATACATAATATGTTCTTGAGAAGTCTCAGAAGCAGAGAACTTGAGAATGACAAACGTCAGACCAATTTTTAAGAGAGATCCCAGGGATCCTGGGGAACTACAGGCCAGTCAGCTTAACATCTGCTTCTGGGTACGTTGGTTGAAAACGCCATTTAAGACAGACACAGGAAATGCACAGAGGGACAAGCCCTGCTGAAAAAGAATCCACATGGCTTTGGCAAAGGGAAACCTGTCTCAGTAAGCTACTAGAGCTCTTTGAAAGTGTCAAGAAACCACAGACTGGGGCAATCCCGTAGACTTTGTTTACTTGAAATTCCAAAAGCCTTGTGACAAAATCCCCCAGCAAACACTCCTGCCCAAACTTAGCCATCATGGAATAGGAGCGGGGAGGGGGCGCTCTATTTATGGAAGAGTAACTGGTTCAAGCACAGAAAGCAAAGAATGTAGTAAGCGCTAACTTCTCCCAAGGGAGGGATAGAACCAGTGAGACCCCAGTGCTTTTCATAAATGATCTGGAATTGGGGACACGCAGTGGAGCGGCCAGGTTTGCAGACGGCACCAAAACATTTAGGGTGGTTAAAACTGCGAGGGACTGAGAGTCGCTCCAAGCGGGAAGAACGAGCAATGAAAGGGCACGTGCCTTTTGATCGGAGCGACATGAGGCTGGAGCAAAGGGTCCCGGCTGATGGGATCTGGGTCATCAGTGAGCGCTGAAGAGGAGGATTCGGGGGTTGTGGCGGGCACCTCGATCCATCTGTTAGCTCAGTGTGCAACTGCTGTGAAAGAAAGCAAACTCCAGGCCAGGCGCAATTAGGAAAAGCACTGAGAATAAGAGCTGCCGAGATCATACTCCCCTTATACAAAATTTTGGTGCCACCGCCCTTAGAATATTGCGTCCCATTCTGGTCAGCACACCTGAAAAAGGACATCACGGAGCTGGAAAGAGTGCAGAGAAGAGCAACTAAAAGGACTGGGGATTGCAGCAACTCCTTTAAAAAGTTAAAGACTTCTAAGGAAAAAGGAAGTAAGAGCTGACATGATGGAAGTATTTTTTTAATGTCTGGTATGGAGAAAGTGGGGAGGGAGACATTCTAGGACCAATTCTGTTCAAGCTTTTTCTCAATGACCTGGAGGAAGGGAGAACCAGTCCGCTGACAAAATTCACAGATGATACTGAAGTGGGGGCAGCGGCCACAACGAAGGAGCGGGTGATCCAGATTCAGAAGGACCTGGACAGGCTGTGGAGGTGGTGGGGGACAACAGGGTGGCGTTCAGCATGGGTAAGAGCACTTGGGACACAGGAGCAGGTGTCACAGGTACAGGATGGGGGACAAGTGGCTGGAGAACGGCATTCGTGAAAGGATCTTGCAGTAGCTGTGGGCAGAAGGCTGGATATGAGCCAGCAGTGTGATGCAGCAGTTAGGAAGCCAAACTCCATCCTTGGATGTATAACCAGAAGCGTGGCTTCCAGATCAAGAGAGGTGCCAGTGCGGCTCTACACAGCTCCGGCGTGTCCACAACTGGAGTCCTGCATCCAGCGCTGGGCTCCCCATCATGGGAGAGACACAGCCAGGTTAGGAACGGTTCAGCGCAGGGGCACGGGAATGGGAGCCGGGCTGGGAGGGCTGGCCTGGGAGGAGAGTGGAGGGAGCGAGGTCTCTTCAGCCCGGAGAAGACTCCAAGGGGATATTTTAGCGACCTGTAGGTATGTGAGGGGATGTCATGTGGAGGAGAGCCGTGATCTTTTCTCCCCTGCAGTCAAGGGCAGGATGTGTCTCAATGGGGCAAAGTTCAAGGAACCGGGCTTCAGGCTGGATGTCAGGAAGTACTTCCTGATGGTCAGAACCCCTAGGATATGGAATGGACTTCTGAGGGAGGCTGAGGCCCCACCAGCGAGGGTGTTCAAGGAAAGACTGGGCGCCCACATGTTGAGGCTGGAGCCGGGGGTCAGACCAGATGGCCCAGGAAGCACCTTCTGACTCACGCTGTTTCTTTTTTCCAAATGTTTCAGAAAACTCCCAACATTTCCCATGACTTAGCATGTCAGCTAGGGCTCATGGGAACTGAAGTCTAAAACATCCGGGGGGAACCTGGTTGTTTTATGGAATTCCATCACTGATTCAACCTCTGCGAGAAAGGTAACAGCACAGGAGGGCACTCATGAAATACTGCTTGCAAGAACTCACAAGCAGCACGCGGGCTTGCAAGATGGGCCGGGCGGCATGCTGCACACCGGACCGACCCACCCTGCAAGGAGTCCACAGTGGGTTGCTTGCTTGCTTGCCTGCAGAACAACCCGCACTGCGCCCAGGGGGCCAGCATCCTCACTGTGGACTGTCCGCCCCACCCCCAGGACCTTGGCTGGGATGCCTCGTCTCTGCTGCCCGCTGCAATTGCAAGCCCTTTCGTGGTCTTTGTGGCTCTTTTCCCACCTGACAGAATGGTTTTCACGGCCTGCAATATGACAGTCCCCACAAACGGCACACTAGAGGAACCGTCACTGGCTTACCAAGCCTTTGCTTTTTTAAGCACAGAAAATGGGTGCACATATTTTGGTTACCTGTTTATTTTCAAGTAAGTTTTAAAAAGTCAGGACATCTCCGTGAAAAGTCAATTTCAGAAGGAAGTGTGAGTCTCGATAGTTCCTGTGAGGGTCGGGCCGCTGTCACCGGCAATGTCCTGACTCAGCTTGCAAGAGTTTCTGTCACTCTTGCGGAGTGGCTCACTTCCGCTTCGTGGAGCCCATGGCGGGACCGGTCTCCAAGGGCGAGGTGAGAGAACAAAGCAGGGCCGGTACATCAACCGCGGGGGCAAGCAGTGCGTCGCCCGCAACCGAGCCCAGACTTGAGCAGCGCAGCGACCCACTGTGACTAGCCAGGCACAATGCGCTGCCGCGTGGTGCAAACGCGATCGGGGATGCCTGCTTGAAATCCAGAAACTCGCCCGATCCCGATCCCGATCCCCCTCTCTGCCAGCCCATCACGCTCCACAGGCAACAGGGGAACAAGGACCACTGGCGCTGCGAAGCTACCGCCGCTCGCCCCAGTGCCACCCTGCACCCACAACCGGCTCATTTCAAAAGGCTCCCTCAGACAACAGACGTCCATCTACAGACTCACATGGCGCCACCACCGCGTCACGCAGCGCTGCCCAGCCAGTGTGGTGAAGCACGCAATGCACAGCACCGCAACCCAGCTGGCCGAGCTGCCAGGAAGGCTGCCCTGCAACACCGGCCAGGAAGTGTGTCCTCAGAGCAGCAGCACCGCGCGCATGCAGCCACGCCAGGCAGGGAACAGCTGCTCCCTTTGCCCACTCTGAGCAACCGTTGCGCAGAGAAAGCCCAGCGCTGCACATCCAGGCAGAAAGGGGCCTGGCGCAGGCGATCCGACTCTCCCTTCCCCTGGCGGCACACGGGGCACCTCCCCAGGTCACGTCATCCAAACGGAGCGACTTCAGGGATACTGGTTTTCTGAAAAGAGCTGCAAGTGCAAATAAAACGATGGTTCCACACAACACTTGGCTCCAGCATCCAAAGCGCCTCTGCGCTGCTTATTCAGAAGTCAGTCCTACCAGCAAAGGCCTCCTGCTCTTTCTGGTTTTGGCCTCTAACTGCTTTCTGCTCAGGGCAGAAACCACTCCTGATGGACTGGACCGACTTGCTTTTGGGGAAATGCCTTATTTATTTTTATTTAATACTTCTCTAGACTCACTTGGGATGCATTACAATGCAAAAAATGCTTTAATTACTGCACTCCTCTCATTTTCTTCTTCTTCATTTGCAAAATAGCACTATTCACCATAAAAACCAAAGCATGTTAACAGGGAAGCCCAGTGATGTAAAGATTTGCCCAAGTGGAGATCAGGTTTAACAAGAGGCACCTGAGCTCCCTGGCCAAGTTCAACAGAAAGAAAACATAAGCTACAAGCAGGACTGCGTGGCCCTGCGCTGCACTGACTCCAACCTGGCTGTGTCCTTCCTGTCATGAGGGGCCCAAAACTGAGCACAATACTCCAGTTGCGGGCGCACCAGAGTCGTGTAGAGTGGTAGTAATACCTCTCTTGATCCAGAAGCCACACTTCTGGCTATGCAACCAAGGGTGGTGTTCGCCCTCTTGGCCACGGCATCGCACGGCTGGCTCATGTTCAGCCTGCAGTCGACCAGCACCCCGAGGTCCCTTTCACAAGCGCTGCTCTCCAGCCACTTGTCCCCTAACTTGTACTTATGACACCCCATTCCTGTGCCCCAAGTGCAAGACCTTGCACTTATCCACACTGAACGCCATCCTGTTGTCTCCTGCCCACTTCCACAGTCTGTCCAGATCCTTTTGGATCCGGAGTACCTGCTCCTCAGTTGTGGCCACTGCCCCAGTTTTAGTGTCGTCTGCGAATTTGATCAGCAGACTGTTCAACCCTCCTTCCATGTCGTTAATGAAAAGACTGAACGGGATCAGGATGGGTTACTGATGCTGTAATCACAAGAGGCTGTGCTGTGGGATGGGAGGATACTCAGCCTTCCGCCACAGCTGCTACAAAGCTTCCTTCCCCCCTCCCTCCTTAGTTTTTCTTCTTTAAATTGTGTGAAATGTCTTTTACAGTGAAAATGTGTTTGCACGAACCGTCTTCTTTTATTTAACTATCTGTGATCTTTTTGGATTTATTTTATTTATTATTTTATTTAAGATTACAAAGACCAGCATTCCTGACCATTGGCAATGCTTCCTGAGGCTGGGGGACAGACAGACCCTGAAGTTCAAAATATCTATCCACTATGTTGGGGAAGGCTTTAATTAAAGATCAAATTGATTTTGGATCTCTAATGAGTACCAAAACTATTGCAATTGCTTATGTTTCTCTAAAAGTTGAAATAGATTCTGAAAATTGTTGCTAATTTTTAGTGAAAAGCAATTGAAATGGAATACCAAAGAACCAATAATAAATTTGGTATCTGCAACAAAATTGGTAATAGCAAAGAATTGGAAGGAGAAAGGGGATCTCCAATTAACGGAATGCTACAGAGTCTGGAATATAGTGGTTAATGACAAGTTGACGTGTGAGGTAAGGATGAAAAAAGAATGGCAAAGAATGGTTTTAATACTATATGGGGCATGTTTATTGAGTGTGCATTGATAAAAGGGGCCCCTCAAAGGATGTACTGCAGTTTTGGCTGGAAGGGGGTATCTTGGAAAGAGCAGAAAAATGAAAAAAAAAAAAAAAAAAAACAGAACAAAGTGCACAGGGGGGGGGGGTTGGGGGGGGGGGGTGGGTGGGGTGGGGGGTTTGTGGGGGGGGGGGGGGGGGTTACTTGATTTTGTGTATTGAGTGATCTTTTTTCTTTGTAACATGATTTTTACACTTGATTTGTTTAAAATTTAAATTAATTTTTTTAAAAAAGAATTTATTTTTTGATTCTTCCAATTATTTTTCCTGATAAAAAAGAAAATGATCATTTCCCAGGGTCCAACATTTTTAGAAATCCTGCCTCTCTATAGACCGACTTAGTGAACCAGGTTTGCCATGGGATCGGTTTCTTCTATTGCGAGAGATTTCCAGAATGACTCAGGGGCACAACCTCCAAACCTATTAAAGCATTCATGATAATCCTTCTGGGAACAGACGTCTGTCGATTCCAGGAACTGAAGTGCGCGGAGAGGCACCTCTTGCCACTCCAGGAGAAAAGTACTGAGCATGTTTGCTGGACCTGATTTTTCCGCAGCATAATTGTGCGTGCTGGTGTGAATCTCCCAAATAAAGATGGTGGTAAAGTTGAGCATGTCCCCGATGATCAAAAACTGAGTGATTCGTGCCAATGCATTCTGTCTACTGGGTGCCTAGAAGTTAAAAAATACACATATTTTAACCCATCACTGATATTATGCAGGAGCCCTGCTCAGGGACAACACACAATATGTGATGATGGATACAGAAAGCCCAAATGAGATTCCCACATCGATATTATTGTCAGATAATAATTTGCTGCCCTTTGATATCTGCAGCCTTCAGCAGAGATGCCCATGGCTGGGACTGCTGTAGTTCTGCACGTGTCTTTTCTGTCTCCAGCAATGTTCTTTGCCATACACTTTGCATTTCAAAAAAGAAAATGTCCATCTCTTTAAGAACCGTCAGAGAATGGAGAATGGGCTACAAACGGTAGGAGGGATCCCTTGGCTACTGGAACACACCAAAGAACGTCAGAGGAAGCTCAGCCTGTGCTTCACGGACCACAGCAAAGGCTTTGACTGTGCAGATCGCAAGAAGCCAGGCATCATCCTGCAATAAGCTGCTGTGCCTTAGCACCTGATTGTCCTTATCAGCAACAGTGTGGAGTAGTGCTTAGGGGTGCGAGACTGGGACTCAGGAGATCTGGGTCTAGTCTCCACTCAGCCATGGAGCTTACCGGGTAATTTTGGGCCAGGCACTGACTCCCAGCCTAGCCTACCTCACAGGAGAAGATGGAGAGGATCATGTAGCAACATGGAAACAGAGCGAGTCAGAAGAGTCCTCCTGGGCCATCTAGTCTGACCCCCAACTAGCCACCTTGAGTTCCTTGAAAGGAAAAGAGGGGAATATAATTATGATAGTAGCCTCTTGTCCACATTATTTATCTATTAGGGCAGAATTTGGGGAAACAGAATGGTTTCCCTTGGGCAAAGGTATCAGACAAGGGTGCACTTTTTCTCCCTATCTGTTCAATCTATGCAGAGGATACATTGTAAGAGAAGCTGGACTGGGATGAGCGAAAAGGCAAAAATTGCCAGAATACACATCAGTAATTTAAAATATGAGGATGATGCCATACTACTGGCAGAAAGTAGTGATGAACTGAGACAATTTCCAATGAAAGTGAGAGAATTAAGTGCAAAAGCTGGACTGCAGCTGAATATTAGGGATACAAAAATCATGACTACGGAAGAATTACGTAACTTTACTGTTAGCAATTAAGAAACAGAAATTGTGAAACATTTTGGGCAGCACTGAAAGTGCTAGAAAAGATAGTGCTGTGCAAGGGCCTTTCACCGGAGAGGAAGGCCAGCATCAGCCCCACTTCTGCCTTCCTGATCATGGTGTCATTCCTGGGTGTGAAAGTTGAGCAAATGAAGAAAGCCGACAGGAAATGGACGTGCTTGAAACACAGTGCTGATGGGGAGGGTTGCAAATACTGTGGAGCAACAGAGAGATGAACCAGCGGGTCCTGGATCGAGTCCGGCTGGAGCTTCCACGAGAGGCAACAGGGCCCAAGCTGAGGCCGTCCTACTTTGGGCACGTCAGAAAGCAGAACTCTCTGGAGAAGACCGTCATGCCAGGGAAAGCAAAGGGAGGAGGAGGAACGGAAGGCCAAACGTGAGATGGGCCGACTCCACAGGGAAGCCATGGCCTTGCAATTAGCAGAGCTGGGCAGGACTGCCAAGGACAAAACATTCTGGAGGCTTTCCTTCAGAGTTGCCGTAAGTCAGAGGTGACTGGACACCATGGAACAGCCAACACGGCCTCACTTCCAGCACGCTCTTCTCCCTCTACAAACACGCAGGATCTGCTTTAGTAACTTTTACCATGCGGGTCTCACTCCACAACAAAGAAGCCCCTCTAATAAAAACGCAGAGATGCATCCAGGCTGCCTGCGTGAAAACGGAACAGGTTTCCTTTTCTTTCTGCGAGCCAAAAGAAAATGGCGGTACACGTCCATGAACCGATTCAGGCCTGGGTCCCACGAGCCTCAGCTACACCAATGCGCAGGCACTTGGAGCCAAGAGAACTATTACGACTGAACGGCTTTTGTTTAAAAAGCAAGCATTACGCACCTCTACTGCAACGAGGATAGCACATTATTTTAAACTGAAAAGTTTTCTCTTGTGACCAAAAGCAGTATTTTACCAAGCTACTGAGTGCACCCAAAAATAAATTTCGTGTGATCTTTAGACGTGTTTTGGTGTGCTGGGTAGCATTACAGCACCAGTGCTGTCAACGCTGTGGTCCACCAGCGGCGCAAGAGCAAATCTGCCATCAAAATTCAGCAACACTGCGGCAGAAAGGAGACTTTTTCCTGTGAAACGAGGTGCACAGACAGCACATGCTGCCCTAGGCGGCCACGTTGGCACGAACCCCGGAACCCCGTTGCATGTTGAGCACAACTACGGATATTATTGCTTGCACTTCTGCCCATCCACTATGGTGGCATCTAAAATTACTATGGGTTTCCTCCACCTGCTAAGGACACCTGATTTGCTCTGTTAGCAGACTTTACAGGAGGTTAGAATGTTGGGTCACCACAGAACATGTTGCTGAAGCAGAGGTCTCGATACGGGTCCACCATCTTGCCGATTACACCCACAAAAAAAGCCCAAACCGCTCCAACTCTGATTAAGAGTTTCCAAGCCACAAAAGAATTCGATTGTGTTTACAGTTGTTAAAAGGTTAAAAGCTCTGCAGAAAATCCTCACCAGAGAAATGCTGAGACACTCCAATATGAGATCAAGTTTTTAGCAGCATTACAGCTGAAGTCCTATTGTGTGATTTGTGCAAGATCATAAATGTATAATTTCACATACGCAGTGAAAGGAATCAACTTCTCAATGCAACTCACATCTCTGCTTGAAGGTGACATCTTTTCTAGTACCTTTTCATGAGCAAGGTGGGTGAAGGTACTTGAGTATCTTGTTAACTAATATCAGAAAGTAGGCAGAAAGTTTCAACATGCTTTCACAGATATGCTATTCAAACAAGCAGCAGGAATTAAGCCTTCCAATTAAATAAACTTCAGCCCACTGGTTCTGATGTCCTCGGCTGCCCCACAGTCTGAGCAAGAGTGCACTGTTAGAAACTTAACACAAGTTAAGGCAGAAGGTTTGCATGAAGCAAATATCTTTTGCTGGAATAGGCTGTTTCACCATGAACAGATCTGAAGCTCAAGAAACAGAAAGCATCAGAAGCTGCCTTGTCAGGCCCTCCAACATGGAGCCACCTGTGGTGATGGTCAGTAGCCTTCCAGCCGGCCAGGATATCCCAGACTGCACCAGGCGCCTTCTGTGCGCAAAGTGAGCGCACGGCCTCCAAGCTACTCTTCCCTCCTCGGCCACCCCTGGAGGAATGGGGACCCACATGTGACCTTGACCTCATGCTCTTGGGCTGCTGCTGAAAAACAAGGGCGACACTACATCTAATGAGATCACCACACCCGCAACAGCAGGAAGGCAGGGGTGTGCGCCACCCGGGCAAACGGCACCATCGCCAGCTTCTCCGCCACGTGCAGATGCACAAGACAAAGGGCAAGAGCACCAAAGGGCGAGGTAACTGGGGGCGAGAGAGGCAGAAACGGGCAAGAGAAGGGAAGCCTTCGTGCCCCTTTATTCACACGCACGTCTAGCCTTCCGAGGCAGCCTGCCTGCGCCGGCGATGCGATCAGCAGGGCCCGGGCGCCCGAGCGTCGCGCTCCGCAGGCAGCAGCCGCCCTCCCGCGAAGCGCCGCAGGGGGCCACGCTCGCCGGCGCGCCATTCCTCCCAGGAGAGCGCGCCCCGGCTCCACGGGAGGCAGCCCACGCGGCGCCCCGCCGCGCTCGCCGGCGCCTCCC
>NW_025335328.1:772745-793894 GCF_004798865.1 Varanus komodoensis
CGCGGGGCCTGCTCTCGCGGGGGCGGGCGGGCGGCGGGCGGGCGGCGCGGGCGCTGCTCAGGTCCGGAGACTCGCGACGGCCGCGGCTTCCACCGGCGCCATGTTGGGAATCCTACGGCCGTCACGTGACGACGCCTCCGCCCGCCAACTGACCGCCGGCCCCGCCCACCTCCGAGGGAAAGACCTGGCCGGGGCGGGGCCGAGCGGGAGCCCTTGACAGGAGGCTCCGCCCCCGGGGGCGAGGGAGCAGTGGCGCATGCGTACTGGAAAGGGACGGGGCGGTGGCAGCGCCGCCTCCTGCGCGCGTCTCCGCCCGGGCGGCTACGAGGGCGCGCATGCGCCGAGCGCGTCGTTGCCGCGGCGGCCTTTGCCCGGGGGGCGGCGAGGCGAGGCCTCTGCTTGCCGTGCGCAGAACGAGTCGCGAGGAAAGCTGCCCCGGAGCGGGGGGGAGCGGGGCCCCGAGCAGGCGGCCCGGGGCGCGCGGCGGGAGCGGGGCGTGAGGCCCGCCCCGGCCCAGGAGGCCCCCGAGGCGGCTGCAGCCCGGGGCGCCGGGAGGGCCGCAGTCCCGGTCGCGCGGGGGGGGGGGCGGGTCAAGGCGGCGCCGGGAGGGCCGTGCAGACACCTCGGCTGACCGGGGAGGAGCGCGCGGGCCCCGGGCGAGGCGAGCCCAGCCTCCCCCGGGGGCGAGAGGGACCGCACGAAGGCCGCCGTACTTCAGGCGCATCCTGGGCCATCGGGACTCCCTGGAGAAGACCATCGTGCCAGGGGAAGTAGGAGGCGGGCGAGGAAGAGGAGGAGGAGGAAGGCCTGTGCGGGATCTGGGATCACAGAAGAGGCCGCAGCCCTTGCATTCAGTTGCTGTTAGTCACCACCAGTGCTCTCCGGGCTGCTGTTTCCAGGCCTTCCTGCTTTCTGCCAGTGTCCTTGGTGTATGTTAAATTACTGATGCATCTTCCCCTAACTTTCATTCCTCTGATTCCAGTCCAGCTTTCCTTACGTTCTGCGCACAGTTATAAGGTGGTAACAGACACCCTTGTCTGCCACCACTGCCTCTGGGAAACGGTTCTGTGTCTCCAGATTCCGACCTGACAGTGGCTTCCTGTCCCATTCATGCATCGCGACAGTCAAGGGCTGAGGCTCCTCCATTTCTTTCAGGACCATCCATAAATTATCCATCCGTACGGTCACCATAAGTCAGAGACAATTTGATGGCCTGAACCATCACCGTCACTGAGCCTTCAGAATAAATGCGCTGACGTGTGAGGGCAGGAGGGATGATGGGCTTGCCTTGGTTAAGGCACAATCCTCCGACTGTTTCAGCAGGAAAAGGGCCAGAATGCCCCAGCCAGGGAGTCGTTGCCCTTTTTCTGCACAGGGTTACACCTTTAGATTTTGATCTCGAAATAAAGTTGAAATCTGGCTAATGAAACGGATTAATTGCTGCTCACAATCAAACCAAGAATGTTCAGATGGCGAGGCAGAAGCACAGGGTTCAAATACGTCTTGCCCAAGCAGACGTGTGCTGCTGGATTTGAGGTGCTTCAAGCCGTGCCATGTCTGGATGAGCTATAAAAAAAGAAGGTGGGGCTGGCTGGATGCAGCGTGCTTTTGCCCAACGGAGCGAGAAAGTCGGCATTCTCCTGACGAAGGAAAGAAAAACAGCTGCACATTTAGCAACCTGTACACAGATGGTCTTCTCAGGCAAGCCTTGACTTCTCCATCGTGCCAGGGAGAGCCAAAGGCTCTGGGTCCTGCCAGGAAGGCCGCCCAGTCAGCCGTTCCCTCAAGGGAACAGAGCGGGCAAGCAGGGAGACACAATGGCAGAAGTGAAGGCCCCAGACTCGGACGCCTCCACCCTTGGTGGGAGGAGTGGTCGCAGCAGCAGCAGCAGCAGCGAAGCGAGGTCTCTGGGGGCAGAGAAAGGCCAGAAGGGCAGCTGCTGGGCAGCAGCGGGAGCCAAACGCGTCCCTGGCAGAGGCTCTTGCGCAGAAAATGGCAGCGACGCTCAGGCTGACTTGTCCTAGTGCCACACAGAAGCAGGAAATTATAGGCTGCTTCCGCATCTGCTTACCTTGAAAACCCTGCAGTGGAATTATCCAAAATGAAACGAGATGGGGCAGAAGATGAGAGCTGCATGCCGGAAGGCACACAGCAGCCTGCCGGGCAGGAGCAAAGGGCAGCGCAAACAGCGCTGTCGCTCCTGACCCAACGCGGGTCGAAAGGAAGCCTCGTGGCCGGCATGGCCAGACCCGAACAGGGCCGGGGCCCCCCAGGACAAGCAACTGGGAGATGGAACCTGAAGCCCGAAACCATAAAGCAAGAAGCAGAACGTTATGCATCACAGGACTCGGTGTGAATGCAATTAATGGGACATGTCCAGTCAGAAAAGCATTACTTGTTTTACTTTGGAAATGTCAAATCCAGAAGAGAGAGAGAGGAGTTCTAACTCTGACGCAAGACACACTCCGTAAAAGGGGCTACAATGCAAAGTCCAACAGAGTAATAACTAAGAATTCTCAGAAAACTTACCAGCATATAACCATCACTCAGGTGTCTGACATTGAAAGATTGTGCGTATCTTAGAATCATAGACGCAGAATAATGGAATTGGAGGGGGCCAGAAGGCCATTGGGTCCAACCCCCCCTTGCTCAGTGTGGGACACCCAGTTAAACCATCCCTCTCAAAGGGCTGTCCAGCTGTATCTTGAATGTACCACTTCCTTTGGTCATTGATTCCATTGTTACACTGCTGAAATAGCCAAGAAATGTCTCCTGATGTCCAGCCAGAACCAGGTTTTCTGGAACTGGAGCCCATTATTCTGTGTCCTGCACTCTGGGAGGATCGGGAAGAGACCCTGTCCTTCCCACAGGCAACCTTTTGAGTACTTGGAGAGTGCTATCATGCCCCCCACCCCCGTCTTCTCAAGGTTAAACATGCCAAGTTCTTCCTATCTCTTTAAACAGCTTTGTTCTGTGTCCCCGGATTATCCTCTGAACCTCTTCCAGCTTGTCTGCATCTTCCCTACACTGTGGGGCTCAGAACCGGACGCAGGACTCCGGATGAGGCCTCACCAGTGCTGAGGAAAGGGGAACAAGTACCTTGTGTGGTTTGGAAGTAATGCCTCTATTAACGCAGCCTGACCTGGCAATTCCCTTTTTTATAGCCACTTCACGTTCCTGACTTGTGATCTACAACCGTTCCAAGATCCTTGAAATCCAAGCTCAGTCATCAAATCAGAGACGGCGGCCAAGAAATTCGAAGAAAGGGCTGAGACTTGGAAGGGCAGCAATGAAAAAACTAGGAAAGATCCTCAAGGAGAGTGAGGGCAGGGTCATCCATGCGGGATCATCCCAATCTGCACGGGGGTGAAAGCTGGGCAGTGAAAGGGGGGGGGGGGCAGGGATTCGAAACACAGCCAGAGGAGAGCTTTAAAAACACCCTGGAACAAAAAACTGGTTCCTGGCTCAAGGCAGATTTTTCCCGGGAAGCAAAAATAACAAAATTGAGGCTGTTGCACTTTGGGTACACAAGGCAGGACTCCCTGGAGAAGGCCATCGCGCTGGGGAGAGTTGAAGGCCGAAGAGGAAGATGAGTGGGCTTGGATTGTTTCCATAAAGGAAGCCGCAGCCTTGAGTGTACAAGAACTGAACGGGGCTGTTGGCATTTTGGCGGAAACTCATTCATAAGTCGGAGACCGCCTGACGGCTCAACCTGAATGCTTTGCTGGGCAATGCAGTGGTGTGGATTCCAAGCCAAGGGAGGACAGGCAAATCGGTTCCAGAGTCTATGACCCCAGATGTCCGTAGCTTGTAACGCCTTTTGAAAATGAGATTCGAGACAGGCTTGGTCAGGAGTGTGTGCAATGCACCCTGCAAGCAATGCAGACGAGAGACCGCTGGGTGTCCTCGCTGCGCTACCAGCAGAAACAGAAACAGGAACATGGAAACAGAGCGAGTCAGAAGGGGTTTCCCGGGCCATCTAGTCCGACCTCTGGCACCAGCCGGCTCCGCTCACGATATGCCCACTGTGTGCGTGTCCAGCCTATCCTTGAACACCCTCACCGATGGGGCCTCCACCACCTCCCGAGGAAGCCCATTCCACACCCTCGGGGTCCTGACTGTCAGGAAGTGCTGCCTGGCATCCAAATTGAACCTTGGTTCCCTGAGCTTGGCTCCGTTGGAACGTGTCCTGCCTTCCTCTGCAGGGGAGAACAGGTCTCCGCCAACCTCTGTGTGACACCCCCTCACCTGGATTTTGCCAACATATCCCCTCTGAGTCTCCTCCAGGCTGAAGATACCCAGTTCCCTCCGTCCCGCCTCATACGGCATCCCCTGCAAACCGGCCACCAACCTTGTGGTCCTGCGCTGCACTGACTCCAACCTGGCTATATCCTTTCTATAATGAGGGGCCCAAAACTGAGCGCAATACTCCAGTTGCGGGCGCACCAGAGTCGTGTAGAGTGGCAGTAATACCTCTCTTGATCCAGAAGCCACACTTCTGGCTATGCAACCAAGGGTGGCGTTCACCCTCTTGGCCACCGCATCACACTGCTGGCTCATGTTCAGCCTGCAGTCACCAGCACCCCAAGATCCCTTTCACAAGTGCTGCTCTCCAGCCACTTGTCCCCTAACCTGTACTTATGACAGCTATTCCTATGCCCCAAATGCAAGACCTTGAACTTGTCCACATTGAATGCCATCCTGTTGTCTCCTGCCCACTTCCATAGTCTGTCCAGGTCCTTTTGGATCTGGAGTACCTGCTCCTTAGTTGTGGCCACTGCCCAAGTTTTAGTGTCGTCTGCGAATTTGATCAGCAGACTGTTCACCCCTTCTTCCAGGTCATTGATGAAAAGATTAAACAGGCTCAGCCCCAGGACAGAGCCCTGGGGGACCCCACTTGTCACTGGCTGCCATCTGATGATTCCCCGCTCATGGTTACCCTCTGCTTTCAGTCAACCATGCCCTAATCCAGCGGACAGTGCTTTGGTGTATCCCAAAACTCCTCAGTTTCTCCACCAGGATATCATGGGGCACTTTGTCAAAGGCCTTGCTGAAATCCAGGTAAACCATCATCCACTGCATCCCCTCCATCTAGCCATCGAAACCTTGTCATAGAATTCCACAAGGTTTGTCTGGCAGGACCTGTTTTTGCGGAAGCCATGTTGTGTGGCTGCCAGCCTCCCTTCCCTATCTAGCATCACTAGATCTCTCTCTGAGCCTTTCCACTGTTTTTCCTACAATGGACGCAAGGCTAACTGGTCTATAATTCCCCATGTCCCTTCTACTACCCTCTTTGAAAATTGGGACCACAGATGCCACCCTCCAGTCCTCTGGAACTTCACCCATTCTCCACGAGGCCTCAAAAATGGAGGCCAGCGGGCGTGAGAGAACCCCTGCCAACTCTCTAAGTCCTCTCGGGTGCAACCCGTCAGGGCCTGGCGCCTTTGTAATGTCCAATGCCCTGAGGAGCTGCTCGATTTCAAGGGGGGTGACTCTAATCTGTGCCCCTAAGTCCCCGGCCTCATCCAATCTCCTATGCGGATCTCCCCCGTCCTGCTTTGCGGGGAACAGAGGCAAAATAGTCATTTTTCATGTTGAGGCGCTTGCACGCGAGCGGAAACACTCCTCCCCACCCTGCTTGAATTGCTCAGGCCGAGAATCGTGGCTGAAGAACTGGCTCCTTGGCGGTCAGGCACAGCTGCTGCCATCGGGCACGGCTGCATCAGAACGGGCTGCAGCCAAGGCCTGTGGGACACCCCTATTGGCTGGCTGGGCTCCCCGTTGCTCCCAAATGGGGACTGCTCATGTGGGTCTGCTGTGTGGTCCCCCCCACCCCCACTACAAGTATAAGGCTCTGCAGACACACAGGAAGGAGGCGGGCATCCTTTTCGACAATGCTCATTCCTTTATTGTCATGGCTGAGATCTGGCTGCGGTGCTGCCACGGCGCCGGCCAGGTCCGCCCAAACCGAAGCGACGTTACAGAGAGCTGAAGAGCCACCTGTCCGGAACCAGAGGGGGTGCAGGACAAGACCTCTGCAGTACAGCATGGATAATATAGCTATGCATAATACAGCCTGTATATTCTTATGTACAGAGCAACACGCATGGGTCACCAAACACCAACTTTTACTGCCTAAGGGAGATCACCACAGCAACAGGCACGAGGATTTTGGTCCCGGTCGAGGCCCCGCCTTGCCAATCCAGCCATCCCGCCCCCATTTTCCCCTCGGTTCCCCCCTTGCCAGTCACCCCCATGGACAGCAATGCCATAGTTTTCCCTGGGTGGGACACCCACACGCACTCACACAACACGCGTACCCACCACATACATTCATACGGAAACACAGACTTGCCAACATACAAAGAACAAGGAACGTCGGAAATCACATCTGAGGTCGTTGCAGTGGGGCGGTGGGACCCCCAGCTGCCGTGGGGGGGGGGGCGATGCTGCCGCCAGCAGGACCGGCCTGTCTCTCCCAAGGACAGCGTCTCGCACCGCGGCCCTCGGGTTTTGTGCTGGGCAGCCGCCTGAGGTCGTGGGCGTTGCAGCCGCGGCCGAGACACGGAGGGCAAGAGGGCTTCGGGCAGAGATGCGCGTGTGGCGAGCGCAGGAGTGGCACTTGGGCGTCAAAAGCAGCTTGAAAGCCCCCTATTCGTGAGCACGCCGCCGGGGAGGGGGCAGCTGCAGCTAACACTCCGGCAGTGCCCCCCCCCCCCGGCTGCTCCAGCCGACATCCGAGGAAACGACATGGCCAACACCCAGCATCTGGCTCCTGCTGCAGCCGGATGGGAAGCATCCTCTCCCGGCACGTGTCCCACGATGGCAGCATCTCGCCCCGCCGCAACGCAGGAAGCAGCTGCTCCGGGCGCGGGTGCCAGCCTTGGCTGATGGGGAGGCGGCCTGCCCTTCGCTCCAGCGGCCTCCAGGGGAAGGCGGACAACAGACCGGAAGCCCCGTCCTGGCGAAGCCTGGGCAAGTGTGATCGTGGGTGTGAAGGGCCGACAACGTACTGTTGGCCAGCCGCGAAGTGCCTCAGATCCCTCTGGCCCGGCCTGGCTGTTGTGCTGTAAAGTAAACCTAGCAGCTCCCCTCGGCATTGCGCGGAACACGAGGACCTCGGAACAGCCCTGCTGGATCAGACCCAAGCCCACCCAGTCCGGCCCTCCATGCGCACGGTGGCAGACCGGCTCCCCACGGAACGCTTCGAGGGCCACACGGAGCTCCAGAGGTCAGAGGCAAGGGGGCTGTGCACCGTGCAGGGGGAAGCTTCCCCCCGGGCGGGTGAAGGAGGGGGCGAAGTGGGACCAGGACAGGCACGCTCCCCAGGAGGGGTGTGAGCCCCCGAGCCACCCTGGCTGACCCATCACAGCCCTTCCCCCTCAGCGCCTGTCGGCACGCTCCCGGCCACGCCGGTCTCCGGTGGTCTCCCTTGCAGCGGCCCCCACGGTAATCCAGGCATCTGCAGGGCCAAGCGAAAGCGTGGCGGACGAGGGCAGTTGGCGTGCCGGCTGCCGCCACAAGCACAGGTGCCGAGGATGGGCAGCAGGCCGCGGAGAGCCGAGCACGCCCCCTTCTCAACCTGCCGGTCACGGCACAGCAAGCCAGCCCCTGCCAGCACCGCCACCTGGAAGCTGCTCCTGCCTCACGGCCAGAGCTTCCTACAGCTCATGCTGCTGCTGCTGCCGCGCCAAAGCCACCCAGTCCCTTTCCGTGCCTCTCCTTCACCACAAGGACAGGCGCACAGCTCGGCAGCGGGGAAGACGCACACCGCTTGTTCCGCGCGCTGATCGCTGTGCACAGATCAGAGCTCCTTTCGGGACCCAGTGAGAATTTGTTCCACTGCTGCTCTCCTCAGTGCTGAAGGTGATCAAGCTGTCTGAAGCGTCCCCCCGGAGTAAACTGGAGCAGAAAGAGCCGCGGAGCGCGCGGGCAGGAGGCTACAAAGGGAAGCCGGCCTGCTGGCAAGACCCTGCAGAGGAGGCCTGCCCCGGCCACGTCCTCTCGCAGGCTGTGGGGAGGCGAACGGTCCTCGTGTAGCCCATGTTGCTGCGGGGCTGAGGAGAGCATTTGGGCTGCCACAAACTTCAGTGCGCTTCCTTGCTAAAGAAAGCAGCTGCATCCGGCCTGCGTGGGACTGCTGCCACCCCCCATGCGCTGTCCTTGCACCTTTCTCTGCTCTCTCTCGGCAGCTGGCAGCGGCTGCGCCCTGGCGCTTCTGGGCTTCCCGTGGGAAAGAGCAAGGAAGCACGGCGGCCGAGCGCGAGCAGGCAGCTCCGCCACGGTGGGCTTGTGGCACAGGCCGCAGCTGCACTCCTAGGCTGTTCTGCAGGGCCGGACTAGGGGCCCGGCCCACGGACGAGCCGGCAGTCTGCCCCAGCAAAGCCCTCCTTGCCGCAAGATTTCTTCTGGAGGGCCAGGAGCAAGGGTGGCCACGCTGCTGACCGCAGGGCAGAGGACACAGAGTGAGCCGCACATGGGGGGGAATGGGCCGCACACGATCCTTTGGGCACCCCACCTCAACCCTCTTTCTCTCCTCCTCCACCCACCCCTCCTGGCATCAGGTGGATCCGGGCAGTCCTTGCCACCACGTCTGCATCCTCCCCCCGCCCCCGCCCGCCCGAGGAATCACAGGGCCGGCCAGCGCCAGTCGAGGTGCACAGTCCCTCGAGCTGCTGGGGGAACGGGCGCTCCCCTGCCCCCCGGCTGCCTGCCGCTCAACTGTGGGAACAGCCGGCTCCTGTCGCAGATCCACCGCCCGGCCAAGCTTGTGCCTACGGCGGGGGGCAGAGGGGGCTGGCCCAGCCCGGTCTCAAGTGGCAGCGCCAGCTCTGCCCGCCCCATCGGTGCTCAGGCTGTCCCTTGCCACGCCAAGCCGCTTGCGTGCCACTGCGGCCAGTGGCCAGCCGCTGAGAGGAGGCCGGTGTCCCCGATACGGGACGAGGGGAAACTGAGGCCCGGCCCCAGCCCGCCCACTCCATCCTCACGCACGGCGTCCTGGCGCGACGGAGCAGAGGCCTGCTGCTGGAATGGCGCCGACCGTCCAGCTCGTCCTCGCCCCAGCGGAGGGCTGGGAACAGACACGAAGAAGAATGAGCGACAGTTGTCTCTGAGGAATATTGTGCGTTGTGCGGGCGCCCCAGCGCTGGCGGGAAGCCGGCAGGCCGCGCTCCCCAGCCCCCGGGACGCCGGTCACTCGGAACCCCGCATCACCACAAAGACACACCCTAAATAAATATGTTCAATAAATAAGAGGGACACCCCGGAGCAGTGGGACTGCCATCGCACACACGCTCGCACGCACGCACACACGCACACACACACGAGAAGTAGCTACAGACGGAGTGCAGGGGATGCCCTCCCTGGGCCACGCGTTCTCAGAGGCAGCCGGTGGTAGGAGAAGGCGCGCAGTCCTCCATGTGCGAAGGAAGAAAGGAAGGAAGGTGGGGTGCTACTCGTGAGCCGGCGTTGCGCAGGGGTTCTGTGAGCTGGAGGCGAGGGACACGTGTGTCGCCGAAGCTGGCAGGGCGCGCGGACTCTGGCACCTGAGGGGGGATGCAGAGCAGAGAGGAAGGGCAGGGGCGGCTGGCACATTTCCCCTCCTCCTCGCCGGCGTCTCCCGGATTGCTAAAGCCCACTGCAGGAAGCCGGCAACCGTGGAGCAGGGCAGAGCAGATCCGCGGTCCTCTGGACCAGCGGCTCAGCCCCCGATCCCCCCCCCCGAGCCCACGGGTGAGGGGTCCGCCCTCCGCCCTTGGCCTTTCCCGCAGAGCTGGCTGTCCAGGTGGCCTGGGCACTGCGCAGACAGGCAGACACCCGCCCTCCTCGCCCGGGGCACGCTGTGGGGCCGGGGCCACGAGGCCTGCCCCACTGCCTTGCCTGACCAGCTCCCCGCACCTTCCGCCTTGGCCACTCACCTTCCTATCGCTGCAAAACTGCCGTCATCTTGGGGCACAATGCAGGAAGAGCTCGGGCGAGGGGAGTTACGAGGACGGGCCGCTTGGCCCGCGATCTGTTTGCCCCGGGGTCAGCTTAGGGGTGTGGAGTCTGCCCAGACTGGGGCTGGGAATCTGACAGATTCCCTCGGCTCGGCTCGGCTCGGCTCCCCAGGCGACCGGCCCTCAGAAGGAGGCGCTGCTGATGCCGGGGGTGATCCGAAGCCACGGCGACTCGCCACCCCAAGAGGGATCGGCCCCCGTGGCAGCGCGAGGACCCAGGCTCCGGCCCGCAGAGTGGCGCATGTGGACCCAGCTGCCCCCGCCCCCACTCACCAGGACCGCGACTTCCGGACCTGGGATGCCGCCGGCCGCTCCAGGAGGCTGTCCAGCCGCATGAGTCTCTCCAGATGCAGCGCGCGGGGGTCGTGCTCACTTTGGTCTCTGGTGCTCTCAAACTCAAATACGGCGGGCGGGGAGACATCGAGTTCCAGGAACAGGATATTCTCGGCCTGCAGCGAGATTGCGGGGGGAGGCGATGAAGGAGCGAGGGGTCGTTTTCCCGAGCCGCTGGAGCCAAGCGTGGGAAGCTGAGCACTCACAAGACCGTGCTCGTTCGCTTTCGGGAGAAGGTGCCTCCCCCACCCCCACCCCCGCTGCCAGGAAAACCACCCCGAACGTCAGAGAGACGGGGCAGCATTTGCTCTCTGCTACTTCCTTGGCCATCCGTTGCGTCCACCAAGATGTTTGTGCTGCATCTACTGACTGCCGCTCACCCCCACCCGTGGCCGGGGGGCCCAAGTCGAAAGTCCGGACAGGCCCGGGAGCCGCCCTGACGGCCTTCGCACATCCACCTGCCCCTCTACGATTTTGCCCAAGCTCTGTCTGCAGTCAGGGTGGCGATGGAGTCGGGACGGCACCTTCGTGGTGGCGGCAGGAGTGTGTCCCCTCCCTCGCCGCCCCTGGCGGATCGCCCCGTGCTGGGCAGAGCGCCGTTGGGACAAGGCCGTGGGGTCACGCGCAACTTCATGGCGGCCGAGGTCCCGTTCGCCTCGAAGGGCGGCCTGCGAGGGCTGTGCTGCAGGAGGCGCTCCGTGCACCCTGCTCACTCCCTATGCATGGCTGCCCCCACGGCCCCCCCGTTTCGCTTGTATCCAAAGCACACGTTCCGAGAGCTGCTTTAGAGCAAGCAAAATATGCTATTCAGCCTTAAACGTGAAGGAAAGCGGGTCTTCAGTCGTGTGTGTGTGTTCTGCCGCTGCACCGGGGCCACCCAGGGGTGGAAAGGAACGCTCCTCGTGCCGCATTTGGATCGCAGCACTAGAAATGCAGTGAACTACATGCTGATTCAGAGCTTCCTCTGGAAAGCGCTCAGGAAGCCGACCGCGGGACACAGCTCCTGGCTCTGCATTTGCTTGGCCGGCCGTTCTCCCTGGCTGTTCGCTGCGGCTGAACGGGGCTCGTGAGCCGCCCCGTTCTGGCCTGCACCCTTTAAGAGACTGCGCTTCCTGTCCTGCCCGGAGGGTCCCGTGCTTCTGTTCTGAATCGCCGACAGAATTGTGTGCCGGCTGGTCCTGAGGCCAGGGCACAGGCATCCCTCAACCGGCCCGTGTGGGCTGTGGCTGCTCTTCTGGCTTACCAGGCCGGCCATGTGGGGCACGGCTGGCCCGCAGGCGGCTCTCCCAGCGTTCGGGACTCCAGCTCCCCGCACTCCTCGCCACTGGCCACGCCAGAAGGGCCTTCTGGGAGCTGAGCCCTGAGCAGCCTCTGCCCGCCCCGCACGAAGGGCCCTCCCCTTCCTCCAAAGCGCTCGGCTCACCCGGTAGCGAGGATGGGAGCCCATTGACATGGCCAGGCGGGCGTGCTGGCTAATTGGCCGCTTGTAGCCCACCGCGGAGGTCGGCCGCTTTTTCATCTGGGTCCCGGTGGCGGCGGCGCTGCTGCTGCTGTTTCTGCTGCTGGGGAGAACTCGGCGTCAAGGCCGCGTGGATCCGCTCAAGGGCAGCCCGGCGAGCACGCCACACGCCCCGGAGAGAGGCGTGCGGCCGCAACTCTCGCTCGGCCCTCGGCGTCCCGCTGCCAGGCTGAGCAGGGCCGGGCTGAGAGGCGGCCGGGGAGCGCCCCCGGCCTCGCGAAGACGTGCCCCCAGGGCTGGGGCCCGGGCTCACCCCGCTGCAGCCAGCACCAGCGGCTGGAACTTCCACTGGTCCTCCTCGCAGTCGAAGTAGAGCCGGTTCATGATCTTGTTCTTCTCTTCCGGGGGGATGAAGTTCTCGATGATCAGGTACCTGAGCAGCGGAGACGAGGCGGGCCAGGGAGGGGAAGAGAGGCCCCCGTGAGCTGCTCGGCCGACTGCCCCGTGCGTGGGAGAGAAGCCGGGCCCGGCCGAGGGCGCCGGGTCCATTTCGCCGTCTGCTCCCAGCGGCGCCACCTCCTTCCTGGGTTCTGGCTGCAGTTGAGTTCCAGCTTGGGGGCTCCAGTGCCCCACTGGCGGGACTGGGGGGAAAGGCACCCGCAGCCCGGTGGAGGTGCGCACTCTGCCGCCCCTGCCCGTCTCGGGGTCCGGCCACCCTCCCCCTCCAGCTCCTCCCTGCAGACCTTCTCCGGAAGCACCGGTGGACTCCCGCCCTCTGCCGCAGCACCACGACCCCGCCCCCCGAATCTTCCATCCCGCCTCCCATCCAGAGGCAGCCCCACTGCAAGGCCAAGCCAGGCCCCCGGGTGGCGGGGGCGCTTGGGAGCCACGGAGGGAGCTCCGCTGAAGGCCCCTTGCTCCCATGGCAGGGCCGCAGCACCTTGTTCTCCCCGAGGGGGGGCTCTGAGGGGGCCATCTGAGCCCCCGTGCTGCGGCGTCCCGCATCAGAGGCTGCCCTGCAGCCGCCGGGTCCAGCCAGCCCCACCAGGGGCTCAAGGTCGCTCCCCGCACCACCCCGACTGGGGAGGGACGAGGCGGGCGCCCTCGACTCGCCCCCCGGCTGCGCCACCTACTTGAGCTTCAGCTCCCGCGTCTGCTCGTTCTGCGCCTCCTCCAGGTCCTGCCGCACGCGGATGTACTCCTCGTGCTGGTCCTGGATCTCTGCCTTCACGGCCTGGAGCTTGGTGTAAAGCTGTCGCGGCGGGAAAGGGGCTCGCTGGGGGCGCGGGCAGGAGCACCCCCCCCCAGGCCCTCGTCCCGCGCCTGGTGCACAACGAAGAGCGCACACTCCTGGGCGGCAGCCCCATCGGCCCTCACTGTTAGCCGCGACTGCTGGGAACGATGGGACTTGCACCCCGAAGCACCGCAGGTCATTCCCCCCCCCCGCGCCGGCAGGAGTCTTCAGCCGGCAGCTGGGGGGACGCGACGCCCCGAGGCCAGCATTCCCTTGGGGCCCGGACGGGCCCATCGCGCCCTCGACCCTCCACAGAAGCTATCGGGGAGATACCGCGGAGGAGGGGGCCCCCCGTCGGGACCCCAGCACAAAGGCCGCCCTCGTTTCTCGCGGCCGCCTGCCCGGCCTCTGCCTCCGGGGCCGCCCCTTCTCAGGGGGGCTGGTGCTCTCCCTGCCCCTCACCTTCTTCAGCTTCTTGGTCTTGATCTCCACTTCCTGCTGCAAGGAGCTGAACGTCTCCCGGAGCTCCATTGTCTCCTCGTCCCGCAGGAGCACCGCCTGCTGCATCTCGCGCTCGCGCCGCTTCTGTTTTGCGGGACCCGGACAAGTGCCCCTGAGCGTGGCCACGGTGCCCCTGGGGGGCCCACCCAGCCCACTCCCCGCCCGGCACGGGCGCCCCTCCCCGGGAGGGACCGTCTCGGCCGAGGGAGGGTGGCCACTGCACCTTCCTCCCCGCCCCGCCCCGGCCAGGTGTGCCGCTCCCGCCCGCCCCACCTGCTCCGCGATCTCCTGTCTCTTCAGCTCCAGCATCTTCTGCTGCTCGTTCGTGTGGTCCATGATGTTGCGCCCGCCGATCAGCAATTTGCTCTCCATCGCCTGGAGAAAGGAGGCGGAGGCCGCGCTCAGGGGCTGTGACGCATTTGTGGGGACGCCGGGAGGGGCCTGCCTGGTGTCCCGGGCTTCGGGGTCAAGCCCCGGCCGGGCTGCGGAGGACCCCTGGCCCACCCTCTCGCGCCAAGGCACGCTCCGCTTGCGCCCCCCACACCTTTGCCGTCAGGCTCACTCCAGCGCCCAGCCCCCAAGGCAGAGGCCGAGCGGGAGTCTTGCCACCCCAGGGCGGAGCCCCGCAGTGGTCTGGCCCGGGGAACACACGGTGCGCGGCTCGCGGGAGGCGCACTGATGCCGGCACACCGGGATGGGCCTCCCTGAGGCTGGGCAGCTGCAAGGACTGCCCCAGCGGCACAGGGGGCCCCCGGGCTGAGCACACGCCAAAAACGCCGCCTGACCCACTGCAGCAGCAACCCGCCTCTGCCCCCGGCCGACCCCAGCCATGCGCGTGCGCCCAGAGCCCCACTGAGGAGGGCCGGCGGCCACCCAAGACGGCCGGGTCCCGCCTGCCGGGGGCACACACCTCTGCCCGTTCGCACGGGCCCAGCAAGGGCAAGCCGGCTGCCTCTCTGTGCGACCGAGGCAAAGCTGACAGTCCCCGAGAGGGGTGGGAAAAGGGGTGCCCTGCACCAGCCCCGGGGCCTTCTGCCCCCCCCGCTGCTCCCACCCCAAGCACAGGAAGGCCCACCTCTCTTCGGCCCCCTCCTGCTGCCTGTCCAGTCCCCGGCTGGCGTGCGACCGCCTCCCACGCCCGGCATCACCCCTTCCGTCGCCCTCCCTGTGACAGCGGTGCTGCTGGGCCCCTCCGCAGCTGCCCGGGATTCCAGCCTGGAACGGGGAGCTGCATCACAGCCCCCCACCCTCTGCGTTGAGGAAGGACACCAGACAGGGCAGCAGGCCCTGAGAGCACCCGGCCAAAGTTGCGGCCGGCTTCCTCCAGCCAGGCCCCCCTTCAGCCGCATGCGGCCTTTGCCGGCAGGGCAAGGAAGGCCCGGCAGTGCCGAGTCTGGCCAAATCAGAGGACGGGACGAAGGGGGCGAGGGGGGCCGTCGCTGTTCCTGCACCGCAGCGGCAATGGACACGCATCCCCGCCCTTCCAGTCTAACCAGGCAGGCCTGTGGTGTCCGGTGGGACCGATCCTCCACCCGCCAGAGACACAATCCCCTAAAGCAGCATTTGGGGGGGGGGCAGCGTTCGCCTTGGGCGATCCACAGGCCACGCCTGCTGCAGCTCCACCACGAAGCACGGTTCCTGCCAGAACTGCCTGTCTTGGGTGCCAAGCCGACCTGGCGACTCACAAGGAGGAAGGCCGGACCCTGAGCTCCCTGCCCCCCTTCCGTGGCCGTGCCCATCCGGCCTGGCAGCGATCCCAGAGGGGGCTCCGCTCGCTCGCTCGCTCATTCCCTGTTCCACCAAACACGGTGAAGCAGCCTCCCCCGACCGTGTGCCTGCCAGACGCGTCTGGACTGCAACACCCAGGATTCCCAGCCAGTGGGCCTGCTCCATGGGAACTCTGGGAGCTGCGGTCCAAATGCCTCCGAAGGCGCCCAGGTGGGGAAGGCTGCCTTAAAGCACCTTACAGGGAAGATCTGTGAGTCTAAACAACTAACATGCAACACAGAAGATCAAAACGCTAAGGCATCCGGCACCCAGCAACGCATGAAACAAGCGACAGAATACACATCATGTCCCTGAAGACAAAGCAATGTTTCGACCTGGGTTTGACATAGCTCAAAGCATCCCGAAAAGACCCTGCAGAGGCCAGGAATCGCTGGGACTGACCCCTCAGGCCCCCCGGGCGCCGAGGAGACCCCCCCAGGCCTCCCCATCAAAGCTGCCTGGGCAACCTCGATGGGGAGGGCACGCTGTGCGCCAGGGGGGCTGCGGTGGGGGGCTGTTGGCAAGGAGAGCGCCCGTGCCCCGCGTGCCCCTCGGGGAGCAGCGACCGGCGCCTGCCGGCCCGAGGGGGTCTGCGCAGGGACTGCCCAGGGCAGAGGGGCGGGGGCTGTGATGGGGGGCGCAATGCCCCTGCCCAGTGACGGGCGGGGGCAGGCCTCAAGCAGCCCCCCCCGGCCAAGCTCTCCCCACCCCCCGCTGCACATTCCCCGCCTGTGCGCAGTATGTAGGTCAGCACGCGCCCGGGGCGACGATGGCGATGGCGAGGCTGCCCGGCCCGCTTTCGCGCACACAATGCCCGTCTGTGCGCCCGGCCTCTCCCCCCACGCCCCACCCGGGCCCCCGGGCGGAGGCTGCAAGGCGGGGGCCCCTCCGCGCTCGCCTGGGCTGCGCTGGCATTTCGCCGCCTGCCGGGAGGGCCTTATGCGGATTAAGCATTTTAATTGGAGAGCAACTCGCCTGCCGCGCGAGCCCCTCTCCTCGTTATGTATTTATTTGAACCATTCCTATGCCGCCCCCATCGCAACAACGCCTCGGGGCGGCTCATTAGGCTCATGCCCCCCCCCGACACAGCGCCCTCGCCCTGCAGCACAAACCCCATGCGCACACCCATGCTCCTTTCGGGACCGACACGCCACATGCCGAGGACCCCCACATGTATGCACATGGCCCCGATCCGCCCTTCAGCTTCATGGGCACGTGCTAAAAGGGCGGCTCCTCTCCTGGGGCTGCCTCAAGGGCCCCCGGGGGCACTTCGCGCTGACCAGTGTCGCCTTTCAAGGCACCTGCAGGAGGCCAAGCTGTAGCTTGTGAAACAGCCATTTTAAGCTCCAACACAACGCTCCACTTTAACTGCTGAACATGCAGCGTTTCCAGGTGGTCTTCTGCCCTTAAGGGGCGGCCAGGACAGCTTCCGACAACGCTCAGCTCCACAGTTTAAATATAGCCAGGTTGGAGCCAGTGCAGCGTAGGGCCATGAGGTTGGTGGCCGGTTTGCAGGGGATGCCGTATGAGGCGAGACGGAGGGGACTGGGTCTCTTCAGCCTGGAGGAGACTCAGAGGGGATCTGTTGGCGACATCCAGGTATGTGAGGGGGTGTCACACAGAGGTAGGTAGAGACCTGTTCTCCCCTGCAGAGGAAGGCAGAACGCGCTCCAATGGAGCAAAGCTCAGGGAACTGAGGTTCCATTTGGATGCCAGGAAGCACTTCCTGACGGTTAGGACCCCGAGGGTGTGGAATGGGCTTCCATGGGAGGTCATTGAGGCCCCATGGGTGAGGGTGATCAAGGACAGGCTGGACGTCCACATGGTGGGCATGTCGTGAGCGGAGCCGGCTGGAGCCAGGGGTCAGACTAGATGGCCCGGGAGACCCCTTCTGACTAGATCTGTTTCTATATGCAAAGCCCAGGTCAGATGTGGGAATGCGGAAGAGCAGTGCGTCTCCGGCCAAGGGCCCCACAGATCGCGTACCCTCTTCGCATGGCACTGGCTGGATGTCTTGAGGGGAAGTCCAGGGCCCGGGGTGCAAGCACAGCCAGGGGCAGTTTCCTGCTGCAGCTCGTCCAAGCCCACCCAGGCCGTCCGCGCTGGTGCCCACGACAACGCCCTGAGTGGAGAGCGCCTTCGCTGCTTCGTGTCTCCCCGTTGCCCCCCAGGTCTGCCCTTCCTCACGCCTCTCTTCGCCTTTGCAGCGAAATCACCCGCAGCGGAGCCTCACGCTGCAAGCAGGTTGCTCCAGCTGCAGCCCACCAGCCGCTCCTCCCCAGTCCAGCATAATCTACCTTGCAGAATTGTTGTGGGGATGAAAGGTGGGGCAGGGAGCCTGCTTGTGCTCCGGGGGGGTGGGGTAGATACAAATGCAGTGAAACCCTGCCTGCGGCATCCCGGGGCAGGCCAGGAGTGCTCCAGGTGCAGCTGCAAGGGATCCCGAGCAGCTCCTCTGAGCACCCCAAAACCGGGTGCCCCAGGGCAACGGCTGCGGCTTCTGTGGGCGAGGCGGCGCCGCCACTGCACCCCACCACGGTGTACACCACAGAGGACCTCGAGGCAGGTTTGCGGCCCCCGGCAGCCCCTCCAGGCGGCATCGCCCAGAACGTGTTTTGGATGTGCGGTGCGCAGCTCTGGGTGGTTGCCAGCCTGGGGAGCAGCAGGCAGGGCAACGGAGCGCTCCCTGGGGACGGACGGACGGCCTCCGTCTTTCCCAGCGCCAGGAAGCTCTGCTCCCCCACTCGGCAGAGGCGACGCGGCCGCCTGTTCCCTCCCGCATCCGCTCGGCTCTTCCTTCCTCCCCGCTCCAGCACGCGCCCTCCGCAGCCGCTGTCACGTCGCCTGGCAAACGCCCTGGGAGCGCCGATGAGGGGCAGGGAAGCCCTCTGGCTCGCCCAAGCACCCCACAGGCAGTGGGGCCTCCCGGGAGGCCCTTCCTAGCACCGACGGACCCCTCCCCACTCAGGCCATGGATCCCATTTGGCCCCGATGGCGCCTCCCCACGGCTGAGCGGTGAGGACCTCCCTCTTGCTCGTCTGCCGCCACCCGCCTGTGTGGGCGCTTCGAGCAGAAGCCAGGGACTCGGGCTGCCCCAAACACACAGCCCCCAGCCCTGAAGGGCAGTCCCCAGGCAGTGGCGAGCCCCCCACTCCACCCGCCTGCGCACACACCCAGGCCGGCCGGCCGGCTGCTTCCCCTCCGGAGCCGAGGCCTCAGGCGGTCCCTGCCCGGACCTCTCCCAAGGCGGCAGCGGCCGCTCGGACTCTGCCCTTGGACTGTGAAGCCCCCGGATCGTGGCCGAGGTCGGGGTGGCTCCCGCCAGTCCCCCGGCCTGCACGTGTGCACGGGGCGTCTCTCAGTAACAGAGCTGCCACGGATGCGCCGAGCCACACGGGCCCCGCTGGTGACTTCCAAGCAGCCAGCCCCTCCGTCCGTGGTTCAACGCGCGGAGTTTGGACAACCGTCAGTCTGTGCGTGTGCATGGCAAACAGAGAGAGCACACCAGCCAGCCAGAGAGACGGGCAGAGAGACAGACGCACACCCCGGCAGCCATGTGCCCCACTTCCCGGAGCGCACCAGCTGAGACCGGCTTGGCCCACTGTGCGTGTCATGCGCAAGGAATGCTCCACGGCCGCGTCTGGTGTGCCAGCCCTTCCACGGCGTGCGCTGCCAACGCCATGGAGAATGACTTGCGGCCTCGGAAAGGGCACCCCCCGCCCCTTTCAGCCACAGACGCCCCGCCTGGAAGTCCCCCGCGGCTCAGCTGCGTTTCCCTGCAGCTCGGTTTGCTCTGGACTTCACTTCGCAGGCAACCCCCACCCCCGATTCATGGGGGCCCGCCAACACCAGCACTGCCAATGGGAGCTTCCAGAGGGGGCTCTGGGGGGCCCCAGCCGCCCCTTCGTGGGGAGCCACGGGCCACAATGCACGGTGGGCGCCTTTCCCACGCGTCCGTCCCGGTGTGTGCCGGTGAGGGATGTTCATGCACCAAGCAGCGTGCAAGCATCATGAAGTACCGTTCCTCCCCGTGGGTCCGTGTGCGTGGCATGCGGGGGGAGCGGAGGAAGAGGAAAATGCGTCTGAGCGCACCAGTCAGAGGCAGCTTTGCAGCCTGTACATGAAGCGCTTTCCCACTGAGTGCTATTCTCGTGCTTCAATACCCCTAATTTTTACCAACGAGTTCCAGGACCGCAGCGGAGGGCGCTGGGTGGCTCGCGATGCTCTTGGGTTGCTTGCGTCATGTTAAATGCCTGTACATTTTGTTGTACAAAGAGCTCTACTGGCAAAAATGGAGCAAGCGCTTGAACCGAATAATCGCACGACGAGCCACAGGGAGCGCGAGCTGGCTGACCCCGCCACCGCACACATCCGCGACTCTTCCCATTTGCACCCGAGCCGGCCGTGCCAGCCCAGGTGCCTTCGGGCCGCCCCTGCACCGCACAGGCTGGAGACGGGCTCCGCGAAGGAGGCCGCAGTCGCCCGGGCGCCCTTCCGTGTGCGGCACTTCCGTGGGGCTCACGCCTGCCTGTCTGCCCGCCCCTCGTGCACGGCCTGGCCAGAGCGAAGGGGGCGGGCGGGTGGGGAGCCGGGCCTCCCGCTCAGCGCTGCCCGGAGGAGGCAGGGCTTGGCCTGGCTGCCCAGACCCTCCCTGTGCTATTAGCCCGAGGACGACCCCCCCCCCCGCAGCCTGCCCTGCCAGCACCAGCGCATCCCCGAGGCCGGCCACGCCGCACACACACACGCACGCACGGGGGGGGGGACGCCCGCTCGGCCCCGCCACGCAGCCCGCAACCACCTCGCTGCCGGAACAAGGTCACCCGCCCCGGCGGTCCCTCGCGGGCAGAGGGGGGGCCACGCGGCACGGCAGCAACAGCGGCACCCCCACACACGGTCTCCTGCTGGAGGCCAGGAGACACTCCTGCCACGCCCAGCCCAGCCCCGCGAGCTGCGGGGGAAACGGCAGCGGGGACCCGATGCTCTGCGGCCACCCAGCCCTTCCCGCTGGCCTTCCCCCCGCACCGACCCCACTGAAGTGGGGCCCACCCACACGCCCGGGACACCGCACACGTGCCGGGCGGCCACATCCATCTCCTCCGGCCCCGGCTGGCTGGGGTGACGAGCCCAGCCCACCCAAAGGGCGCGTGGCCGGGCAAACAGCTGCCCTTGAGGACCGGCCTCTTGGCCGGCCTCGTGCAAGCGGCAGGGCTGCAGAGGCCACATGCAGTCCTTCTGGGCCCTGCGTGGTCCACGGGTTCCCTCTGGACACCTGGGTGCAGAGGGGGGACCTCCCCCGCCTCGCCTCAGCTCTGACCACACCGGACCGTTTCTGGGGCTCGTGGAATGTTCCGGAGGAGGATTTGCCTGGGGACCCGGGTGAGGGGCCCGCAGCTCCCCTGCTCCCCTACGGCGAGTGGCCGGCTCCCCAGGCGACGTGCTGCGTGTCTTTGCGCCTGCCATGGAGGCCACGCAGGGCCTGAGGCCCAGAGAGCGGCACAGCAGCGGGGCGCCCCGGGAAGGCTGGGCCAGAGTCTGGCGACCCGCGTGCAACGGGGGCTGCCTCCAGCACAGGGCACTGGGGGGCGCCCCGAAGGGGATGCCCCGCCCCACCGAGAGCCCCTGGCAGCGGGGCAGAGGAGGGTGGACGGGCAGGCGGAGCAGCCTGTTGCGTGTCCCGGGGTGGCCGGCAGGGCTCGCCCAGCGCCCTCTGGCCCGAGGAGCCTCTGCAGGGCAGCACAGCACAGCACAGGCCTGGATGGGGCCCCTGCACCCCCGGAGCAGGAGGGTGGGCTGCTCCCGGGACCAGCAGGCAACTCACCGGGAGGCGCGGGGAGGGGGGAGCGGCGTGGGGGGGGGG
>NW_025335328.1:793994-812727 GCF_004798865.1 Varanus komodoensis
ACTGCCTCTCCTCTCACAGTCAGGAAGTTCTTCCTGAGGCCCAGCTGGAACCTGGTGTCCTGTCGCTTGAGCCCATCATTCCACGGGATGGTCAAGAAGAGATCCCGGCCTTTCCTCTCTGGGACAGCCTTTCCCGTACTTGCGGGGTGCTCTCCTGTCTCCCCTCCGTCTTCTCCAGGCTAAACAGGCCCAGTTCCTTCCATTTCTCCTTTTGGGGGTTTGTTTCCAGTCCCAGATCATCCTTGGTGTCCCCCTCTGACCCCTTTCCCCCTTGTCTGCATCTTTCTTCAACTGTGATGCCCAGAACTGCAGTTGGGGCGCCCGACACTTCATGGCATTTGGAAATGGCGGTTCTGTCAGTGCGGCCCAGAGTAGCATCTGTCCTCTTTGCAGCCACATCACACAGCAGACTCGTCTGCAGCTTACGATCCACAACGGCCCCGAGACCCTTCCCACTGGCAGTGCCGCTGGGCCGGGTGTCCCCCAGGGGCGCTCTTGGCTCCCTTTTCCTAGTTGCCGAAGCCGGCACTCCTGCAGCTTTCCACCCGGCGCGCCAGCCTGCCCAGGACACTTCAGAACGGCTCTGCGTCTCCCGGGGCGTGACCGCCCCCCAGCCACGCTTGTGCCAGCTGCCAATTCGATCAGCGGTTTGTTCCCGCACCACTGACGAAGCCCCGGGGTGCCCTGTGCTTGCCAGTCGGAGGATTGACCTCTCTGGGTCTGCTGGGGACTCAGCGTGGACCCGCCTGACAGTCATCCCCTCCAGCCCACTTTGCCACTCGGGATGTCCAGGGCCACGTCGTCAGAAGCTCTGTGCCCACAGAATTCCCGCAACCCACAGGAAGCGAAGCAGCCTTTCCCCCAGAGAGGGGCCCTCCCGCCGAGGGTCCGTGGCTTGGCCAGGCGTCTGCGTCGCACAGCCGAGTGCTGGTCCCTCGCCTCCCGCACGGTCCTGGGGCGGCTGCATCGGGAGGGTGTGCGTGACAGCCGTGGACAGACGGCCCCCTCTCCTTCTCCCGCCTGCCTGAGCTCTTCCACAGCTGCCCGGCCCATGCCGGGCGGCAGCGGGTTCCAAAGAGTGCGAGAAGCGAGGCGCGGCCACGGGAGACTTGAGGCTTGACACGCCTGCTCTCGAGCCCCCCCCCCCCCAGTCTGCTGTGTAGGCACTCGGAGGAGTCCGCTGGGAAAGGCTGTGCTGCAGTGCAGAGGGGGCCGTGCTGGATTGGGCCCGGGGTCTGTCGCACAGAGGCCCACCAGCTTTCCGTGGGACACGAGCGCAACGGCCTCACCCCAGACTTCTCCCGGCCCTTCCCCGCCTGTCCGCTCCTCAGGGCCCTCTGCGGCCGCTGCTGGGGGTACGAGCGAGGGCCGGCCTCAGGCTCACGGCGCAGTTCTGGGAGCTGCCACACGTGAGGATGGAGCTGTCGGCTCCGGAGCAGGAGGGCAGAGCCAGCCGCAGCGTGGCCATGGGGGTGGGCGAGAGGATGTGGCCAGCCCTCCCTGCACTTTCCGGGGCAGCTCCTCCGACCTCATCCACGTTGTTTGCTTCCTCTCGCGCCTCTCCGTAGACCTGGATGCGCCCTCCGGTCTCCGGCTGGCTGGAAAGTGTGTTTGAACGTTTTGAACAGGGGTAGTTGGTACTGTTGAAGCCTTTAAATTGATGCTGTGTGTTAATTCACCAAGCTGGCTCTGCAACAAACGCCACCCTTGGAAGCGTGAGAAGCGCCGCTTCCCGACCGAGGGAGGTGCTGACGCCGCCCTGGGTGACCGGCACGCCTACAGCTGCAGCACCGCGTCCCGTTCTGGGCTCCCCATCGTGGGGAGACACAGCCAGGTCGGGATCGGCCCAGCGCAGGGCACAGGAATGGGAGCCGGGCTGGGAGGGCTGGCCTGGGAGGAGAGTGGAGGGAGCGGGGTCTCTCCAGCTGGAGGAGGGGAGACCCCCAGGGGGCCTGTTAGCGGCTTCTGGGGGTGCGAGAGGGTGTCCTGTGGGGCAGGGCCCTGAGCTGTTCTCCCCTGCAGCGGAGGGCCGGACGCGCTCCAGTGGGGCAAAGCTCGAGGAACCGGGCTGCAGCTTGGATGCCAGGAAGGACTTGCTGGCGGATGGGGCCCCGAGGGTGTGGAACGGGCTTCCTTGGGAGGTGGTTGAGGCCCCATCGGTGCGGGTGTTCGAGGAAAGATTGGGCACCCACATGTTGAGCAGGAGGCCAGAGCGGCTGCGACTCGGTCGGGCCCTGCTCCGCTGGGGAGACCCAGAGCCTTCACAAGGTGGGAAGCCGCTGAGGCTGAGTGCCCCCCCAACCCCCTGCGGCCCAGCCGACCCCAAACGGCTGACAGTGGCCAGCGGCGCGTTGCCTGCCGCACCTGGAGAAGCAGCAGGGCCTGGACCGGGAGCCGGCCAGAGAAGCAGGGCTCTACCCCCGAGGCCTCCCCGGCAGGCACCCAGGGCCTTGGGCCACGGCTGGAGCTGGGCTCATTTCAGCAATCATCTCATCATCAGAGCCGAGCCGCCAGCCCTGCCGGGACAGGCCGGATCCCCCCCCCCCTGTGCTTGGACGCTGGGCCGTTGGTCCAGCCGAAACAGCCAGCCTCTTCCTTGTGTGCCCTGGACGTCTGCCAGACGTGCAGCGGGACACCCCAAAGAGGAGCTGGATCAGTTCCATAAAGAAGCTCCCAGCCCTCCATTTGCCAGAGCCGAGCGGGGCTGCCGGGGGGTGGGGTGTTTCGGGGGGCCTTCGACCCCGGGGGCTGCCGTAGGACCACTTCCTCCAGCAGCAGATTCCACATTTTAGGTCTGCCGTCAGCTGCCACTCGGCCCCTCGGTCAGCATCACAAGATGCTGGGTTCGAGTGTCACGAGACGGGGAGAAAAAACCCTTCACCGCATGCAGAATTTTGAACCCCTCCATCGCGTCCCCCCTTCCTTACTTTTTCCGAAGCTGAACTTCCCAGCTGCTGCAGCCGTTCCTCACAGCTCCGGCCCCTGGATCCTTTTCCCAACGAGGCCACCAGGACGCCTGCTCCCCCGGCCCGGAGGGGACCCTCTGGGGCCCCTCGCAAGCCTTTCCGGTTGTAGCAGCCCTGAAGGTCAGCATGGCTCCTTCGCGGCTCGTTCCCAGTTCCAGAAAACTGAGGAGCAAGTCAAGAATCGGCACAGATCCCCGTGGGAGTCCAACTGCGAAAAACCCCAGCGCCCACTCCCGCTCTCTTCTTCTACGCTTTAACCACTCATCCGACCTCCCCTCTAATTCCACGTCGGCCAAGCCTCCTCATGGGTCTTCCGTGAGGGACTTTGTGGAGAGATGAGTCTTTTTCCTTTAGCACTGGATGAAAATCTTCTTATTGGCCCAGTATTTTAATAGTTAACTATTTGACTTCACTTTAAAAATATTTAGGGTTAGGGTGATTTTTTTTTATTTTTACTGACATACATTTTAATAATCTTTGTCCAAACATTTTCCAATCTTCAGTGCAAATTTTCTTTCTCAAATCGGTTTCCCATGTTGCTTTAAGCAAATCACACGGATGCTGTTCTTCCAATAATAGCTTACCAATTTTGCTTTCTACCCCTTCCATCCGCATATTCTCTTGTTCTTCCTTTTCTATAATCCGTCTTTGGATCTTGCGCACCCCCCGCACCTGCCTCTTCTCTTGCCCACCTTTCGGGCTGAATCCCTTCTGCTCCCGGCTCCACGCCGTGGCCCCTGGCCCGTGGCAGCGCACTCTGCCCGCGCTCGGCTGCAGCTGCCCTGTTTTATGGGCCGTTGCTGGAGTGAGTTCCCAGAGCGGAGCTGGGAGCCACGAGGAGACGCTCCGGCCGAGGGCACGCGCTGGGGTCAGTCCGGGGGGCGGCCCTCTCAGCGGCATCCCAGGCAGTGCGGGGGGAGGCCTCCAGGATCCCGAAGCGGAAAGGGAAGCGAGTGGGGCCCCAGGAGCGGCCAGGGGGCTGCACAAGGCCCACCGTGCTCGCTGCCGAGCGGGACGGGCCTGGGGGGACCGCAGCTCCTCCGAGATGAGGCAGCCCGAGCTGGGGGGGGGGGGGCTGCAGACCAGCTCAGCACTGGGCCCGGGGGCTTCGTGGCTGAACAGTGAGTAGAGCTGGGCTCCCCCACGCCCCGTCTGCCACTCCCACCGCCTGCTCCATGCCGGAAATGGAGCCCCGGAAGGTGCTATTTATCCAGTTGGTGGGGGCAGCCGAAGGCCGGCTCCCGGCATGAGTCCCTCCCCGGGGCCTCCCTCTCCCCGGCACCGACGGGCTGGCAAGACCTCGGCACCTGGCCTGCATCCACCCCACCTGCATGTGGGCGGCCAGAAACCGCCTCGCACGCTCCAGGGCCAGCCGGGGGCGGATCCCAGTTTGACCCCCGAAGAGACCGTCCGTGGTGCTGCACCCGTTTTAGGGACCCGAGTCGGCACCACGAAGAGCTGCGCACAAGCCGCAGGCTGCCCGCTGCCCGATCGCTTTTTTTGAAGTTCCCGGGGACTGTGCAGGGGAAACGTTTATCACGGTGAAATGCTCACGTGCGCCGCGGGGATCCTTGGTGGGAGGGCGTGCGGGGGCTCTGGCGTGTCCGCGTGGCCAGAGAGTGCAAAATCTGTCCACACGCGTCGGCTTTCGTGCATCGTTTCCCCAGGGAGGGGCTCCCGAAGGGGATGCTGGGGGGGCTGTGCTTGCAGCCTCAGGGAGACGGGCGTCACCGAAGGGTCCCGGGCTTGCTCTCGCTTCCCACAGACTAGCCGTGACTCCTGGGCACACACAGGGGTGACTGCCCTGGCGAGCCCCTTCCCAAATTTATCTTGGACTGTGGGGCGGGTGGCATGCTGTGCCGGCCCGATTTGATTTACAGCCTGCCCTTTTTCTGAGAAACCGCTCAAAGCGGCTCACGTGCCTCTCCTCTGCTCGCCGCCTTCTCCCCGCAACAACCACCCTGTGAGGTGGGCTGTGCCGAGAGTCCGTGCCAGGCCCAAAGTCGCCGAGTGGCTCCGTGGCGGAGTGGGGAGCACACCCGGGCGGCCTGCGCACGACGCCCCCGCCTCTCTCATCGCTGCACGACATGCTGCCGCCCCGCTGCGTCTCTCCTGCCGAGTCGCTCGCAAAGAGCAGCTGGCCAGGTTGCTGGCCAGGTCGGTGCCCTGAGGAGCCGAGCCTGAATCTGAAATTGGACCGATGGTGGGGGAAGGGGAAGGGGAAGGGAGCCGAGCGGGGGAGAGGACCTGCATCCAGGAAGGGGGTCTGGTTGACTGTCGAGGCCCCCTCTGTTCCCAGGCTGGGGGGGGCTATGCTCCTGGGCTGTGGCAGACGCTGCTCCCTCCTAGCCTCGTGGCAACAAGGCCCCCGGGCCGGCCCGTCGCCTCTCCCTCCTCAGGCCTCTCCCAGGATGCAACCGCAGAGACCCTTCCACACGGATGCTGCCTCTGAAGGAGGATCTGAGGGGCGCAGCAAGCCCTCTTCAGCGGTGCCCCCATCCTGGAAGGCTCGCCCCAGCCAGCCGCACCCCCTCTCTGGAGTGAAGCCAAGCCTTCCTCTTGATGGCACTCGAGGGCAGGCTCCGTCGTGCATCCGCCAAACCGATCGCTCTGCTGCATCATCGCTGCTCCGCTTCCCAAGTGGCTTGTTCCGATCTTGCAAGTGGGCCTTGAGTCTGTTTGGAGAAAGGCATCTTCAGAAGTGGTCAGGATCAGCACCTGAGCACTGTGCAGGGAAATGCCAGGTGCTGCCGCAAGCCAGGGAATGGAAAGGGCGAACCCCCCCAGTGAGGAGGAGGACGATGGGGGGGTTCAAGATCAATTCAAGCTGCGGCAACCAAGATTCAGGCTGGAGCTCAGGAGGAGCTTCCTCATGGCCGGAGCAACGCGACAGCGGGAGCCGCTGCCCGGAGAGGCGGGGCTCTCCCTCGCTGGAGGCCTTCGGAAAGAGGTGGGGCAGCCCCCTGAGTGGATGGCGTGACCTGGTGTCCTGCAACAGCAGGGGGTGGACTCGATGGCCTTCATGGCCCCGTCCCACTCTTCTAGGATTCTAGTAGTGCAAAATGGGACCTGGCTGGCACCGGAAGACCCCAGAGAGCCCGAAAGCCTCGAAAGAGGCCAGGCACGGCCCAGCATCCTTCCAGCCCCACGAGGGGGCAGCCGCTTGTGAGCGAAGGAGCAGGCTGGGGGACACCGGGAGGCTTGGAGGGGTGACCTGGCCTGGCTGCTGGCGAGGCGAGAGGGGTGGAGAGGCCGAGGCAGGTGCGGGGCCGGCAAGGCTGGAGAAGCAGGGGCCGCACGACTGAGAGGCGCAAGAGAGAAAGCCCATTTCAAGCTCCCGCTAGGGCAACTGAAAGAAAATGCCGCATTTCAGCCATTCTGTGTGATGAAAGAGCAGCCTGGGCGCCGCTGGAGCAGGACTGCCGGGGCAGAGGACCAGAGGACGGAGGAGAAAGCCGAGAGGGGGAAGCCCAAGCTTCCAGCCAACAGGGCGGGAGAAAGGTAGGAGAGAAGAGCAAGAGAAGCGGCTTGGGCGGAGAGGGCAGCAGCGTCCCAGCAGAGATGGGGGGGGGGACGGCATGGCAAGCCCCCAGGCCGGAGCCCTGAGTCTGAGGGCAGCTCATGCACGAGGGCTGGGATGGGGGCGCTTCCTCCTGCGCGCAGGTGGGGAACGAGCGCCCCTCCTGGGCCCTTTCCCCGGCCAAGCAGGGAGCAGCCGGAGAAGGCTTGGCCTTCGTCTCATCCACCTGGGAGCCACCTCTCTCCTCTGCATCAGGCGCGTTTCCCACCTCTTTGCTTTTTTAAAGAACTCAGAGCTGCTCACCTCCCCCAGCTCCCCGTCGTATCCCCACAACAACCTCCCTGTGGAGTAGGCTGGGCCGAGAGTCACCCCATGGGCCCCATGGCTGAGCGGGGACTAGAGGCACAGGGGCCGAGCCCCAGGCCGTGCTCTTAACCCCCCCCCCCCCCCCATGGGCTTCCCATTGCACTTTGAAATTTTTTAACTTGGGCCCCCCCCCCCCCGCGGTTTCTGTCGCAGGTCAAGGGTCCCCCTGCAGAATCATCTGTGCCCAAGACCGAAGGGTGGCCTGCTGTCCGTGGGGCGTCTGCAGCAGGGCCCTGCTCCCCAGGGTGCCCACCGGCCAAAAGGGGAGGGGGAGGCACGGGGCTCAGGTGGAGCCTCGGGCAGGAAGAGTCGGGGCCAGCAGGGGGGGCAGAGGAGAGGGCAAGGCCTGCCAGCGCTGGGGTCCAATGTCGCTGGGACCCCGGGCTCCTGCCCATGGAGAGTGGGGGGGGCATGAAGCCAGCCCCCATCTCTCTTGTGGACGTGCTGATCCGGGGAGGGTGGCAGTGGAGGAGCCGGAGCGGGGGGGCAGGGCTTGGATGCTCCCGGGGTGCTGGGGAAGGCTCAGGCCTGCTCTGGATGGGGGGGGGGGGGGTGGGGGGGCGGGGGGGGGGGGGGGGGGGGCCGGGGCTTGGGGGGGGGGGGGGGGGGGCGTTGTCTGGCAGGGAGGGGGCAGGAGCGGGCCTGGCCTTGACCCAGTCGGGAGGACGGGAAAGCCAAGCCGGAGGTCTCCATACCCCGGCCCTCCGGCAGCAAGAGGCCCCTCCGGGTGGGCTTCGAAGCCTTCCTGAAGGGGGGGGGCGGCCGGGATCCAACTCTTTCCATGGGCAGGGGCTCCCCTCCGCCCTCGCCCTGGCCCTGGCGGAAGCCTGTTGGGAGTTCAGGCTGCTCGCTCGTTCCTCGGCCGCGCCTCCCGGGACTGCCGGGCGGGGCGCTCCCGGGGGGACCGCTCGCCTCCGCCGCTCTCCTCTCGGCGCGGACGCTGCAGTGCGCAGGGGCGGCGGCAGGGGGCGCCGGAGCCCCGCGGACGCGGCCTCGGGGCCTGCGCGGGCAGCAGCAGCGGCGCCGCACCTGCGACTGGGCGGCGGGCGGGGGGCTCGCCTGCGGGGCTCGGGCCGCGGCTCCCCACGCCGCGGGGCAGCGCTCGGCCAGGGCCGGCGCTGCACCGGTCCACCGCCCCCTGGCAACGGCAGCGCAGCTCCGGCCGGGCCCCGCCGCAGAGAGGCGCCGCTGGGGCCTGCGGAGCGAACGGGCGCGGGGCTGCGGCAGGGAGGCCCCCCCAAGGGCGGCCCGGGGTGGGGCGCCCTCCACGCCCGGCTGCCAGCGGGG
The DNA here is from genome assembly GCF_004798865.1 of Varanus komodoensis. Classification (NCBI taxonomy): domain Eukaryota; kingdom Metazoa; phylum Chordata; class Lepidosauria; order Squamata; family Varanidae; genus Varanus; species Varanus komodoensis. The sequence continues at coordinate 802,134 of NW_025335328.1, forward strand.
CAGGCGGTCCCTCCAGCAGTTGGGCTGCCAGCCAGCTGAGGGCCTGGGAACGGCCACCGGTGCAGCGGAGGCGCTACGTGATCAGACCCCCCGCCAGCGGGGGCCGCCCAGCCCGTGGACGCCCCCCAGAGCGGCCCCACACGCAGCTCGGTGCCGCCACCCAGCGCACCCGGGCCTCCTCCTGGCCTCGCTGCCCGCGTGCTTGCACCCCTCGCAGGTGCCCCGGGAGCGCTTGAGGAAGGGGCGAGGGTCCATGGAAGCCCCCCGAACGCCAGAGCTTGCCCTTAGAGCGCCCCGAGGCACTCTGCGGCCCTGACTTGACCGTCTCCCGCCGAAACCCTCGGGAACGACTCTCTCTCACATTGGTGCGGCAGCCCATGAGGACGGCAGTCCGGCTCGCGACCCCCTTCCCCACGCCGGGGCAATGCCAGCTGGGGCCGCGGGCTGCAGGCCAGAACCGCCGGAGGGGGGGGGGCCCCGGGGAAATTGATCCCGGCAGCTCTGCCAGTCTAAGCCCGGTTCCTCCCCGTCCGCCGGCCTTGCCTCCTCCACCCTGGGACCGAGGCACACGCAAACTTTGTAAACTGTCATGAGATACTCGGTGATTGACAGTATAGAAGCTCGTTAAATAAATGAACACGTTCAGTTCCCTTTGTGCGCCCGTTCTTTCTCACACAGCGGCACGAACACAGAAATCTGTCTGAGATGAAACTGCATTAAAAACTACGCGTCGGATTTTCCCCTTAAAATATTGTCTCGTAAAATTAGAACTAGAAACACGCTGGGAAATAAACGTTGCGGGACAACAGTTGACGTGGCCTTTCGGGGAAAGTGCGCAGAGGCCGAGAAGCATCGGGCCCGGCCCAGAGACCCCCTCGTGCCAAGCTGGCCACCGCCTCTCCCCCACGGGGCTGGACCCCTGGCTGCAGGGCCGGGTCAGCCACTGCCCTGCCCAGTCCAGACCACGGAGCTCCCGGGGTCCTGCCGGAGGGAGGGGCTGCCTCCAAGCCCCCCAGAGGAGCCCTGTGGGGATCTCCCCCTGGGATGGGAGGCGGGAGCTGGAGACAGGCTCCCCGGTCCGTTGCTTCCGTGCCTGTCGCTTTCCCGGGCAAGAGGAGGGCTAGCCGCCCGTGGGCACGGCCACAGCAAGCCCAGCGCCAGCCCCCACCCCACCCCACCCCCCAGTTCTGTGATGCAGGCCTGGGCAGTGTTGTCCACGCAGGAACCCTCCCCAGGAGCCCTCCCAAGCCCTGCTGGGGCATCGGCGGGCGAGGCAGGAAGGGGGCGGCTCCAGGTGGAAAACTGGAAGGGAGCATCCTGGTGTTGCCCCCTGCCCACCCTGGGCCACTTGCCCCTGGGGGATGAGGCCGCCCTGGCCCCCGTGGCTTCACTTGGCACGCGGCCGGGACGCCACCTCCAAGCGCCCTGCGGGCGAGAGGGACAGTCCCCAGCTGACGGCGACCAGACACATCCCGCTGGCGTGTGCCGAGGGGGCCCGGGATGACCCCGGGCAAGCCCCCTCCCCTAGCCCTGCTGCCCACGGGTGCGTGGAGGGTTTGGCCGCTGCCCGGAGGACGCGCTCCGGCAGCGCCATGCCCCGTCCAGAGAAGCGGGCGGGCGGGCGGGCGGGCGGCTGCGAGGGCTGCGGGGGCTTGTCTCAGCAGGAGTGGCAGCGCAGGCCTGGGCAGGCCGGAGCCTGTGTGGGGGGCATGTACCCCACACGGGGACAGGCCAGCGGTGCCTTCCCCGTGGGGCTGGATCACACGTGCCCGGAGCGGGGCTCGCGGCCCTCCGGGCTCCTGTGGGTCAGCTGCCGGCTGAGGCGATGGTGCCCAATCGGCGTATGGGGTGCCAGCGGGCCGGGCACGCGGTGCGGCTTCGGTGTGCCGCTCTCCTTCTCGCAGGAGGTGATGTTCCATCGTTTTCTTCACCCACAGCAGGGCAATGCAGCCCTCCAGTGGCCAAGGGCTGCAATTCCCATCATCCTCCACCACTGGCTAGGCTGGCTAGGCCAGAGGGGGGTTGTATGCAGGGAAAGCCTGTGGAAATCATAGAATCACAGAATAGTAGAGCAGGAAGGGGCCAGAAGGTCACCAACCCGCTGCTCTTGCGGGACATCAAGTTCCCACTCGGGGGGCTGGCCAGTTTTGCCTTGAATGCCTCTGGTGGGGGAGAGCCCACCCCCTCGCGGGGCAGCTGGTCCCACCTGAACAAACCGGCCCCCAGAAGAGCATGAATGGCTGCCTTTCCCACCGGCTGCCTTCCTTCCCAGGTCTTCTCACGCCACGTGTGGCCACCTTCCAGCCTCTCCAGCGCTCTCCTTTCCCGGTGAGCGAGTGGGTGACTGCGCGGCTCCCTTCCCAGCAAGCCAGGATCGGGCCTTTCCGTGGCTCATCAGCCACGGCGGCCAGCCAGCCAGCCAGCCAGCCTCCAAAGCCCATGCCAGGGAGGTGGCCCAACCGGGCACCACACCGGGTGCAGGGCTGCCGAGGGAGATTCGCCGCTCGGGCCGAAAGTGGCACAGGACAGCAGGCACATGAACTGGCCCGATCTCAGCCCAAAACTCCTGGTTGGCCGAGAGCGCCGGCCTGTGGAGGAGCTCTCTGAAATCCAACGTTCACGTTTCTCTGCCCACTAAAGGGACGACGTTGCCTCCGCGGCAGCGTCCTCCGGCTCACTCGGCCAGAGGCCCACAGTCTCCGTGGCCTGGGCCCGTGGGCCTCCTCAAGCATTTGGCCACAACTGCAGCAGAAGCCCATTTCCGTCGTGACTGCGGAGGCAGACTCCACTCTGGGACGCGGGCGGTGGGCAGCCACGCAGGCAGGACGCTTCTGCTGGGCCGGGACTTCGCTCGGGCAGTTGCTCCAACTTGCTCCGGGCTGAGGAAATGATCCGGGAGGGCTGCTGACTCTGGCGTCTGAGGGCGTGAGTCACACCAGCACGGCTGGGCACACCCAGCCTTGCACAAGCACGTCTGCCGGATGCCCGAGGCACTGGAACGAGCAGTGCCAAGGCGGCCTTCCACAGTCGGAAGGGGGCAGGTCAGGGGACAAGTGGCTGGAGAGCAGCACTTGTGGAAGGGACCTCGGGGGGCTGGTCGACTGCAGGCTGAACGTGAGTCAGCCGTGTGATGCCGTGGCCAAGAGGGCGAACGCCACCCTTGGGTGCATAGCCAGAAGTGTGGCTTCTGGATCGAGAGAGGTATTACTACCACTCTATACAACTCTGGTGCGCCTGCAACTGGAGTATTGTGCTCAGTTTAGGGCCCCTCATTACCGGAAGGATATAGCCAGGTTGGAGTCAGTGCAGCGCAGGGCCACAGGGTTGGTGGCCGGTTTGCAGGGGATGCCATATGAGGCGAGACGGAGAGAACTGGGTCTCTTCAGCCTGGAGGAGAGGAGACTCAGAGGGATCTGTTGGCAACATGCAGGTGTGTGAGGGGGTGTCACACAGAGGTGGGTAGAGACCTGTTCTCCCCTGCAGAGGAAGGCAGAACGCGCTCCAATGGAGCAAAGCTCAGGGAGCCAAGGTTCAGTTTGGATGCCAGGAAGCACTTCCTGACGGTTAGGACCCCGAGGGTGTGGAATGGGCTTCCTCGGGAGGTGGTTGAGGCCCCATCGGTGAGGGTGTTCAAGGACACGCTGGACGTGCACATGGTGGGCATGTCGTGAGTGGGGCCGGCTGGAGCCGGGGGTCAGACTAGATGGCTTGGGAGGCCCCTTCTGACTCGGCCTGTTTCCATATTTCAAAGTCCTGCAGGGCCTGAACCCACGGACGGCCTCATTGCCAGCCCAGGAGCTGCATGTGCCTTCCCTTCCACAGATGGTCCCCCAACCTGCAGAGAGCACCACCGGCACTCCTGCGCCTCTCCAGGGGCCCCAGCACTGCCATGCGCACCCGGTGGGCTTGCCCATGCCGCCAGCCCCGGCAGGGGAGTCCCAGGCCTCCCCGGCATTCGTATCGGCCAAATCCGATTCACCAAGACCTCCGTTCATCCGGAGGGTTTACAGCTGTCCTGACCCGAAACGCCTCCCTTCAGCGATTCGGAAGGCAGGTGCCGGCTCACCTGTGATCTGGCCAAGGACAGGTGCTTCGGGGCCACCATCCCCGCCTCCCCCTCCCCACAGTGGGCAGCCCTTCGCCCGGCTCTGGCGCCCGTGTCTGTGCCCGTCCAGGGCCCACCCAGGCGCCCCAAGACAAGAGCTCCATGGCACCGCCGGTTCGCTCATGCAGCTTCCGCTTCTCCGGCTTCCTGGATGGAGGACACAAAGCAGCCCGTCTTTGCTTTCCCGCAGACAAAGGGCCCTTTCAGCTCCCTGGGGGGAAGCCGACAGTGGGAAACGCACAAGCCGCAGCGGCCGGGGCGCGTGGCAGAGACCGTGAGGCGTCCTGGGAAGCGGGGCCAAGCGTGCAGACCCACGAAGACGGCGACACGAGGGACCCGGCAAGCGCCTTCTGGGGCTGAGCTGGGCCAGTGCCACCAGGACGCAGCCCCCCTGCCTGTGCCGCTTTCCGATCAGCGCACTGGGCCCGGCCTCCCCGTGCTCTTGGGCTGCGCCACCCGGTTTCCATCCCTCCCGCTGTGAAAGGTCCCTCAGCTCCGGCCAGAGCCAGAGCTGGAGCCCCGCAGGAGCCTTGGTGGCGGCTCTTGTGGGCCAGCGATGGGGGGGGGGCATGGATGACACTGCTGGGGGCCTGCTCATGCCAGTGGGGCCTGTGCAGGAAGCCTTCCAGGGGGACTGGGCCCCAGGGTCACGATGGGGGCACAGGGCACCAGATGCCCCTGGGGTTTTCCACTTGTAACCCAGAAACGCCCAGAGAGACCGGGCAATCAGACCGAGGCCAGTGGGCGCCTCCAGACCGGGGGCCCCAGCGGGAATCCGGCTTCTCTCCCTCAAAAGGCACCTTGGGAGTGAGAGGGAGCGGAAGAAGTGGGTGGCGGGCACCAGGCGTCCCTTCGGAGCGCGTCGGCCTTCGGACCTGTGCCAGCTGGGCGTGAGACCCACGCTGGGCCCAAACAGGCGCACACGAGCTGACACGCTTGAGACGCTCCACGGAGAACAGCTTGAAGGTCGCACGAGCAAAGCTGGCCCCACAAACACCACAAGCGCGACGGCCATCTCGCCTCCTCAGCCAGAGGACCTCCTTCCGCCCCGCCTGTGTGCTGCATAAAAAGCCCAGTGGAAGCGTCGCTCGCTGCTTCTGCGCAAATGACAGACTGAACTGGCACCCACGGGATCGAAGGCCCTGGGAGGGCCATAGGCCAGTGCGCAGGGGTGCCGATCCATCCGCCCTCCTCCTGTTCCGCGTCTACGGGCTGCCAGCAGACACAGCAAGCGGCCAGCAGCCGCGCTGGCGAACAGGCCCCGGGCCCCACCTGGGCTGGGCTCCCCACCCCGCATGGTGGCGCTGATGTCCTCGCAAGGCTTCCAAGCAGCGGACGCCAGCGCAGCGAATCGGCGCGTAGCCACGTCGGAAGGGGCCGGAAGGCCACTGGGTCCACCCCCTGCTGCAGGTGTTGCGGGACCTCAGGCCACACCATCCCAGTCGGAGGGCTGCCCCGTTTCTGCCAAGGGGTCCCCAGGGGGGCGTCCTGACTCGGGGTGCAGCCGCGTGGTGTGGAGCACCCCCTTTCAGTGCCCCTTCCAAATGACCGCCGCAGCCCCCAGTCCAGGGGTGCTAGACCAGGAGGCGTTTCCCGAGGCTCGTGGGCCCCTTGAGCAGAGGCCGGGGTCTCTGGGGCGCAACGGCCCTCTGCCCGACGGAGCAGGCCTCTCGGGGCCGTGCCTGCGGTTCGTCCCGGGGCGGCTCCGGCAGCGCTGCTCCTCTCCCCGGGCAGCACCGTTCAGCCTTGCGCATGGGGCGGCTCGGGCAGAAGGGAGGATACCACGCCTGCCACATCCCACCCCACCGGTCGACTGGGCAGGGAGCACACGGGGAACGCTCCGTGGACGCCGCTCGGTGTCCCACGCTCCCCTGGCCCCCCACTGCAGGGCAGTCCCATCTCTTCTGCCAATTGTCACCTCTGAGTAGACCCCCCCACACACACACACCCAACACACACGCCCCACCTTGCTTGCTGGACCAGCAGGTGTGGCTACACTTCTGAGTGCGTACGAGAACCAGGCCGGGCGCTGGGCTGCCACTGGCCACGCTGGGCAACCCCACGGGCACGGGGTCTCTGCGGGGGAGGACGCAGAAGCAACCCCGCTCGGGGGCCGGTGCTGTCCCTCAGTTCTGAGCTCAAGGTCTGGGAGAATGGAGGGCCACGGGCCGGAAGTGGCGCACTCCCCCCCCCCCACCAGATCTCTGCCTCGGCGTAATGATCCGTGGCTTCATGGTTAGCTCAGGGCCAGCCCCGGATGCGGCAGCTGAGCACAGAAGCGAGCATCAGGGAAACGAAGCGCTGCTGAATAATTGACCGGCTCCGACATCCGACCCGGTTCATCCTCCGGCCTCCTGAAGGGGCCGCGCGACTCAGCGTGTGTGACGGAGCGGTGCCTCGGCCGGGCCACCAACCCGGTGGTCCTCCGCTCCGTGGCTGGCAGCCTGCGAACTGCCCTGCTCAGGCCACCTGCCACTGGCGCGTTTCCTCTCCTGCTCGGCTGCCCCGGCAGGGGTGCGGGTGGCACTCCGGGTGGCTGCTCTGCAGGGCAGCGCCAGCTTCAGAAAAGAGCTGCCTCCGGGGGGGGCGCCCTTTTGGGGTGCCCTCTCTCACAGAATTCCATCGGGGTCCAGAGATCGCCCTCTTCTGCCCGCAACCTGCTGTGTTTTCCTACCCTGATTCTGTTCTTCAGGTAGACTGTTCCGTGCCTGGAGTCCCGCACCTGGAAGCGCGCGAGGAATGCTACCAACGGGCGGTCGTGACACAGCCTTTCCTGGCGCACCTGAGACACCGCGTCTGGACAGGGGAAGCGAGCGTGGCTTCCACGGAGAAGGCCGCCCAGGTGGTCTGACCTGCAGGTCCAACGGGGCCATCAGACACGAACCCGCCTGCTTCCCTTTTCCCGCGGGCCGCATGGGAGCGACGGGGCCGAGGGCAGGGCCTGCCACTCCTCACGGTGCTTGGCGCAGCCGGGCCAGAAGGAACACCCAGTGACCCGGCGGGTGGAGGAGCCGGTGCACGGACATGCGGCCAAGGGTCCGCAAGATGCCGTGGCCACGGGCGCTCAGAATCCGTGCTCGGTGGGGAAGACGCTCCCGCCAAACGCGGTGGAGCAGTTTGAGAGGGGAACCAGCAGAGGAAACGCCACCACATGCGAAGCAGCCCCACGGAACTGCCCCGTGAGCCGCCTGCTGTGCAGGGTCCCCCGGAGCTCCGCTGCCCGACGCTGACGGAGCCCCGAGCCCCAGAAGAGCCCGCCGGGGGAGGAGGGGATGGTTTCGGAATGATTCATTTATCGTGCACTTTATTTCTATTATTGCATTGCGATATATAATGAAAGACTGATGCAGCTCTCCAGGATGCAGAATCAGCAGGAGCCTGAGCTTGTTTTCCGGCAACTAGACAGTGAGCGAGACAAGAGCGCAGTGCGGGAAAGAGGGGTGGGCGGAAGTGGTAGGTGAAATCATGGGTGGGCCACGCGTGGACTAAAGCGAGTGTCAGATTCTGACTCTAGGCCTGCCACCAGGGCAGCTGAACTGTCGCTTGCCACTCACTGGGAGGGCTTGGATACAAGCCGTCAAGCAATGGATTTACAGACCTCTCTGCAAACCATCATCAGCGCCACTATCACCGTCTCAGCCCCACCTCGGATCATCAGGCCTAATGATCGGAGGGGGAGCCGAGGCGGCGATGCTGGTGCTGGGGAGCAGCTCAAACGCCGAGGAGGCTTCACCTGCCCACCCGCCGCTCACCCCCTGCTGCGTGGCCCAGCTCCTAACACCCACAGGGCAGTACCGGTCGGTCCGTGGCCTGGGCACTGGGGAGCCCTGCTCTGGGCACCAAACACTGCTGAGGGGCGCAAGGGCGATCCCCCATCGATCGCCACGATGCAGCCCCCCGCAGCCAGGGAGCGCGGACGCCCTTGCCATGCCTGGGTGGTGTCCTGGCACAGCTGGAGTTGTGCAGAGACGGGCGGCACGCTCAGGGCAGAGGGGGCGCGCGAGAGGCGGCGGCAGAGACCGGGGGGGCAGGCGGGCTGGGCAGGGGCAGATTCGCTGCTGGGCACATTTCTTGGTTTCGAGGGTTCTCCTGTGAAAGCGGAGCAGCAGCAGTCGGGGCACGCCACAAGATGCGCAGCGCAGCTTTCTGCCCAAGCCCCACCAGCCAGTCACTAAGGAGCACTGCGGAGCCCGCAGCGCGTGGGGCAGGCGGGGGCACGTGGTGAGGGGAACTGACTCAGCAGCCCCCTCATGCCCCAGCAGCTTCCCCAGCCGGGGCTGGAAAGACTCCTGCCGAAACTTGGAGGAAGCTGCTGCCAGGCAGGGGCAACAGACCAAGGACAGACCCCTCCCGAGCATGGGCCAGGGAGAAGAGGCCCTGCCACTGGGCTTCGCCTGGCCACTGCCCCTTCTGCCAAGCACCCCCTCCCTCTGTGCCATCTCAAAGCGGTTTGCTTTATTGTAGCTCTGATGCCGTGCTTGCAAATGGCCAGAAAATCTCCAGAACTGACTGGCTTTGGAAAACAGTGTACACAGACTTTGGAAGAGTACAGTCAGACGTGAGTGAGGCTTAGGAACAGCCAATTTAATTTTCTGCTTTCACAGGGCACATTCTTCCCTTTAAAACAGTTTTGCTGACAGGATGCATCTGAACTCTTTAAAACCCTTGAGCAGAAATGCTGGCCTGCAAGGAGCCTCCATGCAACGCAGAAGCAAAGCCAGGCCCTCTTCCGGGACAGAGCGAAGCCGCGAGCGAAGTGCCTGGGCCAGGCCTCCTCCAGGGCTGGCTTGGCTGCTTTGTGCCCTCGGGAGTGTCAAAAAAGGATGGAGGCCACCAAAGCTACTGCCTGAAAACCAGATTTCATTGAGCGGGTGATTTGCTAAAATCTGCAGACCTCAGGGTTTGCCTGAGTCAGCGACTGGAAGGAGGCGGCCAAGGAGATACCACAATACAACCGGGTGTGCTGGACTGCAACTCCCATCAACCCCAAATGTGATTGTCAGAGCAGCGAACCAGACACGAAAGGGAAGGCAGAACTTCCGCAAGAGTCCTGTGGGACCAGAGCAAGGCCCATCCAGTGAGGTTCCCTGTCCACGTGGTGGTCAACCAGGGGCCTCCAGGACCCCGCAGGCAGGCAGGCCGCCTTTTTGCTCCTGCTGCCCAACTCACAGGCCAGTGCCAGGGGCAGCCTGCGGGCATCAGGCCCAGCAGCCGCTGGGGGCCTCCTCCCTCTCCATGGGGGTGCCCAGTCCTGTCAGAGCGATCCGCTTTGGGGGCCATCAAAACACACTGCGCAGCTGAGCTCCCCCGTCGAATGCGCGGCCCTGGGAAGTCGGCTCTCCCGTCCATAATTAAAGAGGAGGAGATAGGGAACAGTTGCACATTTTAACGTCCAGAACGGCACCCAAAGCCAGGAGGGGGTGAACCGGGCCGTCTCCACTCGCTCCCTCAGCCTCAGAGGGGTCCTTCCCCCACGACCCCTCCCAGGCGCTGCGATTCCTGCGGCCCCCTCTGCAGGCGGCTCAGATGCCGGTGCAGCCCACTTCCCTGCGCACACGTGTCTGCAGGCGGCCCCACGCGGGGATCGCGTGGACTTGGAAGCGGGGCGGGGGAATGAGCAGCCCCGGGGCCTCCCGACGAATCGGACTGCGGCCCCCATCGTCCACAGCCACGGGGGGGGGGCGCTTGCCGGGACGTGAGGCGCAGCGCGGGGCCCGGGCGGGGCGGAGCCACCAGGCCCGGCACCCCGCCCACGTGGCAGCCGCCTCCCGCCCGCCAGCCCGGCCGGCGCCGCGCCCTGCCTGCGCGCACGCGCACTCCCGAGCCGGCCCCTCGGCCGCGACCCCGCCTCGTCACGTTTCCAGCGCCGACCAATCGTCGCTGAGGCGACCCGCCGCATCCGGAACGGACCCGAAGCCCCGCCCCGTTTCGGGGGCGCGCGCGCGCGGTCTGGCGTCAGCGGTGGGGGTGGGGCGAGAGCGGGAGGGAGGGAGGGAGCCCCGCCCAGCCTTAGCCTGCGATCCGCGACGCCGCGTGACCGCTTGCGTCACCTCGCTGTGGCGCCATTGGAAGCGCCGCGCGCCCGTACGTAGGGAGCGTACGCACGCCCGTAGCCCAAGCTCGTGTACGCCCAGAAGGGCCCCCGGTGGTCCAGGCGAAACCATGTAGAGTAATCCCGTTCTACGCATGCGCCTGAGTGGACGCGCCTCAGCCGACGGGCCTCTGACGTCAGCGAGCGGCCGCGCCCTCCGCCTGCCGCGCTCGCGAGGGGACGGAGAGAAAGAAAGGGAGCGGCCGGCTGGTCGGCGTGCGCGTGCCCGCGCGGTCGGAGCCCGTCCTCGCGCGTGCGCAGGCCCCGCCCCGCCCCCGCCCGCCCGCCCGCCACCCAGGCCCTCCGTGCGGCCTGCTCGCCTCCTGCTCCGCCGCGTGCGCGCCTCGCGACCCGCGACTGCCGCCTGAGGAGGGACGCGCCGCCGGCCCGGCGGGGGC
>NW_025335328.1:812827-841154 GCF_004798865.1 Varanus komodoensis
CTCTTCAAGCTGCTGCTGATCGGCGACTCGGGCGTGGGCAAGACCTGCGTGCTCTTCCGCTTCTCCGACGATGCCTTCAACACCACCTTCATCTCCACCATCGGTGAGCCGCGGGGCCGCCCCGCCCGCCTGCCCCTCGGGCGGAGGACGCGGGACCCCCGGGCCCGGCCCGGCCCGGCGCCGCTCCTCCGCCCGCCGCGCCCGCTCCTTGGAATGCCCCGGCCCCCGCCCGGCCCGCGTCCCCTGGGGTCGCGGAAGTGGGCGCAACACCACGGGCGCCGCACCGGCGGCCGGAGAGGGGGGTCCCGGGCTGCCCCCAGGAGGCGCCCTCGCTTTCGGGCCCGGGCTGCGCGCAGGACGGAACGCGGAGCGATCCCCCGCGAGGAGGCGGCCGGGCCCCGGAGGCGAGCGGCTGCTCCGCGGCATGCGAGGCCACCCTGCCTGGGAGCGGGACGATGGGTGTGGCGGTTCGCCGGGGACCGCGGCCGCCTCGTCTCGGGGCAGCCCGCGCCTGGGCCTGGCTTAGCCCGATGCCTGGCAAGGCCGCGTTGGGCAGGTGCGGCCGGGCCGGCCCGGCCCGGCCCGATCTCGGCTGCCTGCTCTCAGCCCTTCCTGCTGCTGTAGGGGAGTGGTAAGTTCTTTGTTGGGAGGACGTGAACTCCCGGCCTGATGAACTTTCTGCTGCACTTAAGGCAGAGAGATGCGAGCATCTTTGATCTGAAAGGAGCACCCATTGGCCGTCGTCCCTCCTCGCTGCTACTGGAGACACTGGCCAAGTCCCCTCCAGGGATTGGACATTCTTGATAGGTTTTGACCGTAGTTACATCCAGCTCTGAGTCGATATGAAATATCATATTCAGTAGAGTTGAACCAGTCTTCCCCAAAATTGTTCTGAATGCCCCAGCTTCCATATTATTGGAACAGATTTTTCCCATGATCTCAGTGTACAAGCAAGCGGGGGCTGAACGGCAGTGTTCCTTGATCAGTGGAGGAATTCCTCACAGCCAGTGCTATCAGTGTGTTGGGGACTCCCGGCTATATCTGCTGGTTGCGTCATTATGTTGTGGAGACTGACATGTCCAGCTTCACAGGGAGCAGCTCCTAGGTTTTCTAGACCATGCGAACAAGCGAGCATGAAGGCTCCCAGCAGCTCAACTGCTTCTGCTTTGCAAGACAGCTTGAGGTCTAACCCATGGTTTGTTCGGCTCAACCCCTGAGTTGTTTCTGCTCAAGAACCGGAGCTCTGGGTTCACACATCACAGTGGATAATCCAGAAACGTTTCCTAAGGTGGAAGAGGTCAGGAGGCAGTTGCCAGCTCCGACTGTGGTCATAACTGACTCATGCTTTGAACAGCCTGTAGGATAGGAAAATTGGATAATTAGCACAACTGCACAACTGTGTTGTACGGCACTTGACTCTCATTTTGTTTAGGTTCTCAGTCGGACTGTTTAGCTTTACTTTACAATACTTTGCAGTGTAAGCACTTGCTGAGCAGTTCAGCTGTATGTATTAGATGTTCTCTGGGCTCAAGTGGTGTGTTTGCGGGTCCATGTGACCTTGCCACATCATGATGCCAGGGTTTGGAGCGATTGCATTACAGAGCAGCGTGGATGAGTCAGTGGGGCAGTGTGAATGGGCAACCTGCAACAGCTTCTGTGATTCCATGAATGGGTTTCCATGTTTGTGGATTTTCAGTCATTCTTCTTGAGGTGCATTTTCTTGCCTACATTTCTTTCAAATTGATCACTTTCCTAGATTTCCTCTGCTTGAGGTAAGTTGCTTAGGATTTTTCTCTGGTTTCATGTATTTGAAAAGATGTGAGTCTTGAGCCTCAAGCTCATGGTTAGCGCACCGTCTTTTCACGGGCTGCTGCACTCTCCCAGCCATTGATGGTTTGGCGATTTCCTGGATTTTCTGTGGAGCTTTTCCTCCATCCTAAAAAGTTGAAAGACTTAAGATTTAGTTACTGGCAGTAAGAATGTCAAGTAAAAGTATTCTGGTAGGTTTATTTTTTTGTATTTTGGTCCCGCCCCTTTGCCTTTGACCCTGCCTACTACTGGAATGCGTCTCCCGCAGCAGAAGCTCCAGAATAGGAAAGCGTTTAGCACCCCTGCTATGCATAGTTTTCTACAGGGTGGGATATCTTACCAATGTCGGGAGGCAGCCATTTTGGAGCTATATCATACACAGTAAAGCGTGGGCTTTCCACAGGGCATATGCTCAACACGGAGGTCCAGCTGGTTGCGTCTTGTTGATACTCTGTCTTCACGCGGTATTTTTAGATATAAATGTAAATAATGAGCAAAGTGGCTCTTAACCTGTTGTAGAGTCTCAGGACACCTCAAAAGCAGATGGATTTCTTGCGACAAAAGCTTTCATCAGCAGCAGTCCACTTTATATAAATACACAAATTGCTGGCTTGTTTATTTTTGTCCACTCAAGTTTAGGTTCCATTTATAGCTGGCAGTTGCTGAACAGAGAACTGGCTTTATCAGTGGAGAAATGTTCAATGTTTTGTCATTGTAATCATAGTCCAGTTTCAGCTTAGGCTTGGGAACAGCTGCACGTGGTCTCTTGTGGCGAATCAGAAAACCTCCCTGGTGACTTAAGTGTGGAAGCTTTGTACATCATTTGCATCTCCTCAGCTCCATTTCTAGTCTGCAAGCAGCTCACTTGCTGTTTCTGGGTGTGTGAACTAGTAACTGAATTTATCTGAATCTCTGACACACATTTGGAGTGTGAGATTTAGATGGCGCTAGCTTGTAGTCTTAATGTTACCCCAGTTCTAGGAAAAATGTACTGTTTCCCTACCAACCACGGAAGAACTTCCTTGAAAGGTATGCAGCTGAGATATCGGGCCGCACTCACCAAAAGTTCCAGTGGAGCTTTTGGATATTTATCTTCTAGCAGGCGGGGTCAGAAAACACTTTTTCTTTTGTATTCTGCTGCCTTCAGGTTTTGTGCTTTGTACTCAAACAGGTCTTGACAGATCTGCACCTTTTTACAAGTTGGGCAAAACATCAGAAGGGCCCCCCTCACTCCGCAGGCAGCTGAGTTCCGCAGCTGTGGCCTATTGATCGGCTGCCGTGACCAGGTGTGCTTTTGCTGTGTGGGGAGATCTTCCAAATAACGGCACCGTGCCTTTAGGACAGTGCTATTTTTAGCCATGGTCTAGCTCCTGCTTGAAAAGTAAATTGCTGAGCAGAGGACAGATGACTTCAGAACCCCAGCAAAGGTTGCTATAAATAATGCCCAGTGCTAAAATTCAAAGTCATCGCAAGTTCCCCAAATAGAAGAGCTGGTTGGTCTTCAAAGGCACGGTGTGACATTCAAACGAGTTCAGGAAAGTTCTGCCTTGTGCTCCTCGTGGGACGATCCCACACCTGTCCTATGTTAACTGCAGCATTTGGTTTGTTGGTATTAGGGTGGGCTCCCCAGAATCGTCTTCCGCCCGTCTATTATGGGTTGGTTTGCCCTGCGGGATCCTTTCCCACAGTGCACGTGGTGTTTCTCTGCAGAACTGCTGGCGTCCGTATACCTTGGGGGCACACCTGCTTTTGGCAAGGCTGGCTGTGTAATTACTAAGTAATTTCTTAGTTGCCAGAAATCCCCTTACTCAACATGGTGCAAGGGCCCTCTGCGGAGGGCGAGGAGAGCGCACGGGTTCCATCCCTTCACTAGTTTGCCGTTATTTAGCCGCGACCGTCCTCCCTAGCCTGACTGAGCTGCAGGTGCGCCTGCCCTTCACCCTGCTTCAGCTGGGCCACCAGCTCAGTCCGCACACAGAGTGGGAGCTGGGCCTGGGGTTCACGTGTCCCTGGCACCGGGCAAGGTCGGCCTGCATTCTGAGCCTGCTCACTGCTTCCTTTGCAGCAGCTCTGGGAGAGACGGGAGTCTGCCTGGGAGACACTGTGATGAAATAGGAGAGCAGCACAGCCTGGGAGAAGCTGTATTTTTATCCTCGATTTCCAGAATGTGCCACTACAAAGAGCTGCTCTGTTAGCAAGAATCGTCCGAGTTGTCTACCACGCAATTGTGTGTCTGCAAGGGCTTCGGTAGGGTTGAAGACGCAGCGTGTGATGGTGGCACTGGATTGGTGCCTCCTAAACAGGCAAACCGGAATGTGCTTTCCCCACTCAAATGGCCCGGATAAGGTGCTCACCTAAATTGTAGTTTAGTGCAGCTGCGGTGTGATCCGTGGGTTTGTTTCAACTTAGGGCCGTTTTCAGGGAGTGGGCAAAAGACAGCGCAGGCTGGTCCTCACTTGGTCGCTTTCGCTTTCGCCTCGTGTGGAACAGCAGGGGTGGAAAGGGAATGCGCATCCGCACGGTGTGCTTTGCAGCTCATTGCGGATGGTGCAAGTCGTCACTATTATTGTTACTAATTTTATTTCTGTACTGCACGATAGCCGACGCGGTCTGGTGGTTCACGGTAAATTATCAAAGTGCAGTATGGGAAACGGATTCAGTAAAAATGCAGATGTACTGAAACTCAGTGTAAAATTTGAATATATGAACCCTAAACACTTTGAACATGGAAAACTATTTCAGTAAAAACCAGACCTGCTCAAACGGCTGACTTGCCCTGTCCTGTGCCACAACATGCTGGGAATGGAGGGCAGTTTTAACCTGATGCCAAAACGACGGTCGTGTTGGCTCCATGCAGGCTTCAGCAGGGAGATCATCCCAAAATTAGGGAGCCACAGGGCTCTCTTCCTTGTTGCCTCTTTCCAGGCTTCCCTTGGAGGAGGCAGGCAGAGAAAGGCCCCAGCTGCAGGTGGTGGTGTCGGGGCAGGCAGGTGGAGATGGAGAGAGGCATTCCATCAGGTATTGTCCCGATCCTGGAAGGGTTCCAGTGCACACCTTGAGCTGGGCCCAGAGGCAGCCAATGCAAATGGGTCAGAACTGGTCTTGCATCTTTCTAGAAAAGGCTGCAGGGGAGGCAGCAAGGGTGATCCAGGGTTTGGAAAGACCGCCCTGCGAGGAGGGGCTGAGGGAACTGGGCATGTCCAGCCTCAAGAAGGGGAGGCTGAGGGGAGGCAGGGTAGCCCTCTGCAGGTACCTCGAGGGCAAGAACTCTTCTCGCTCATTGCAGAATGCAGGACAGGGAATAATGGACTCAGGTTAAAAGGAACCAGATTTAGACTGGACACCAGGAGGAGCGTCCTGACTGTCAGAGCAGCAAGACGGAGGAACCTCCTACCTGGGAAGTTGCGGGCTCTCCCTCTCTGGAGATGTCCAGAAAGCGTTTGGACAGCCACCTGAGGGGGAGGGTGCAGCGTGGTGTCCCGCAACAGGGGGGGTGGACCTGGTGGCCTTCTGGCCCCTCTTCCAACTCTCCTCTTCTGTGAGTTGCGTCTTTTGGTTCCAGTTAAGAATCTGCCTGCTTCCTTTTGCACAAGAGTAGCCCCATGCAGAGCGCTTTGCATTGCTTGGGTTTAGAGATAAACGGGGTGCATTGCCAAGGCCGGGCCACCTTTGACTGAATAGGGGCAGAGCTGGTAGAGGCCCCGAGCCGCCAGTCCTACCTGAGCCTCGAGGGGCGAAGATGGACCAAGAGCGCCCCCGGCGATGGACCTGCTCCCCCGAGGGGGCTATGCCTCCCCCCCAGAGCGGGCGGAGTTCCCACCGTCCAGTCAGAGGACCCAGCTGCCAGCAGCACCGCCCTGAGCTTGAATGAGGCCAACATCTTTGCATGTTTCTCCTCTTTTTTGTGTAGCGTTGCTTTTCCTAAGATGCAACATTTCACAAGTTGGGGCCACATTGTGAAAAGGGATTCCCTTGTGTGCCCACAACCGCAGCTCTAGGGAGCCAGTGGCTGGGGGTAGAGGAGAGCAAGAGGGCACCTCGCTGGGCAGGAGCGGGCTTCTCTGCTTTCTTGTCTTGCCCTGCTCGCCATTCCCTGCTGCTCCCTTGCCGGAAGTGAAGCGGCGCAAGAGTCCAGTTCTTCTAGAGCAGCCCGAGGGCTGGCCCTGGACCCTGAGATGGTTCGCAGCCCTCAGCCCCCAGACGGGTCCTTGCAAGAAGCAGCGTCCTTGTTCCGCTTCCCTGTGCTTGTCCCTAGTCCTGCAGTGCATAGAAATTGTCCCGGTGGCGTTTTCTCTGGCTTCTTAAGATGGCTGTTCGGTGCCTTTGTAGGTGGGGAAATGATGCCGGAGGTTATGACTTTGCAAAAGGAGTACGAAGTCGCACAGAATTCCCTTATAGTATAGCGATTGTAGCCAGGAATCAATCCGGTCACACGCCAGCAGCTCTTTTTCCATCTCAGAAGTGGGGGAGCAATCAAGTCCTTACGGACAAAAGGCACCGAATCTGCTGTGTCTTGACAAGAAGCCTTTAGCATGACTGTCGCAGTGACCGAAAACATCTTAAACTTTGCAGCACTTGGTTTGTGCGGCGTTGAAGGAAATTATGAATTGGGAAGTTGCTTTTGTCCTTGAGGAGTAGATCGGGAAACGAGCATTGACGTATTGGCCGGTGGAGCCCTCGTGGAGCACAGTGAAATCTCCACTAAAGGGACTGCAGTTACTACCTGGGAAGTGCCTGCTCAGGCCCCCCATGAGTAATGAATCCGCTGTGTGCCATGTGGCCAGGAGCTGCTTCATCAGGCAGGCCTGACTGCAGGTCGCAAGCGTTCTGATCTTCTGGTTTGGAACCTAGAATGAAATAGAAGATTCGGGTCGTATCTTACATGGAGACGTATTGGATCATCAGTAACCAGCCGAGCTAAGTTTCTTGAATTGTCGCTATGGCAAAAAGCAATTACAGTTGGCGCACGTCTACGTGGGAACTCTGTTGTTAGACCAGCCCCAGTGTAAATAATCCAGCTCCTCACCCCAGTTATTAGCCCATGCAGTCATTATAGGAATAGCTGCTCTTCGTGGTTCTGTGCATGTGGCCATCGCAAGGATACCGCCTTCGAGTGCGGAGGTTTCCGTTGTGACCGGGCTGCCTGCCGCGAGTTTCCCTAACAGCTTATGTGGCCACAGTAGAGCGAGTGAAGAGTGTTCCCTCTTGGTTCCTTTTCCGTTCTGTCGTGCCTTTTAAGATGTAAGCCTGCGAGCCGGAAGTTTGGCTCAGGTGTGTGTAAAGTGCAGCCGGAGGTGTTTGGGCTGAGGAGCAGTGCAGGCGAGTGGCGAGCTCTCCATGCTTACCGTGCTATCAGGTTGCGCACTCCCCGCTGCCCGGTAATCTTCTGAACAGAAAAGCCCCGACTTGGTCCACCTTTCCCCAGGGGCTCCAACCACACCTTTACTTCATATACTTCTAAACGAGACGCAGGTGAAGGTCGTGTGGCCGAGCGGTCTAAGGCGCTGGATCGAGGCTCCAGTCTCTTCGGAGGCGTGGGCTCGAATCCCGCCGCTGCCAAGTGCTCTTTGACATGCACAGGATGGCATGTCGTGAGCGGAGCCGGCGGGAGCCGGGGGTCAGGCTAGATGGCTCGGGAGGCCCCTTCTGACTCGCTCTGTTTCTGTGTGTCCGTGTTTCAAAATATTTCTTTAGATCAGGGGTCTCAAACTCAACTTACCTGGGGGCAGTCTGGGTGAGGCTGGGCCGCATCGAGTATTCCACCACCGCGGTGGTGGTGGGCCGCTCATCCCGCGTTGCTCCCGGAGGCCGACCCGGGTGCCACCGGCGCTTTGAAGGCCGCAGGGCCCCTCCCCCATGCCTCCCCCGTCCTGGCAATTGGCCCGCGGGCCGCGCATTTGAGACCCCTGCTTTAGATGAACATCTCATGATATCCTAAAAACCAGCAGACCGTATTTATGTAAGCGTAATCATGTTTTTGTTTTTTTCCTTGTGTTCTTACACTGAATGTGCCTTTGGGGGCCGTGGCGGTGGGGGCGTTCAGTAAATACAGCAGGGTCATGGGGCCATGGAAGAGCGCTCAGCCTCAGGCTCACCCCTGGTTTCTCCCACTGAAGGTGGGAAGGAGGCCTGTGTGGGTGGGGGGCTGCTCTGTGGTGTCCAGAGCAGCCCCCCCCCCTCCTGGTTTTGCCCTGATAGTGATGCAAAGGGGACAGGCCTGCCTGGTATGCCCCTGACTGCTGAGCTCACCTCACCGGAGCGGCTTGGCCAGAAACGCTTTCTGGAAGTCACCTGGCTTGCCTGGGGGAGTCTGCGCCGTCCTGTTACACCCTGCGCACTGGAGCAAAAGCACAACGCGGTGCATGTTCAGGCGGAAGCGAGCCCAGCCCCAGTCGCAGGACTTCTGTTGAGACACGCAGAGTTGCGTCCTTCGCATCCTAAGCCCTGAATGAGGAACTGATGGTTAATATAGGACAGAATATTGTGGGAGTGCCGTGGGCTGCTCTTCCCATATTTCTATTCATATTTAACATAAAGAGTCGGATTAGGAAGGTGGCCCGTTTTGCAGTGCAGGCCTCTGTGAGGAACAGTTGACAGAGCGGAGAATAATTCTTAGAAATCAGGGTAGCAACATGACTGGCCCAGCGTTCCATATATTCTGGTGGAAAACGGCGACTGTCCCTTAGGGTGCCGAGGCATAACTATTCTTACAATGTGGAGGCTATTTTTCTAGCGTTTCCAGGCGCTGTGTAGGGCTCACTTGAATTTAATATCGATGCATTTCTGGATAGGAATGTAAAGATGCATTTAAAATTTCTGATGGGCTTCCAGTACAATCTTATATATGTTTGCTTAGAAATAAGTCCTTATTTATTTGTTTGTTTGTTTGTTTGTTTGGAGTTTTTATATGCCATCTCAGTCGCAAAAGCCTATTGAATTTAGTGGGCTTACATCAAGGTAAGTGGATGTAGAATTTTTCAGAACAGATTAGTTTAAATCAAGGCAGTTTAAATCAGTTAGAAAACTGATTGATTTAAATAACTGATTTAAATCAAGTTTCCCACTGCATTTTTTATTTTTCCTGAACAACATCCATATCTCACCATTAAATCCATATTACATTGCAGCTAAATAGATCACTGTTTGCAGTGTGTCATTCTGATAAGGAGGCCTTGTATCTCTGCTCTGTTGTATATATTTTCATGCTATCCTTTTTAACCTACAGAGAGAATGTTTTAAAACGGTTCTGTACAGGGTCTTATGACCAGTGCTCCGTTTGGGTTAACAGTGCAATCCTACACGTTTTCTCAGAAATAGGTTCCATTAAGTTCTGTGGGGCTTACGTCCAGGTAAGTGGGTATTCAGCTGCATTCTAAATGTTAGTATGGGAGTACAGGAAAATGCATACTGTATAATTACGTATTCTCACTTTAGTGTTGCTTCTTTCTGATGGTCTCTTATCGCCTTGGCCTCTCAAGAACAGGCAGTTAACAGACCGATGGCCTGTGACTGATGTGCAGGCTGGCCCATGAGCTGCTTATGAAGCGGCGAGCGTGCAGTTTCTTTTGAGATAACTGACGCAGCAACATCCCCGTTCCTGCATTTTTTGTGATGTGTGAACCTGGAAATTCTGCCATTTATGGGTTGTACAGCTGCTAGCGCAACAGTTGCTTGTGGGTTGTTGTTGCCAATTTAACCTTTAATTTCTTGGTATGCACATCACAAAGCAACTCGGGAATAGAGCATTCTTGGGCTTTAATTGAAAGTGGGCGCCATGAATGTGTGGAAGGCAACAGGCGTGTTGCTTCACCTGCCCCTCCCAAATCTTGGGTTTAACAACCCAGGAATTAGAAAGTTGCTTTGCACTGTTTAACTTGGTGATTGAGTGATATGTTGACCAGTGATGTGGGTCTTCTGGAAAACCTTGGAAGAGAAAATGTTTCTAATGCTAATTAGACTAATTTACATAGGGTTATTTTCTTTGAAAAAACTTTCTGATGCCCTAGAAAGGGATCTAATGTACCATGTTAATTTTACTCGTATTGATTAAACAAAGCTAAAAAACTGCCCGTGTTGCTTTTATGTCCAACACAGGAAAAATTAAAACACACTGATATGCTTCAAATGTTGTATAATTTTATTGGGAAAGTTGTAAGTATTTAAAGACAGCAGCACATTCTTCCCTTACATTGTTTAAATTTCTAAGCAGAGCTGTTAATACCAAAAAATAGTTAATACCGCTTAGAAACCCAAGGAAATGTACATGATACATTGCTGTTCCCTCTATTTCAGCTGCATTTCCCCTCTTTTCCAGGGAAGTCCGTAGGACTACTTTCGTTTTACTTACACTATTCATTCCATTTCACACTGAAAGTTATTTGTATTTCATGCAAGTATTTTCTCACATCCTGACTTGGGAGGATTGCCTGAAAAATTGCAACCTTGCAACGGCTGAGCTTATCTAATGCAGTATTTGTGGCTGGCACCAGTTTGTTGTTATTGATGAAGTTATGAACAGGAAGGATTTCCAAATAAAAATAAAGCACTAGAAAATGTTCTGCTTGGGAAAATAATATGCTAACATGGTGTAAGTGATGTGAATTTGTATCGATTGCTTTTGGGATATGGCAGGGCAATGGGGATTTTTTCTCGGTTCTGTAGAAGTCTGATTGAAAGCACGGTCCTTTCGAAAGAGGTCCCTAACCACGGCCGCGCCAGGCTAGCAGGATAACACGGGGACAACTCCCTGTGTGTTGGCTGCAGTTCAGGCTACTTCCAAGTAAGTTTGGTCTGAGTAGGTGGCCTTGCAGAGCTTGTACCGTCCCCAGTTCTTCCTGCTGAGGTTGCCTTGGATGCCATGGCATCTTTTGCCTTGCTCAGATATATTTATTTATCTGCAGCTTTTATATACCATTCTTTCAGCAAAATGCTCTTAGAACGGTGTTCTACCCTCCCTCCTGTTCTTGACCATGGGAAACGTCGAGCTATTTTTATGTGGTTGGGCTCTGTGCGAGAGAGACGAGGAAGCACAGGGCGCCTCTTCCCAGGGCGGCTCACAGCAGGGGAAGCACACAGCTGCTCCGGGCCTTCGGGGGACCTGTTGTGACCGTGGCTGGGCGTGCGAGCGAGGGCGGTCGTATCGCAGGTGTGCTCCCTCCAGCACTTCATTCCTAGCAGTTGCCCTTTGGAAGCTCAGAAGCAGGAGAACAGTGTGGAGAGTAGTCCTCTTGCCTTCTGGCTCTGGTTATCCACTGTGATCTACCCCGAACATGCTCTGTTTTATTTACCATGGCAAGTGTGGCGTCGTGGTGAAGAGCTGGGACGCAGGCGATCCAGGTTCGAGTCCCCGCTCAGCCATGGAGCCCACTGGGTGGCTTTCGGCCAGCCACAGACTCTCAGCCCAGCCTGCCTCACAGGGAGGTTGTTGTGGGGGTAAGATGGAGGAGGAGAATGATGCAAGCTGCCCTGAGTCCTTTGTAGGAAGAAGGCAGGATATGAATTGAAAAATAAATACATAAAATATGTTGAATTTGGAGCACTGTCTGCAGTTCTGATCTCCTCATTTTACGAAGGACATTGACAACATGGAGTGTGTCCAGAAAGAGCAACCAAGATGGTGAGGGGTCTGGAAACCTGAGTCCTTTGAAGAACGATAGAAAAGCCTGGGCGTATTTCAGTCCATGGCTTGGTTGTGGACGAGAGGCTGGAGTGCCTTGCATCATGGAGACCTGGGGAAGAGTCGCTCTCTCAGCTGCACCCTTCTTGATACTCAGTACAGTACCAGCATCAACTCGAGGACCGGGGGTGGGGGTGGCTGTGGTCTGTAGAAAGATGAGGCTTCCGTGAAAGCCCTTGAGTGCTTGTACCTTGTGCTGGGTGCCCGAGACAGACTAAGGGTCTTGCTGGTGCACAGCCCACCCCAGTGCCCATTGAATTTCCTGCCTGAGCTAACGGAGGTGGCCTCAGACTCGGTGTTGGGGACCCTGGCTGCATGGCCGCCAGGACAACCATGGTGTTGCCTTAACGTCTCATTGAGCCAACACATGTAAAGGGACACCCCTTTGATCTGGTTTTCTCAAGGATGGTGATCTGGCAGTCGGGAAGTTAACACCAACCCCCTTGTACACCCTGGTGGTGTACAGGATGGGGGCCAACAGACAGACTCCGCTCAGCCAAGAGGGAGGTGCTCTTGGTACCTGTCCGGCTGGGAAATATTCACCCTGTCCTGGATGGGGCTGCACCATGCCTGAAGGAGAGGGGTCGTGATCTGGGGTGTTCCTCGATCCAGAATTGCCACTGGAAGCCCTGGTGGACACAGTGACAAGGAGCAGCTGTCATCGGCTCCGGCTGATACACTCCACCTGGACGTGCAGAGCGTAGCTATGCTTATGCAAGCTCCGCTGACCTCTCGTTTGGATTACTGTGGCGCACTGTATGTGGGGCTGCCCTTGAGGACGGTCCGGGGACTCCAGCCGATCCAAAACAGGGCAGGGATGGTGAATGGGGACTGGCTCATAAACACATATTTTGCCAGTCCTCTTCCAGCCATGCTGGCTGCCTGGCTCAGAGGGCCCTACATGGCTTGGGGCCAGGTTATCCCCTCCTCCCATGTGGAGCTACACAGACCCTAAGGTCATCTGTGGGGGTCCTTCTCCGGGAGCCGCCTCTAAAGGAAGAAAAGGGGTGGCTACCGGGAGAAGGGCCTCTTCGGTAGTGGCGCCTTGGTTGTGGAATGTGCCTCCCTAAAGAGGTGTGCCTGGTAATTGTATTCTTTTCCGCACCAGGTAAAAGCCTTTTACCTGTTAACTATCTATCTAACTTTCTTTCTGTATATCCCATTGTATTCTGTATCACTGCCATGCTTCTGTGCTGAATATTTGCAGTTGTGGTTTTGCTGTTTTAAATTAATTTTGGTATCTGTGACTTTTAAACTTTTCTTTAATTTCAGCTTTGTTAACTGCTTGAGAGCACCTTGGCTATTGGGTGGTATAAAATAAATCAAATAAATACATATTTAGACTGAAAAGAGAAGATTAAGGGAGGTATGATATTAGTCGTAAAATCTCTGGAAGCGATGCTGCAGAAGAGGGTCCCTGTTGCTCCAAGGGGCAGAGCAGCCGGAAACACCGTCGCAGGCTGGCCCCAGGCAGCGGATTGCCTGCCCCGGGAGCCGGTGTGGGGGTCACTGAGCCACAACTGGGGCTGGGGAGCTCCGTGTTGGCTTGTCAGTGGCATGTGCCCACACCTGCTCCTTACCACGGCCCCCGTCTGAGGCGGAGGTGTGTGCTAGCTATTTTTCCACATCTCAGGTAAGCAAGGGAAACCAGCAAACTGGTGTTTGGCCCTTAAAAGCGGTTGCCGAGCTCTGGCAGTGCTGCCGCTAACAGTTTGCTGCGTTGTGAAGCTCTTGTGTGGAAGCTCTGACTCGGCCTTTCACTGTGAAGGAAGAGGATGGGGCCCTTTGGAAAGTCGAGTCTGGACCCCTCGGCCTGGGATATTTGTCATCCTGTGGCATTTGCAGCTGTTCGACATTTGTTATTTCTTTGGTAGCCCTTTCTGGCTTTTGAGCGAGGTTCTGGAGCTGAATGGAAGCTTCTTACATCTAGGTTATTTGGATGTATTCCAGCCTGGTTCTGAAACTGGTTTTTGGACCACACAAACTGGGTTGCCCTGGTGGAAGACTTGGACTGAGGCATGGATGGAGGGGGCGGGCTGCTAATTTTCCTGGATGTCTTGCCAGCTTTTGATCTGGTGTTCTTGCTCACCTGGCTTGTCAGGGCCTGAGAGGTGCAATGTCGATCTGCTCGCCTGGTGGACCTCAGCACGTGGTGCTGGGGGCCTTCCCTTCGCCCCAGCGTCTTTCGGCTTTCGTGAGCTTCTGCCTTGTCCCCATGGTAGGCGACACGACATGAGTTCGATCACCAAGGAAGCTGCCCAGGCACTTCAGCGGCCGTGTTATCAGCATGCAGAGGGCCACCCAGTCCTGGCTCGCGCTCTCTGCTGCTTACTAATCCTCGGCATGGAAAGGGAGGACTTCTAATCGGTATTTCAGGTTGTAAAATATATTTAAATCTATATTTAGATTGTTACTATAGAATTGCCTTTCTATATGTAAAGTTTGTGTGCTACCTTGGGGGCCAGTTTGGGTTGAAAGGCAGCTTTTTAGGTCGTCGGATTCTGAGTCCTTTTATTTGCAGTTTGACCCATTAAGGTGAAGCTCATACATTGCCGCGGCGGAACAGGTCACAATGTGGCCTCCTCAGTAAATCCACTGAAGGATTCCGGCGAGTAGACCCGCCCTTGTATCTTCTCGTAGCGGCCTTCTCTGGCTCTGGTTTTTCTTCCTTACCCTCTTTTGGCACCAGAGTGCTTGGAACGGGGTCCTCAGCTGTCCGTCTCTTCCCTTGCAGTCCCAAGAGTCAAGCTGTCCGTTGAAATAGAGGAAGCATTAG
This sequence comes from Varanus komodoensis, assembly GCF_004798865.1. Lineage (NCBI taxonomy): Eukaryota > Metazoa > Chordata > Lepidosauria > Squamata > Varanidae > Varanus > Varanus komodoensis. Next base: position 827,089 of record NW_025335328.1, read on the forward strand.
AATAGCCCTCAGGAGCAGTCGACTCAACCATGTGCCGCCACGCTTGCTAGGGAAACCTAGGCCTGCTCTTCCTCTGGTGCTGCTGAAGAGCGGCCAGATCACATGGCGGAGGCTGGTAGGACTGCCTGCCTCAGCTTGCACATGGCAGTGATGATGCATCAGGAGCAACGACTTGAGCGGGTGGGTGACCCGTCACTCAGAGAGAACTGTGGTCCTTCATGACATCGCATCCGTTCCTTCAGCATGCTGGGACAGCTGCTTTTCATGTGAATGTGCAGTGTCTTTGCACTTTCTGCTAGTGACAGTCACTCGCACTACCTGGCTAGGGTGTGGTGCAGAAGAGATGTGTCAGCTGTGGCATGTGCAGCCTCACATACGGTACATTTCCACACCAATCTTTCAGGCATTGACCACACCCAGTACGTCACATTGCATGAGCAGAGCCACGTGGCATCAGATCAGAAGCCCTTCTAGTTCAGCACACTGTCCCCAGCATTACCTGAAAGATGTTAACTCCCATAATTCGTGTGCATTCTCCCATAGTATAGGGTATAAACATTGTTGAGCCATTAGGTAACAATGACCATGACTTAATTTACAGTTAGGTGGAGGACTGCCAAGGGGGTCAAACACAGTTGCGTTGGACTTGAAAAAAGGAAATTTCTCCAGAATGTGGGAACTGGTGAAGAAGAAGCTGAAGGGCAGAATCAAGAAGTTTAAATCACTTCATAGTGCTTGGAGATTACTCAAAACCCTGCAATTGAGGCCTAAATAATATGCATACCACGACTGAGAAGCGGGAGCACAGAGTCCGGGAGTTCACCACCACGGTTAACAATGTAGAGTCGAGGAAGCTTTTAGGGAGAATAACGCTTAAAAAAGGGAGTTCTTTCCCGAATGAAAAGAACGGATGGGACTTGCCGAAGGGAGATTCAGGCAGGCCATTCGAGGCGCAAGGACATCAGCCCTTGTCCCAGAGGAGTGGTGATTGGTCTCTGTGACATCAATTTTTAAAAAGGGATCCAGAAAATTACAGGCCAGTTAGCTTAGCGTCTGTTCGGGATAAATTGCTTGAAAGCATTATTAAAGATAGGCTCCCTAAGAATGCAGTGGGACAAGCGCAGCTGGCAACAGTCGGCACGGCTTCCGTGAAGGGCGTTCTTGCCTCTCTCACCTGTCGCGGTTCTTTGCGAGTGTCAGTAGGCACCTGGATGGGGCAGTCTGGCAGAGGTCGCTGACTTGCTTGCTTCCCAGAGGCTCCCGAGCAAACTAAGAGTCATGGAATTAAATCACTAACAGAAGACAGAGGGGGGAAATGGCCGTTTCTCCTGATGTAGAGAGGGCACCCGCGGAGACCCTCGGGGTTCTTTATTAAGACCAATGCTTTTCAGTGATCTGGAATTAGGACTAAGTAGTGAGGTGGCCAGATTTGCAGATGACACTAAACTTTTCAGGGTGCTTAAAATCAAAAGGGATTGTGAGGAGATCGAGAGGGATCTGTCCAAGTGGGAGAACGGGCCTCAGAATAGCAAATGCAGTTCAGAGCAAGCAAGTGTAGAGTAACGCAGGCAGGGGCAAAAATCCCAGCCTCAAGGCCAGGCTGATGGGATCTGGGCCAGCAGTGAATGAGCGAGCAAGAGCAGGACCTTGGAGTGCGGTGGACAGCCCAGAGGAAACGTTGGCCTGGCGCACGGCTGCGGTGAAGACGCCATGCTAGGCATAATTAGGAATGGAACAGAGAGCAGAACTGTTATTGCAGGTGGATTGCTCTCTTGGCCATAGCAGTTGGTTTTACACTGGTTAATGTATCAGAAGCATAGATAGGCTATGTCTGGGTGGAATGGTTTAAATTAATACAAGAAAAAACTCATTTAAAGCATTAACACAAACCAAGTATGCTTTGATACTTCATATATTTCCTAACAACGATGGAAGCTGATCACTGTTGTTGTTAGTTGGGAAGTCGCGTCCGACCCATCGCGACCCCATGAACAACACTCCTCCAGGCCTTCCTGTCCACCATCCCCTGGAGTCCACTTAAGCTCATACCGACTGCTTCAGTGACCCCATCCAGCCACCTCATCCTCTGACGTCCCCTTCTTCTTTTACCATCAATTGTTCCCAGCATTGGACTCTTCTCCGGGGAGTCCTTCCTTCTTATTAGATGGCCAAAGTATTTGAGTTTCATCTCCAGTATCTGGCCTTCTAAAGAGCAGTCAGGGTTGATCTCCTCTAGGACTGGCTGGTTTCATCTCCTTGCAGTCCAGCGGATCACTAGACTGCATAAATTTGCAGTCAGAGTATTTGCACCACGCTTGGATCTGTTTCTGAGTTGTGCCATTCCTGGGGGGTTGCAGGGCCTTTCTTGGAACCCACCCAGGAATGCAGCCGCCCGGGCCCTGTCCTGGAAGTTGCTGTTTGTACTGAAAAGTCTCCTTAAAGCAGCCGGCCTGAAAGGGGGCGGAGAGGAATGGTGGGGCCAGCATGGTTGTACTGAGATGATTTGATAGTAAGGAAGTTATTGTAAGATACTTTTTTCAAATTTGCTTCTAAAAGTAGATTTAAGATTGAAAATTACCTGTAAGCCCATTTTTATGCACCCTGAGCAGTTACATAAGGAGGAAGCGGTAGGGTGTGGTACGGAAAAGAGAGCAGAGTTGAGGATGTGCTGCCAGAGCCGTCATTCTGTCCTGGGCTTTGCCTACATCTGGAGAAAGGGTTTCCACTGAATGGCTTTGCTTCTGACCCGGTTCTCACATTAAAGCCCTTGGTGACTGCGGTCTCTCTCACCATGCTGAGCAAGCCAGGGATGTCCAGCTCAGTCCATGGGTTAACCATGGGTTCCAATTCTGAGTTCTTTGGCTTCTGGAAACCCAGAATTCTGGGTTCTTTCATTATGATAAATAACTTGGGGGCAGAAAGTTCCTGGATTGTTAAGCTCTTCAGTTGTGTAGCAGTAATGATATCGGGGGGGGGGGGCTGGGAACTAGCACTTCTGCCCATTCTTACTCATTCACAGCTCCCAGAATTTTTATTTTTATTTTTTTTTTAATCCTGGGAGTTCTGACTCTTGAACTGGGTTTCTGTGTGCTCTAGTATTTTTTGGATTACCACAAATATTTAATAATTTGCAGAAACAAAAAGACATTACCTGACCACACAACCATATTGAAATAGGCACCGTGACCGATCTGCCGAGGAGGTGCATCCATGTCTCCGGATTTACTGTAGCAGAGTGGGCTCGGGGGCTGGAAGGACTGGATGCAGCCTCGAACATCCAAGTTCTAGACACACACAAGATTAGAAGAAAAGTGCTCCCGATCTGTGAACGTCTGTGTTTCTGATGTACTTTCGCCCTTACTGGTGTCAGAATCCTGGCATCTCAATTTGAGAACTGGGAATAAAACTCGGGTTCATGGGAAAGACCAAGCGTCCAGACCATCTGAGGCTTTATTGTATTTACCCCAAGGTTCCCGCGGTACTCACGATACTGCATGCTTTACCGGGCAGGCAGAGGTGAACTCTGCTGCAAAGCTTCAGTACCACTACAGGGCATTTATAGGTACACAGGTACAGGGCAAATGATGACAGAATGCAGAGATTACAATAAGATTCTGAGGTCAACACATACAGAACAGATAAAGGAATGTCAGTCAATCACACAGTAACAATGAGATTACAATATTTCTGATTGCTTGTATTGACACTTTAGTTCAGTAGCTTGAACCCATCCCCAGGTCTGCTTAAGACATGTAAATTCAAGCTACTGAGAAACTATGCATGATAAGCTCAAGACTCTTATCTACTCTAGACATGCTGAATTGGCCAGGGCACATGGAGCCTCTGGGCTAGGAAGATGCTTCCTTGAATTCCATCACTGACTATTTACAATGTAAATTTGGACTGAATGGCCTGTGTACTGTAGTCCACAGCTAAAGGTGAGAGAAAGGAGCGGGGGGGGGGATGGGGGGGATGCCATTTTAAACAGTGGCACCTTGGTTTTTGAGAAGGAAGACAGGATTTGATCCCACAATTCAAAAGCACACACAAAAGTCATGCTTTTCAGACAGGATTCACCCAAATTTTCCCAACGCTGGCAAGCTCTACAAAGGCTAGCTGTAGCACCGCTTCTGTGCAGACGTGCTGGTGCCTCCCCCCACCCCATTTCAGTTCTGCAGCAGCGAGCCAAGGATTCAGTGCCATTGTTTCATCTGGAGCTGTCACAGGGAGAGCCTTCTTTGTGTTGGGCTGGGCTGCTGTGAGGAGGAACAAGCCCTCTTTTGTAATGGACGGGGCGGGGGGGGGGGCTGGCCAGAGAGGTGTGAGTGGAACCTGCCACAAAATGCTGCAGGCCTTCTGCCCTTCACCCTCCAAAGGCCTTTCCATCCTTGCTTGCGATTTGAAACAAGGGCTGGGGGTTGGAGTTGTGGGGAGACATGCCTTTTCTTTTTTGCCAGCTCCACTGAACGGTGGCAGTCCGTAGAGAAGGTTGGTAGGAGCACCGGCTCTTGGTTTCCCCTTGCTGTTGGTTGTGCTGGGTGTGCCTTCTGAGCACCTGCTTGCTCCATGCAGCGACGCTTTGGAGCTGGCGGTGCCTCCGTTTTCCTGATGCTGACTCCAGCCGCTGGGCCCTAAACCACACTCACGTCTGAGTCAAGCTGCACTGTTCTGCTAAAGTCAGTTTGCCAGTATGCCTGTCTGGCGCGCCTCCTACCTGCAAAGCCCTGTGCATACCTGAGCAAAACATCCCTGTTTCTCTGTGGTTCCCAGGTATTTTTAGCCAGGCCAAACAGTCACCGCTCACCTGTTTCCCCGCCACCTGCTGCCACCACCTTCCTCCCCAGCTTGGGGAGCAGTGGAGCCTTTGGGCTGCAGGGGAGCTGGCACCTTGCTCTGCACCTGCCACCTGCCACGTTAAGGTTCCCCACCCCCTGTGAAGCCTGCTGGGTCAACATCCGGGTTGGCACCTGAGCTCGGCTTAACATGGTGACTGTGGTGAGCAGGAGAACTGTAATATTAAATCACTAAATGAGGGGAGTGGGAGGCAGGTGGGGGAGGGGGGAGGCTGCAGCGGGGCCACTGGCAGCATTGCACCTGCCAGCGCCTTAAGTGCGATGAGGGACCCCCCCCCATTGCTGCTTTAATTGTCCTGAAGCCTAACACTTGGGGTCCATGGACCTGATGTCGATATCGCAGCAATTTGCATTGGTTAGTGAACTGTTACTGATGTGGTTAACTTGCTGCTGGTAGTTTTGTGAGGACTTGCTTATAAAAGTTGTTTTATATATTGAGAAGATGCCTCTTAGCTTATAATGTGGATATTGTATGTTGGCTATCTCGATATGTTCTTATTCTGCATATATATTGACTTGTTGACACTTCTTGGGAGCCTTGAAAAACCATGCAAAAATAAACGGGAGGTGCTCAATCCATCTTCTTCCCAGCTCCTTGATTGCTCCCCCTTTTCTCCTTAAGAGGTGAAGCAGCTGACATCTGTAAGTCCTCTTTTTAATTATTTTAGCACTTCATTATGAATCCTTGAGTATACAAAAGGCAGTTACTAGCTAACACATCCTTATAGGTTGGCGTGTGTGGCAGGGGGTTTGGTTAAATATTTCAGCATAAAGTAACAGATAAAATCGAACTAAAACACAGCAGTCCAGGTACGTACAAATTACCAGCAAGAATAGGAGTATCGAGTACATTGCCAGACTTGCGTGCACCTGGTGGGCAGCGTGCCCTTGATTTCTGATGCAGGGACCAAGCCGTGTAACACGCAGCTGGGCTTCCGCACCTGCTTTGCTCTTCTAGAAACCCGTTTTGGTAAGCTGGCTGGTTTGCCGCTGCGTGTGCAGCACTGGGCGAGATGGCGTTCGGCTCTCTCTTGGTTCTGTGGTGTGTCTGCTGTTGCGCTTGAACCCCTCTTGAGCAGCCGCAGAGGCTTGTAGTGAATCAGGCTAGATGAGTTTTCTGTCAGTAGAGCCGAAACATTCGACAGGAAATTGGCCTTGACTTGCGTGGGAGGGCCTTGGATGAGCCGTTCAACTTATGACTCACTGATTCTTGGGTTATGTTTCATGAATGTTTTAGCATATTGGTTGATACTGCATTTGATTGGGGGGTTTAACGAGGTTTTACCTCCTCTGCTGGCTGGGAATACACCTGCTCCTGAGATTCAGTCCTGCTTGGGTGAATTGGGTTTGACGTATGGAGAATTTTGTAGGCTTATGAAAGAGAGGGCACATTTCCTTCACCTGCTTATGGTAGTTGCTTTTGATTAGATTAAGTTTGTTTTTTATATATTTGCATATTTTCTATGTGCAGCTGATGTTTCCACAAGTGAAATAAGACCATGACTTGATGTGCTTGGAGTTGGACTGATAATATTTGCTAAAGCCCCCGGGCCGGGTATTTATATAATTCCTCTATTTAATTATGTGATGTTCTAAATTCAGAGTTCCGCCTAGGTAGTTGAGCATTTTCAAATGGATGTAGGACAGTCGACTTACTTGCCCTGGTGTGAGAAGCTGTTAAGGCCTTTCTGTGGGGCTGAATTGTTTCTTATGCCTTCTATAATTTTTAATGAAAAGAATAACTCAGAGTGAGAAGTTAACATCTCTTACAGCCCAGCCACGTAACTTTACTAAGCTTCAGAATGTTAAGCATGAATGTAATAATATCCTTTCATTGCAGGTGGATTTGTCTTAACCTGTTTGAAACAGGCTTACTGAGAAAACTATTGTTCTAAGAAGATTTGAGCATTTCATCTTAAGCAGCAAAGGAATCAAATTGTTATTTATGCTATTAAACCTGGGGGTGTCGTGCACACGCTTCTCCCAAAGATGCAAACTCACAATTTTAAATGTTTCATTCTGATTTGTATAGTATAGGTCAGTGATGGCAAACCTTTTAGAAACCGAGTGCCCAAACTGCAACTCAAAACCCACACATTTATCGCAAAGTGCCAACACTGCAATAAAACCTGAAAAACAGCCAGCCCAAGCAAATATATATATATATCCTTGGCAGTGCACTGAGGAGGCCTTGCGAAAGCTTGGATGAGTCGCAGCTAATGAGATGCGGCTCATGATGTCATCGCCTGGTGCCGCTGCTCCTTTCTGAGCATGCGCATGGCCCCTATGTGTGCCGTTGTCCGATGTTCGGCCGCTGGGGAGATGTTGGGGCGACTTGGCTCAGTTGCCGATTGAGAGGGCCCCAGCAGCCGAGTATTGGATAACAGTGCACACAGGGGCCATGCGCATGCTTGGAAAGGAGTAGGGGTGCCAGGCAATGATGTCGCAAGCCGTGACTCATTAGCTGTGACTTGTCCAAGGTTTTGCATGGCTGGTCATTGCGCTGCCAAGGATATATATATATATTTGCTTGGGCTGGCTGTGAGTTGTTTTTTCTAAATGAAAACCTCAGTTTTCAGGTTTCATTGCAATGCTGGCACTTGGCGATAAATAGGTGGGTTTCGGGTTGCAGTTTGGGCACCCGGTTTCTAAAAGGTTCACCATCACTGGTTTATGCCGTGAATGCCTGGCATCTGCTCTTCAAATACTGCTGCTCATGGCTTTGTGTATGATCGTGTAGAGTTCAAAAACATTAGTTATGCTGTTTATCTTTTACTGTTTATCTTGAAGCTCCAGTCAGTGGTTCCAGCTTAATGTTCAAATGGTTTGAATGGGTGGTATTGATGTACCACCTGTGAATGCAGAAATACATGAATGTTTGTTCCGCTTAATTGTTTCTCCCAGGGGCTGCATTTTTATCGACACAGTATGTATTGCGCTCTTCCTCGTGGGGATAATTGCCAAAAGTCGCACGGGGTGGCTGTCCCGGCACAGGGGCAGCCTCGCTGCGGGGCGCTGCTGGGTACCATCTTCTCCCCGGTGTCGTTTAACACTGGCATGCGGTCCCTGGAGGTGAGCGTCAGGTCGAGGTGTCATCAAGACACTGCTGCGACGGAGGACTAGAGCTGCTTGTCACCTGGACTGGAAGAGGTGGTGCATATTCTGACTCAGCCCCTGGTCACAGTGATGGCTTGAATGAAGACTAACAAACAGATTGCATGAAACTAAGACTGAACATAAGAGCGTAAGAAACGTCATGCTGGACCAGACCAAGGCCTGCCCAGTCCAGCCCTCTGTTCACATGCTATCAAACCAGCTGTGCACAGGATCCCTCCCGCAGGGTGGGTTCAGGAAGCCCAGCTGCCCAGCAGCTGGAGTGTGCAGGCCTGCCCCCTCTGGTAACGGAGGCAGCACTCAGCCATCGAGCCTAGGAGCCCCGACAGCCTCCTCCTCCTCCATGGATCTGCCCAGTCCCCCCAGTTAAAGCCATCCAGATTGGCGGCCATTCCCATTTCCTGTAGCTCTGAATTCCATTCTTTTAAGTATGTGTCGTGCACAGAAGCGCTTCCTTGTATCTGTCCTAAACACCCCACCAATCAGCTTCATGTTCTTATATTCTAGAATATTTAGAATATTCTCTGTTCTACTGAATGGAGCTTAACTCCTAGAACTGCAGCCATAACATGGTGAGCCCTCCATGTAAAGAATGCTGTGAACAGATTTCTTTCCCAGTATGAAAGTTTTCTGTTCACAGGCTTCCCTGGCTGTTGCCTGCATCTCCTCCCCGCTCCGTAATATCCAAGATCACATTTCAGTTCTCAAGACAATGTCTAATTGCTTTGCATTCTCCATTATTGCTCTGCTAAGCCAAGTGTAATTTTGATACATATTCCTAATGCCATCAGATCTTGGGAAGGTTCATGATTAGTTTTAAGCCTAATTGCGCAGACTGTTGGAGAATGCGGAGACCCAGCAGCTCCGTAATGTAGCTACTTCAAACGGCTTTCTTGATCTCAGAGGTGGACTGGGGAAAGGTGCTGTGGGAGGGCTGACATGCGCTGCAGGAGGAAGCTCATGATTCAGCATGTGGAGTGGGGAGTGCCAGATGCGTTGGCCACGGAGCCTGATGGAGATCGATGTGGCCATGAAATGCCATGTGTTCTGTTGAGCAGGCGCCTCGTGCTCGCATTCGTATTCTGTCTCTTGGCGGATTCCTGAGCTGGATCTGGGTTCAGTCAGGGTGTATGAGGGAAGGTATGGCTCGCTAGATACGGTTGGATACCAACTGACAGCTCCAACCAGTGGCTATACTGGCTAGGAGTGATGGATTGATTGATTGATTGATTGATTGATTGATGAGAATAGCTTGAAACAATGCTTTGTTTCCTCAGAGGCAGAGCTGAATTTGGCACTTTTTCATAGAGGAACTTTTTTGTATTAAAACTGCAGCCAAAGTCAGGCGCATTCAACGCGGGAGAGGATCAGGGACTTCAAGCTGAAGGAGGCTCGCCCTCAGAATATTGTGCTGAGGCCAATATTATTTGTTCCTCCTCCTCTTCTCCATTCTGAACACCTGAAATGCAGCCTGCAGTCAATTAAAATATCTTTACACCATATAAAAAGGGACAGCAGAGCAAGACAGGATAAAATTAACCCTCCAGGAACGGTACATCAGGGACTAGCAAAATAAATAATTCAGAAAATGTCGTCCAGGACCCAGAGAAGCCCAAAGGCTTTCTGAAAGGGTGCAGTCTTGACCTGGTGGGGAAAGGCTGCAGCCTGGGGCAGAGCGCACCCTTCGCATGCAGAATGTCCCCGGCTCAGCGCACGGCATCTCCTGGCAGGGCTGGGCGATGCTGAAGAAGCATTCTCTTCCGCGCAGGCAGCCAAACGCAGCCGTGGGTGGACTCCATATGAGGCAGCTTCTGGTATTTCTGTGGCACTCGATTTTGATAGTACCAAACATAAGGTTTTTCCGTGGGGATGCACTGAACTTTCTTGACCCTAGCTACGTCTTTAGCTGCACGTGCTCGATGGCAGAATGAGCTAGCTCTTCGGGTGGTCACACTCGTTAATTCCGTGGTAGATGTTCACTGCAGCAGACCTGCCTTGTGCCACCTTTCTGGAGGTAGGCATTCAGGTGGGAGCGGGACCCCGGGCCTGACCCCCCGGTCCCTGTCCCAGAGAGCTAGTCCACGATGAGCCCTGTCAAGCATGGTCAGGCACTGGAAGAAGATTGGGAAGGTCGCATTCGCACATTTCCTGGCACGGGTGGCCCTTGAGCTGAGCAGAGAAGCTGCAGTGTCAGATTCAGGCCAGACACAGGCTTAAAATGAGGCTGGATGTGGGGAAACGTATAGCTAGTGCTTACCTACCACAGCTGGAGATGGCTGCGTATCTGCCACAGCTGGGGCTGCTGAGCTTGCAATGGAATAGGTGCGGAAAGGGAGGCATGACGAGAGGTACTGGGTGATGAATTTCAGTGCGTGTGGCCTGATGCTGTGGGCAGAGTGCTTGGTGCTCTGCATCCCGTTGCCTGACCACTCGCCCCGTGCCCCTCGTGGCCCATGGCCCCTAAGGGGAGGGTTCGTACCTGGGTCCAGGAGGCTGTCAGCACCTCATTCGGAAAGGGAATGGCCCCAGCTTCGCTAAAGGAGGCTGTGATGAGACCACTCCTAAAAGAGCCAAACCTGGACCCAGAGGCTGTGACCAACTAGAGACCAGTGGCGAAGGTGCCCTCCTTGGGCAAGGTGTCGAGACAGGTGGTGGCTGAGCAGCTCCAGACACTTCTGGAGGAAACAGATCATCTGGATCCACGTCAGCCAGACTTCAGGACAGAGATGTCCTTGGTCACCCTGTGGGAGGACCTTTGCCGGAAGAGAGGCGGGGAACATCACCCTGTGGGTTCCCCAGGAGGTTCAGCACCATCACCCATGGTGTCCTTCTGGCCAGTTGGGGGTTGGAGGCACCTCTCTGCAGTGGTTCTGATCTTACCTGCTGGCTGGATCCAGAAGGTGGTGCTGGGGGTAGTTCTACGCCATGGCGGTCCCACAGGGCTCTCTCTTATTCCCCGTTTTCTTTAACATCTACATGAAGCTGCTGGGGGAAGTCATGCAGAGGCTTGGGCTGAGATCGCAGCAATGCCCTGATGTTACGCAGCTCTGCCTCCCTTTTACCTCAAATGTAGGTGAGGCTGCGTTTGGCCTGAACAGTGCCTGAGCTCAGTGATGGACTGGAGGAGGGCCAGTCAACTGCGGCTCAGTCCAGACAAGGCAGAAGTACTGTTGGTGGGCAGTTGGTTGGAGAGGTTGAGTGGCCTCCGCCCTGTCCTGGACTGGGTCGTGTTCCCCCAAAAGGACAGGTGCTTCGATTGAGTGAGGCTGTTCTGGGGTCCAAAACGGAGCCCCAAGTGGACGTGGTGGCCAGGAGCACTTTCCGTCAACTGCAGCTGATTTACCAACCACGGCTGTATCTCGACAAAGTCTGCCCCCAGTAACATCCTGGTTGGACTATTGCAACATGCTGTATGTCTATGGGGCTGCCTTTGGAGATGGTCCGGATGCTCAGCTGGCTTAACATAGGGCCACACGATTGTGGCCAAGAACTGGTTGCAGGACTGTACGAGACCAGTTTTGCATCATCCGCACTGGCTGGCAGTGGAGGTCCTGCCCACGTCACGTCACAGTGCCTGCGCTTCCATATGAAGCCCTGCATGGCTTGGGCCCCGAGTACCTGAAGGATTCCTCCTCCCGTATGTCCCTGCCTGTCCATTAGGATCAAACGAGGAGGCCCTTCCCCTAGAGGAGGGAGGGGGGTGATGGCTAGAAGAAGGGTTTTCTCTCTGTGTGCGCCCCACCTTTGGGAATAGGCTCCCCAAGGAGGTGTTCCTGGCGCCGTCACGGTTGCCATTCCCATGCCAAGCAGAGGCATATCTTTTCTCTGGCTATTTTCATAATTGATTTTAGTGGTAACTTGATTTTAACCGTGACTATTTTTGGTTTTGGTTTGATTTTTTATTCTAATGTTTTTATGTAATATTTTCATTTTGATGTGTCATGTTTTGATGATGTTGTTAGTATACTTTGAATATGTTGATTTAGTGTTACTGATTTTAGAATGTTGTGTTGTTTTAATTGTTGTAAGCCAAACAGAGAGGCCAGATGTGGGGAACTGTAGTGGCATTCGAATTAAAATAATAATAAATATTTACCAAATTATGCACGGTGTGGAGGAAGTGGGTCTGAGGGGACTTTTCCTGCCAGGTCTGCAGTCCAGGGTCATCCTTGTGGCTGACGGGGGGGCCATTCAGGAGGGGCCATTCAGGCAGTTCTTCTCCACAGTTAACTATGGAACTCACTTCACAAGATGTAGTGGTGGCCACCAGTTTGGGTGAATTGGGAAATTCCATGGAGAAAGACCATACGTGGCTGCTAAACCGGAAGGACGTGTCCCGCCTCCAGTATCAGAGACCGTGTGCACCAGTCGCCGGGGCACAAGGGCGGCAGGGGGTGCGCCCTTACACGCATATCCCACAGGAAGCAGTTTTGCACCTGGGTAAACAAAACGCAGCCGCGAGAACTTGGCGGACTTTGGTCTGATCCAGAGCAGCTCTTCTGAAACATGCTCTGCATGATCATACTGCTCGATCGCGCTTTAGTTCTGGAGACTGTGGCCTGTGGAGAAGTTTGTTGATTTGGTTTTAGAAGTTATAGAGTTGCGCAGAGTCAGTTGCCAGCAGGAAAGCGTCGTTGGTTTCGTATTGGAGCAGATCAGCTTTGGAGGCATCGCCTGGTTCCTTACGGAATGAGCGAGGCAGGAGTGCCTCCGTTTTCCACGACTGTTTCCTTCAGGATTGTTTCCTGCCCTCCTCTTTATCTGTATTCTGCCCATTCCCAGTAGTGGGACCTGTGCAACAGCTCACACATTTCAATATTACTATAGCTATTTGCTAGGTTAAGAGGCAATTACATCAGCAAGAGTATTAAATTATATACATACCAAAATCAAAAAAGCAGTGCAAACAGCTTAATTTAATGACCCGTTGCATACTTCTTTGTTGACTTGCTTCTTATTTGATTTCACAGGGATAGACTTCAAGATTAAAACAGTTGAATTGCAAGGAAAGAAGATAAAGCTACAGATATGGTGAGTGATGCTTTAGATTTTTTTGTTTGTCGACTGATACATACATTTATGAAAATTATGGGTGGAGTGAAAGTTCTCCCTCTTATTTTTATACAGTGGAAATACATCATGACAATTCAAGCAGGTTGCTGAAATCCAGTGAGGAAGGGGGGGCCTCCCTTCTCTTGTCTGCCATTAAAGAATCTGCAATCGCCCAGATTACCAGTTAGCGTAATGTCTGCATCAGGATGCCCTAGCTTGATCCAGGGTTAAACAACCCAGAGTTAACTCTGTAGGAAACAATAAGTTAATTCTAGCTGGTTTAACCCGAAACAACCCGGCTTGGTGCTTAGGTTCAGACAGTGGAGTGACCAGTAGTAAGGCCAGGCTATCAACCAGGGCAGGGACAAAGAAGCGGGTAATCATGGGTGGCAATTCCCGTTATCTCTGTTGTGGCGGTTTTATTTTTAACAGACTTTCTTACTGTTTTTCTCAGTGATTGTAAGCATCCATTTCTGGCGGGAAGGTGCCGCTCAAGCCGGGTCGGCCAAGTAATTCCCTCCACTTGCCCTGCTGGGACAGGTGGGGGCTGCCGTCCAAAGTTTCTGGAAGGGCCAGCCTGCCTTGGCTGACCCCGGGCCTTTATTGGGCTTTGTCCGTTGGGTTGTCCAGGAGGTGCTGTAAAGCACCGGGACTTTTAAGTGGCCACAGCGGGAAATGGCGGGTGGCCACGTGCCCGGAGAGGCCCGGAGAACCTCGTGCAGCGGCACGGAGGCCGCGCTGCCTGTGTGTGCTTGGCGCACGGGTTCGGCCTGCAGCGCCACAGCGCTCCCCCCATACATGCGTGGCCAGCGCCTGCCGTGGGTGGGCTCTGCTTCGGAAGCTGGGCTGCCCTCCTGCCAGTGCAGAGGGAAGGGCAGCGGGTCGCATCGCACAGCCGGCTCACCGTCCGAGGCGGGTGGGTGCCCCAGAGAGCCCTGCTGGCCACACTGCCGCTGCGGCTGTCCCAGTGCAGCTGCCCGACAGCGCAGCCCCCCTCTTTGGGATCCATCAAACGCCACCCAGTCGCAGCCTGTTCTGCTTTCAGAA
>NW_025335328.1:841254-867069 GCF_004798865.1 Varanus komodoensis
CCCCCCCCCCCCCCGCATTTCACCTTTGGCAAAAAGGGAATGCCAGTCTTCGAATGCCCGGCTTTGCCTCTCCAGCCTCATGAGACCTCTGTCCCTTTTCTGTCTTCACCTCCGTGAACTCACTCTCGGTCCGTTTTCCTGGTGGTTGACGTCAAGATTGTCTTCCACCCATGCCCTGTGCCCCCCCCCCGCCTCATTTCCTCTGTCAGCTTGGCTTGAGCCGTTCAAGGTCTCTTTTCTCATCCTGGCCACTCAGACGCTGAGTCTCAGCCTTCCAGCCTTCCTCTTGCACTGCCAGTTCCACCCATGACTTTCCTGAGCCCCCCCCCACCATGTCCTCGAGTTCTGCTTCGTCATTGCTGGGGGAAGCTGTGCTGGCTTTGCGAGGTGAAGAGGGGTGTAATATAAGAGCTCTTTCTGCTGCCGCTGCCGCTGCTCTCCTCAGCTTTCCACCGAGGCGGCCTACTCTGCGTGCCAGAGACTGAACGCCAGGATTGCCCTGAATTTGCTTCAGACAGGCAGCCGGCCTCCTGCTTCTGTCCTGTAGATGTTGGACAGCGTGGGGGGCGGAACAGGCCCATGGGGAGTCCAGGGGGCCGAGCAGCGTCCAGCAGGCACCGCTCTCTGGAGCCAGCCTCCCATCTAGGTGCAGAGCCACGGCGCGGCAGTGCCAGGCGGAATGGCTCGACGGATTGATGGACGCTCCGGGGCAGGCATGGGGACTTCTGCATGAGTGAATTTCTGCCCAGTCTTACTTGCAGATACATTGGAAGCCACACTATAGAAAGGCTGTAGCCTTCAGAAGTCGGCGACTGGCAAAATCTGGGTTGAGAGGCTAACTGGCCAGGGGGACCAAGCTAATGGGAATGGAACCATCTGGCTAAGAGAGCACAAGGAAGGCCCAGGTGAAAATTAAGAAAGCTTTCATCGTTAAAGGCAACAGTTCCCTTCCGTTCCAGAAGCACCACTCAGCCTTCCAGAGCATGGTGATACATGATCACTATTATGCGATGCTCGTGCTATTAATATAATAGCATTACGATTACAAAGCCGCTTCCCGTCTTAAAAGCTTTATTCTCCAGGGTGGATACTGAACTTTCTACACATATCCAGCTTCAGCATGCTCGCTGTTCCACTTTCCGGCAGTTATTTAATATTCGCTGTATTATCAATAACAATCCAGCCCCTCACAGTTGTGGCATGAACTGAGTTCCCTGTTTTGAGTGTTTCTGGGGGTTGAACCTCTGCCTTGCGTTCTCTCCAAGGCATGCCCCTTGCTCAGCAGGAGCTGGGGGCCAGGTGCCATCTCTGCTTCCCCCAGCTCTGGGCAGGCTGGGGTGGCAGAAGGACCGCGGTGTGGGTGGCTTTACCTGCTTCTTGGGAGACCACCGTGGCCATGCAGTGTCGTCAAGACCGAGATTTTTTAAGGAGTTTGTGGACGAGGGTCTGCTTCCTGGAGAGAAGCCCACCTCCTGGGCAGTGGCTGGGGGTGTGTGTTTCACATAGATGCTAGGGTGGAGGGACAGTAAAAAATGAAAGGTGCAGCCTGGCAGCTGTCTAAGATTGCCAGAGACTAGACTTCTGTGCTTATTTGACCTCAGTGTATGCAATTTAAGAAAAGGTCTCTGGGCAGATCGCAGCAGCTCACAGAAGTGACAGGAGAGGGTATCATCCAGCACCACACGAAATGGGAAAGGTGGCAGATTTTGACGGCAGCATCCAGGTCAGTCTGTGTCGGGAAGGCATCTTTAGCTACTGCAGTCCCGAGCCGTGCCAAGCTTTGTAGGTTAGAACCGGCACCTGGAACTGGGCACTGAAGCACCCGGGCAGCCAACGCAAATGGGCTGGAATTGGTGTCAACCCGTTCAGACCTCCTGGTCCGGCTTATTAAGTCATGCTGCATCTGGCATGAGTGGCAACTTCTGAACAGTCTGCAGGGGCAGCCCCACATGACATGCATTGCAGTAGTCTATCTAGAGATCACCAGAGGATAGACGACCGAAGGCAGGCTGTCCCTGCACGAATGACAGGGCTCTGCAGAGGCTCTACAATTTTAGCAGTTTATTTTTGATCTCTTTCCAGTGACGAACAACATGAAACGTGCTGTTTTCAGAGCAGTTGAATGCTGAGAAAATAATGCAGGAGTTTTCTTACGTTAAATTTGAGTGACTCAATGAGAATGAATGCATATATACTGCATGTTTGTATACATTTTATGTGGAGCAAAACAGACTCCTGTTGTTAGGGGTGTTTATGCACAGACTTCAGAGGCAGCCCAGATATGCATGTATTTGTCTGTTCATAAAACATGCCTTTCCAAAACTGAAAGCTTCGTCAAACCCCCTCCCCTTTGTGTTGTTACAGCCGGCTGTTCGGCCTTCCAGTCCTTTAGCTGTCAGAAGGGCGGGAGAATCCATTTACACTGACCTTGCGTTAAGTTCCAAGGGATGGGTAGGAACAGAGCGAGTCAGAAGGGGCCTCCCAGGCCATTAGTCTGATCCCAGGTGGCTCCAGCCTGCCATATGCATGTCCACATGGTGGTGCTGCTGCTGGTATCATCATCATCATCATCATCATCATCATCATCATCATTCTCCTCCTCCTCCTCCTCCCTTTTTTCCTTTCAAGGAATTCAGGGCAGCTGACATATTCTCCTTTTCCTCCCAATCATAGAATACTCGCATCGGAAGGGGCCAAAGGCCATCAGGTCCAACCCCTTGCTGTTGCAGGGCACTACGTTACACCTTCCAAATCAGATGACTGCCCAAATGCTTTTTGAATTTCTCCAGTGAGGGCGAGCCCACACCTTCCCCAGGTGATAGGTTCCATTGTCGTACTGCTCTGACAGTGAGGAACTTCCTCCTGGTGTCTAGTCTAAATCTGGTTTCTTTTTTAACTCAAGTCCATCATTCCATGTCCTGCACTCTGGCGTGAACAAGGAGAGGCCTTGCCCTTGCCCTTGCTCTTTGTGGCAGCCTTTCAGGAACCCGTAGAATGCTGTCACATCCCCCTCTGTCTTCTCTTCTCAAGGCTAAGCATGCTCAGTTTTGCCTCCAGTCATCCGGAATCATCCTTGTTTCCCTCCTCTCTGTCCTTTCTAGCTTTTCTGTGTCCTTTTAAAACTTAGGTGTCCAGAACTGGACGCAGGACTCCAGGTGAGGCCTGACTAGTGCTCAGTAGAGTGGAACTGGTTTTTCATGTGTTTTGGAAGTAATGCTTCTGTTAATGCATCCCAAAATAGCATTTGCCCCTTTTGCTGCTGCATCACCTTGTTGGCTCATGTTTAGCTTTTTATCTACATCAACCACAAGATCCCTCCCATTTGCAAGTCTTTCCCATCTTGTAAAGATGCATTTGATTTCTTTTTCCTAAGTGGAAAACTTGGCGTTTGCCCCTATTGAATTTCATTCTGTGGCTCCCTACCCAGTGTTTTAACCTATCAAGATCACCCTATGTATTATCTCTGTCTTCCAGGGTATTTGCTGTTCCATCCAGCTTTGTGTCATTTGCAAATTCAATTATTTCTCTTTCTACTTCCTCATCTAAACTATTAATAAAAATGTTGCAGAGTTCTGATCCCAGGGCAGCACCTTGTGGCACCCCAGTTGCCATCTCTGCCTCCTTTGAGAGCGTGCCGTCGACGAGCGGTCTTCTGGGGCCACCTTTGCAGCCGATTGTGGATTCACCTGATAGCAGTTCTGTCGAGCCTGCATTTTGCTAGCTTGGCAGTCAGGATGTTGTGGGGCACGTCGTCCAAGGACTTTGCTAAAGTCGAGATAGATTATGCCTGCAGCATCCCTACAGTCCGTTGGGAGGTTACCCAGTCAAAGGAATGGAATTAGTCTGGCAGGGCCTGTTCTTGAGAAATCCGTGTTGGCTTCTAGTAATTACTGCATTGTCTTCAAGCTGTTTGCAGACTGTTTTATAAACTGCACTAAACTTTTTCACAGGGTTGATGTCAGACTTTTTCCTGTCTTGAAGTTAAGGACAACATTAGCCCTCCCCCAATCATCCGGCCCTTCCGGTCTTCCACGAATTCTCAGAGATGTTGGATAGTGGTTCTGAGAGTTCCTCTGCTAGCTCTTTTATAACTCTGGGATGAAGTTCATCAGACCCTGGAGATTTAACCCCATTTAGCCCAATTAGAAGCTCCTCGGCCTGTCTTTGGTTGCCATCCTGCGCCTTCAGCTTGTGCTGCACCTTCATCGGGTGACCCAAAGTGGGAACGGAGCATTTCTGCCCTTTCGTCGTCATCGGTTGTCAGTGTCCCGTCCACGGTGAGGAGCTGAACTGCCTCTTCTTTCTTCTGTTCTTTGCTCGGGACGTATTTGAAGAAGGCGCTGGTGTTGTGTGTAGCCTCAGTTCCTTCACTGCTTTAGCCTTCCTGACGGCACCCCTGCAGCTCCCTGCTACTCGCTTATATACTTCCTTTGTAACCGGGCCACCCTTCCGCCTCCTGTACATGTCCTTTTGTGTTCAGATTATCTCTTAACTTTTTGTGACGCCACGTGGGCTTCCTCTCTTGTCTGCTACTCTTCTTCCATGTTGGAATTGTTTGTACCTGTGCTCTGAGCATTTCTTTTTTAAACATATCCCACGCTTCTTGTGCTTCTTTCCCTTTAGAGTGGTTTGCCCTGGGACTTTTTTTTTTTTTTTATCATCACTCTGAATTCACTAAAGTTGGCTTTTTTGAAACCCAGGGTGCAAGTTTGGCTACATTTACTTTTAGCTTCCTCTATTATTGAGAATTCAAGTAAGACACGGTCACTTTCCCGCAGTGCTGTTGCTTTGTCCACTGTGTCTTCCCTTTTGGTTAGGATCAGATCGAGGAAAGTGGTACCTCTCGTTCCTACTTCTTTCTCCTGGAGGAAGTTGTCAGTGATACATGGTAGGAATCTCTTAGAGATTTGGCACGATTTGACTTCCAAAAGTTATCAGGAAAATCAGAATCCCCACCATGGTGACATTATGTCTTCTTGAAATCCTGGCAATTTGTCAAAAGTTTCATCTTTACCATCTCCTTGATTGGGTGGCCAATAATAGTCTCGGCTCCTTTTATTCCCTTTTCCATTTATATTAATCCCGACGCCCGCAATAGGAATACTGGCGTGTTCTTCCTGTATTTCTTCAGAGAGAGATGTATCTTTAACATAGAGTTCAACTTCACCTCCTTTTCTGTTACTTCTGTTCTTTGTGAACAGGTTACATCCTGCAGTCTTTGAATTCCTTTCGTAGGAGTTGTCCCACCAAGTTTCAGTTATGCCGATCAGGTCAGATCTGCCCTCATGTACTCAGAGTTCAGGTTCATGTTGCCAGTTTCCCAGACTTTGGGCATTGCTGTGTGGTCATCTAAGGCCGCATGATTTATGCCCTGACTTATTTCATACATTTTTTGAGAGACTGGTGTTTAGGCCCAGCAGTTCCACTGCTGCAGTACATAAGCCTTTGTTTGTTGATGTTGCATGTCTCCCTCTCCTGTAGAATTCAGTTTAAAGCCCTCCTGATAAGCTTCTTCTCACTGTGGCCAAGCACACCCTTTCCTTTTTCTGTGAGGTGCAGGCCATTGCTTGCCACCAGTCCGTCTTCCAAGAAGCTCAGCCCGTGGTTCCAGAATCCACATCTCTCACAGTTGTACCACCATTGAAGCCAGGAATTCGTGTGGAGTATTTTCCCTCCCCTGTCTTTTCCTCTTCTGAGAACTGGAAGGATTGGGGAAAAAACCGTCTGGGTCCCAATGTTCTTGATCTTCTTCCGTAAGGTGTTGAAGTCTGTTGTTATTTCCTCAAAGCTCTTGCTGGAGGTGTTGTTGGTTCCCACATGTATGAGAAGAAAGGGACGTGTGCCGGTGAGTGATATGTCCGTAGCTTGTATGAGCATTGATAGTCTGTTCTCCTCACAACAACCACCCTGTGAGGTCGGTTGGGCTGAGAGTCCATGCCTGGCCCGGAGCCACCCAGCAACCTCCATGGCCAGGTAGGGACTAGAACCCAGCTCTCTGGAGTCTCAGTCTTACACTCTTAACCACCACACTGTTGTTTTTGCCGCAAATTTTAATTGTCTCCTTCCACAAAGAAGTAGCCATTGAGCATTGCTGGGAAATGTAAATGAGAGAAAGGTTAGCTGTATTACACCTCCAATTTTTGGCTGATTCAGATAAACTCATTGAAAAGATGTGGCACTGAATGTACTTGAAACATTATGTTTTGGCAAATTAAGCATGACCTGAGTACCATTGCCCCTCTGAGACAGAGGCCAACAAAGTGATGCACCGCTGGGTAGAAGACGACACTCACCTGTCGTGCCGTTCTTGCTTATAGCCCTGGGCATCGTATGCATTCACCAGCTGCCTCGGGAAATACACAGTGTCAGCTGGCGTCGTTGCTCGTGCCCTGCAGTCTGGCACGACCGAAATGAGATCCTGGCCTTCCTCTCTGAGGCCGCCTTTCCAGTGTTTGCGGAGTGCTTTCCTCTCTCCTCCCAGTCTTCTCTTCTCGGGGCCAAACATGCCCAACTCTTCCGGTCCCTCCTTGCAGGGTTTTGTTGTTCTTGGTGGACTCTGGGCACCGCGCGTGTGGGCTCGGGGAGGATCCCCACGCTGATTGGCCCATAGGCACACCGAGCAGGAAGAGCGGGGCTCCCACCGAGGCCTCAGTTCTGCAGCTGCCATCGTGAGCACATCAGGAAGTTCCTGCTCTACTTACCCCACGGGCCCTGCGGGTCTTTCAACCATTCTCAGATCCCTGTCTTCTCCAGGTTTTTTCTCCTCCTCTGTCTCCTCCTGCTTGGAAGGGGAGGGGGGAGGGAAGAAAGAAAAGAAGAGAGAAAAGAGTAATTACTATTCCCATTATTCTTGCTGCCGTCTCCCTTTCCCACCATAGACTCCCCTGCCTGCCTTCCTTGGTAGACAAAATGGCACTGGAAGCCCCTTTCGGCAATTGTGCGGCTTGCGGCAGTAGACTGCGCCTCCTTTGCCTGGGAGAAGCCCCTGCTGTTGACCCCTGCTGCCACAGGCATTCACCAAACGGGCAAGGAATCATTGGACAAACACTCAAAGTTGGCCTTCGGAGTGGCCCAACCATCGGCTCGATGACATCTACTTCTAATCTGGACAAGCATCCGGATCCTCCCCCAGAGAAAGTACCCAAGATGGGGAAGTCTAAGAAGAAAGACAAAAAGAAGGAGGCTCCAAAAATGCCCAGAATCCCTGGATCATCCTCTTTTCCTTTAAAAATTGTTTTCATAAGAAAATAGAACAGAAAAAGAAAAGGGATACAAATACTGACCGAAAGCAGAGGGTCACCATTAGTTGGGAATCGTCAGGATGGAGGCCAGTGACAAGCGGGGTCCCCCAGGGCTCTGTCCTGGGGCTGAGCCTGTTTAATCTTTTCATCAATGACCTGGAAGAAGGGGTGAACAGTCTGCTGATCAAATTCACAGACGATACTAAAACTGGAGCAGTGGCCACGACTGAGGAGCAGGTACTCCAGATCCAAACGGATCTGGGCAGACTATGGAAGTGGGCAGAAGACAACAGGATGGCGTTCAATGTGGATAAGTGCAAGGTCTTGCACTTGGGGCATAGGAATGGGTGTCACAAGTACAGGTTAGGGGACAAGTGGCTGGAGAGCAGCACTTGTGAAAGAGACTTCAGGGTGTTGGTGACTGCAGGCTAAACATGACCCAGCAGTGCGATGCGGTGGCCAACAGGGCGAACGCCACCCTTGGTTGCATAGCCAGAAGCGGGGTTCTAGATCGAGAGGTATTACTACCACTCTACACGACTCTGGTGCGCCCGCAACTGGAGTACTGTGCTCAGTTTAGGGTCCCTCGTTACAGGAAGGATATAGCCAGGTTGGAGTCAGTGCAGCGAAGGGCCACAAGGTTGGTGGCCGGTTTGCAGGGGGTGCCGTATGAGGCGAGACTGAGGGAACAGGGTCTCTTCAGCCTGGAGGAGACTCAGAGGGGATCTGTTGGCGACATGCAGGTATGTGAGGGGGTGTCACACGGAGGTGGGTAGAGACCTGTTCTCCCCTGCAGAGGAAGGCAGGACGCGCTCCAACAGAGCCAAGCTCAGGGAGCCAAGGTTTCATTTGTATGCCAGGAGGCACTTCTGATGGTTAGGACCCCGAGGGGGTGGAATGGGCTTCCAGGGGGGTGGTTGAGGCCCCATCGGGGAGCGTGTTCAAGAGTAGGCTGGACGTCCACATGGTGGGCATGTTCTGATCAGAGCTGGCTGGAGCTGGGGGTCAGACTAGATGGCCTGGGAGGTATCTTCGGCTCGCCCTGTTTCTGTGTTTCTAAATATTACATATGATCACAAAATGAAAAATCAGAAAATGTCAGTAATTGTTATCTCTTCTATATTCAGTTAAATTAATTAGTATTTAATTGAAACTTATAGAGCAATTCTAATTTATAATTCTTAATGCTGACTTATTTTCCATTCTTTTTAAATGGATTTTAAATAACAGCAAAGCATTTGTATCAAAATTATAATTCACCAATGATATTTTTACGAGCTCTGTTAAGTAAATTTTATATAATAAGCTTTCCATTTATTATTAATCTTCAGCTGGTCTATTCATGCAGCTAGTTAGTTTTGCCCTCACTGCATATTCAGCTAACTTGTTTTTCCAGGTTTCTTGGGTGGTTTTCTGGTTTCCATTTTGATGGTATTATAACTCTTGCTGCCCTTATTTTATTTTTTTCTTTGATTCTATTTTTAAGTTTGTATGCAGCCTACTAATCCATATGGATTCTCTAGGTGGCTTTTCATATATTTAAATAACTCTACCATATTCTGGAACAGAGTTTCTGGTACCTTACACAGTAGCATATTCCAAGCGTTCATAGGGAAGTTAATTTTCAAATTTTTCTGTATTTCTGCCTGCATTTCTTACCAAAAAATTTAAACTTTATTACATGTCCACCACATATGGCAAAAAGCCCCATCCTCTTGTTTGCATTTCCAGCACATTCCATTATAATGCTCACTTGTTTTCTCAATATCTTTTGATATAATACGTTGTTGTTGTTAGTGGCAAAGTCGTGTCTGACCCATCGCGACCCCATGGACAACACTCCTCCAGGCCCCCCTGTCCTCCACCATCCCCCAGAGTCCACCTGAGCCCACGCCGACTGCCCCAGTGACCCCATCCAGCCCCCTCATCCTCTGCCGTCCCCTTCTCCTTTTGCCCTCAATCGTTCCCAACATCAGGCTCTTCTCCAGGGAGTCCTTCCTCCTCGTTAGGTGGCCAAAGTATTTGAGCTTCATCTTCAGCATCTGGCCTTCTAAAGAGCAGTCAGCGCTGATCTCCTCTAGGACTGACCGGTTTGATCGCCTTGCGGTCCAAGGGACTCGCAGGAGTCTCCTCCAGCACCACAATCCAAAGGCCTCAATCCTTCGGCGCTCAGCCTTCCTTAGGGTCCAGCTTTCACAGCCATACATTGCAACTGGGAAAACCATAGCCTTAACTATACGCACTTTTGTCGGCAGGGTGATGTCTCTGCTTTTTAGTATGCTATCTAGATTTGCCATAGCTTTCCTCCCCAGGAGCAAGCGTCTTTTAATTTCTTGGCTGCAGTCCCCGTCTGCGGTGATCTTGGAGCCCAGGAAAATAAAATCTGTCACTACCTCCATTTCTTCCCCAACTATTTGCCAGGAAGTGAGAGGACCAGATGCCATGATCTTAGTTTTCTTGATGTTGAGTTTCAAGCCAACTTGATATACCAACAAAAAAAATCCTATACCAGTTTTCTCTTAGTGCTTGACTAGCTATGAATTTTATATCATTTGGCCACAAAATTTCCCATTGACAGAGAGATATCTCATCCAGAAAACTCTGCATCCAACTTACACATATTTCAGATTGTTCAGTTTTGGTATCATATTGGAGTATTTGCTTATAAATTTGTTCTCATAAGTGATCTTTCTACAGTGGAACCAACTTTTCAAGTTCTGTCAGGTTTTTTATAATGCCTTCCCTGTTCAGTCCCTGGATCATCCTTGTTCCCTTCCTCTGAACCCTTGTCAGATTTTTTCAGCATCTTTCTTCAACTGTGATGCCCAGAACTGGGCACCAGACCCCAGATGAGGCCTACCTTATATATTGGCATATAAGCCAGCTCTTGAAAGCGAAAATAGGAAATCAGAATTTGGGGATCATCTTATATGCCCAACATATAAAAACAGCCCAATATACTGACATTGCCTTTTACATGAGTCCCCTTCTACACCAATATATGCAAGTATTTTTCTGAAATTCACTTCCTGGTTATCTGTTCCACATGTTATTACCATATGTATTGGTATAGAAGATGACCCCTGAAACCGAAAATACTGAAGCAAAAAATGGAGGTTATCTTAAACACCTGACATATGACAAGCACCAGAAAAACAGTCCAAAATATTCACCTCGTTTTATATGCAAGTCACTTTATATGGCAGGATAGACGGGAATCAGTGCTGAGCAGAGGGGAGCTAGTGCTTCACTCGTCTTGGAAGTGGTCCTTGTAACACTGCAGCCCCAGATGGCACCTGCTTTTTTGCTGTTAACTCACACGCAGTCTGAGACTTGGAATCGTATTTGGGGGTTTTCCGCCAGAGAGAGGGATTGTGACCTGAAGGTGGATGACCTTGAACTGGCCCCTTTGTCACGAGCCGGTCACCGCCTGTTGGGATTTAGACTGATGGCAAGTTTTCCCCCCTGCAAGGGTGGGGGCCCTGTTAAAATTGCCCCCTCCTGCGGCCCGATGGGTCTGGAGGGCTTCCAGTGGGTCCAGGTTTTCCAGCTGATACGGCCGGCAGGCCTGCTGCATCCCTGGTGGAACTCTGGGGTGCAGGGATCGCCCCGCCATTGACACACTCGCCCCGGGCCCCCCTGTGTCTCGGAGCCTGGGTGGCTCCCTGGCGTGCCCCGGGGCTGATGGAACAGAGCGGGAATGGCCTGAGCCAGAAGGCCGCTGGCCCGGCCCCAGGCACGCCTGGATGCGGCTGGTGGTCTGGATCCCCTCCCGCCCGAGGACAGGATGGGCCCTGACCTGCACGCAGCCTTGGCCAGCCTGTATGCTGGCCTGTGCCAGGAGTGAGTTGCCTTTTCCGGATCTTTCTATGGCTTCTAATCCCATGGAATGGAATCCCTCTGGAGAGGCTGTTTGCGCTGGGGATGCGGGGGCACCGCATCGCCGTGGGTCCACTCCTGCCTGGACAGCTGGCTCCAGAAGGTGGCGCTTGCTCTGACACTGCACTGCGAGACGTGCCGCGCTCCCTCGTGGACTCCTCCGTGGGGTCCTTAAGGGGTCACTCTTGCCCCTCCGTACCATCCACCTTCTACATGAAGCCACTGCATGGGACCAGCCAGAGTTCTTTGAGTGCTTCGCCAGAGCTGATGACGCTTGGCTCTCTTTCTTCTTTTCTCCTTCATCAGGTGAGGCTGCGATTGCGCTGAACTGGTGCTTAGCTGCATCACTGGACCAGATGGGAATAATTCAGCCTGTTTTGGAGGGAGTAATGGTTCCTTTGAAAGAGCAGGGTTAACACAGAAACATAGAAATGGAGTGAGCCAGAGGGGGTCTCCGGGGCCATCTAGTCTGACCCCGACTCCAGCCGGCTCCGCTCACGACATGCCCACCATGTGCACGTCCAGCCTGTCCTTGAACACCCTCCCCGATGGGGCCTCAGCCACCTCCCGGGGAAGCCCATTCCGCACCCTCGGGGTCCTGACTGTCAGTTAAACTTCACGAACCCTTAAAATTTTCTCCAACGAACCTAAAGGCACAACAATGGATTGCAACACATTTTACATCACAAACCAGGAGGGGTAAAGCGAAGGCGCCAGGCAAGCCTCTGCGGAGCTGGTGCCGGAGTCAGCGTGTCACTAGTGGAAGGGCCCACTCTTTGTGCCCCCTTTTTCTTGAGGAGGGGGCTCCTTGAGAGGGACCGCCAGAGATGATCTACGGGCTGAATGGGCATACATGGGCAGGGGCGCTCCTTCGGAGCCCTGGCCCCCAAGCCATTCGGGGCCTTAGACACTCATGGTGGTGCCTTGAACCGGGCCTGGTTTTCAGTTGGCAACCAGTGGAGATGACAGAGGATTAGCATTGCAGGATCTCGTCTGCCCGTCCTTGTCAGCGGCCTCGCTGCTCGATTCTGGACCAGAGGAAGTTTCCGAACCGTCTTCAGAGGCAGTCCAGTGTAGAGAGCATGGCAGGAAACATAGAAACAGAGCGAGTCAGGAGGTGTCTCCCGGGCCGTCTAGTCTGACCCCAGCTCCAGCAAGCTCCGCTCACGACATGCCCACCATGGGCACGTCCAGCCTATCCTTGAACAGCCTCACTGATGGGGCCTCAGCCACCTCCTGTGGAAGCCCATTCCACATCCTGGGGGTCCTGACTGTCAGGAAGAAGCCAGAGGAGAGGTTGCCAGTGCTTGAGCAGCCCTCCAGATGGGGTCGTGGCAAGTAGATCAGCCTCGGCTGATGAAAAGGGCCCCTGGGCAGCAAATGCTCCTGCAATCCCTGCGATGATTTGGGATCCAGGAGTCCCCCAGACGACGAACCTTGCCCTTTACAGGAGAGGCCAGGCAATCCTGCCCGGGGCAGCTGTGATGTCCCTTCGCAACAAAGCATCCCTTCGCCTACACCCTCCAGTCCATTGCCAGGCCCAGACCGTGGTTCAGAAGATGCCTTGCCTCACCTGCGTCAGATGAAGAAGGAAGGTAGAGCTGGGGGCCATCAGCGTACTGATGACATCTCTCCCCAAAGTACAGGGGATAAGGCAGAGGCCGTAAATGCCACGGCGCAGAGCGATGGCCCCCCAGCACCGCCTTCCGAAATCAGCCTGGTCAAGTGGGAGCAGAACCACTGCAAAGCGCTGCCTCTGACTCCCAGCCCAGTCAGCCTGTCCAGAGGGACACCGTGGTTGATAGGACTGAAAGCCTCCGAGAGATCCAGGAGAACCAACAGGGTCATGTCTCTCCTGGCAAAAGTGATCCCAGTTGGTGACCAAGGGTTCCCAGCCCAGGCCTGGGCCCTGATGGCAATGGATCAGGACGGGCTGTTCCACCCAAGCGTGCCTGGAGGTGCCCAGCACCTGCTCAAACGCCTTGCCCCAAAAGGAGATGTCAGGGACCGGTCAGTGGTTATGAATGGCTTCTGGCGCCAGGTTGGCCTTTTTCAGGAGTGGTCTGATCACAGCCTCTTCCCGTGACGCTGGGGCCGCTCCTCCTCTCCCTGAGGTGGCCGCAGCCTCTTGGACCCAGAGGCGCAGCCCCTCTTTACTTTGCGTGACCGGCCAGGATGGGCGGGGGTCACACATACGGGTGGGCCGAACCAGTCCAAGCAGCTTGTCCGCATCCTCGGGCCTCAGTAACTGAAACCCATCGGTGCCCTGGATGTCTCTGACCGAGAAGATGCACTGACTTGGTGTCGGATCCGGGTGACTTTGCCCTCCAAGAGCGGTGCGTGCAGATCCACCGAGGGTGCCACGATTTCCTTCCCTGGGCCAGTTTGGAAAAGGCTGGGAGCCACTTGGAACGGCTCCGCTGGGCGGCCCTGAGAGGACGTGATGCTGGCAGAAAAGGATGATCTCCTTGCCGCCCTCACCGGCACAGTGGAGGCTTGCTGAGGAGCGCTGCCATGTTCAGTCAGACTCATCGGGGGGTTTTCTCCACCTGGTCTTCCCTCCCATGCCATCTCCTCGGTTCTGGTGTGTACAAGGGAGCTCCACGCAGGGAAGAGGATGCTCGGTGTGGAGGTGTCGGCCCCCTGGGCCATCTCTGTTCCACAGAGGGACTGGGGCACCCCGGGGCCCTTTGGGGAGCCATCCGGATCCCTCAGTCTCTGGGGTGGACCATCCAAATAGGTCTCGCTACCTTGTAGGGGAGAAAAGAAGCCAAAATCCTAACGTGGTCTGACCATGACAAAAGCGTCAACGTTAACTCCTCCACGCCCAGGTCACCCCCTCCCTGTTCAGTTGAGAAAGCTAGTCAGGAGTGTGACCTTGAAATGCGTTGGGCCAGTGGCGTTGGGCCCCGGGGCTGCTCCAGATAAAGCAGCCTCACTTGGCATGGAGATCGAGCCCCCCAGAGCCACCTTCTGGGCGTGCTCGGCATCAGGCCCAAGGCCGCCTCCGCCAGCTCAGGCAGGGAGGCTGGTGGGCGGCAGGCAGCAGAATCCCTCATCTGTCTTGGTAGCTCAGCACAAGCTGCGAGCGCTCGGTGTCCGCCCTGGGCCCTCCCCCTGCTCGTAATCCCCGGAGCCCTCTGATAATGCAGCTGGAAGCAGAGCGGGAGTGCCAGCTCAGGAGTTGTGAAGTGGGCCGTCTCACTCCTGCGAGCCGGAATAAAGGCCTCGCCCGCACTGAATGGGTGCCAGGCAGGCGATCAGGAGGGTGGGCCTCCGGGGCTCAAGGTGGAGTCTGTCCCGGGAGTCCCTCCTCCTCCGCAGCGCAGGTGCAAGCCATGTCTCTCCCCACAGACCGCCTCCTGTTCTGGGGATCGGGGAGCGGATGCCTGTGCCCTTTGCCTGCGTCTCGAAGGAAGTGGGCTGCCCCCTTGGAAAGCTGTGAAAGTTCGGCCCTCTTGTACTTTGAGTGTGTGGGGCTCGGTGGGAGGTGGGAGCCCGTCCACCAGCACCCCCAGCATGGAGGTGCGGGGCCAGTGAAAGGACGGGCTTGTTCCCACAGTGATGCGCAGTAGTGCAGCCACCGAAGACACTGTCTCGGGGTGCGGCAGTGGCTCCCCCCTGGGTCGCTGCAAACGTGCAGCGGGAGGAGAATGCGGATTTCAGCAGCTGTTCGTCTGAGGGCTGCGTGGCCCCCGGTGCTCGTGGCCGCCTCGCGCCAGTTGCCGGGTGACCGGAGGTGTGCCGAAGCCCTGCCGGGGGGCTCCCAGGCAGCACCTGGCTGGCCGTGGTGGGACCAGAACCCCTGGCGAGGAGATAATCCTCCGGCCCAATCCAGCAGGGTCCTTGTGCTGCTGTGGCACGCACGTGGCGCTTGGGCCGCTTAGTGCCTCTCCCCGAGAGCAGTCACGTGGCCTTGACGTGACGCGAGCCCCGTCCTGGCCACTTCGTAGCCACCCTTCGTGGCCAGGCTCCGCCTGAAGCTTTGCACGACGGCTGGATGTTTTTCTGCTTGCCTCCCCAGGGACACCGCAGGGCAGGAACGATTTCACACCATCACCACCTCCTACTACAGAGGCGCGATGGGAATCATGCTAGTATACGACATCACCAATGCCAAAAGCTTTGAAAACATCAGCAAATGGCTGAGAAACATTGATGAGGTGAGCACGGGGCGGGGAGGACTTTGCGCTGGGCCGTCAGGGCCGTGGAACCGAAAACGGCTCTTCAGGCCAAGCGAGGTGGTTGGGCCTCTGCAGAAGGCAGGGCCCCTCGTTCCCACAGCCTCGACGCTCAGCGCTTCTGTTCTAAGATCTGTGGAATCTCTCCTCTGACAACCACGGAAGGTGCTTCTTCAGTCTCCAGAGGCGCCCTGGTGCATCGCCAAACTGCCTCCATTCATTTAAGCACCAGCGACGTTCTTAATCTGCTTTCCTGTTACCTGTTCCGCTTTTAGTAGAGTGTTGGAGTTCACGGCCACTGTTTCCTGCACCTTCCCTGGCCAGGGGCCCGGCGTGCTTCTCCTGCATCACGTTGATTAATGCCAAGCCCAGGCATCGGCTCTCAGCCCTCTTGCCCTCTTCTTCATAAGGCTCATCGCCGAAAGATGCATGCCTTGGCAAGGTGGGACGGAGGCATCTGGGCTACCAGGCACCCTTGGAACAGCAGAAAGCAAACTCAGGCCACGACAGCAGTTTAGAAAAGATTTGCCCCGTCCATAAAGCACCTTCCCTTCGCAGGCAGCAGCCATTTTTTCTTCCCTGATTTCAAGTTGCCCGTTTAAGCAGCGCTGCTGCGTTCCTGCACGCGCCGCGGTGGGTGGCACGGCTGGCTGGCTGGCTGGCTGCCGGGAGGAACGCCTGCAGTCCTGTGTGGAAACGTAAAGCGCTGTCCTTGCTCCTGCTCTAGCACGCCAATGAAGATGTGGAGAGGATGCTCCTAGGAAACAAGTGCGACATGGACGACAAGCGGGTGGTGCCCAAAACAAAAGGCGAGCAGGTGAGTGCCCGTCCCGCAGGGGCTGCCCCGGGGCGGCCTGGGAGCACCGCCCTGCGGGGGCGGCCCCCGCGTGGCCGGAAGGCGTGCCGCGGCCGTTCGCTGCCCAGGGGCGTTGCTTCAGGCTTGGGCTGAGGCCCGGGAGGCTGCAGGTAGCCGGCCCGCAGCCGGGCACGTCCTTTGGCCCAGTGGCTGCCTGCCCCAGCCTGGCAGGCGTTTGGTTTGCGGAACTGCAGCCTCGCTCTGCCCAAAAGTAAACAGCACGCCCAGCTCTTTAAATGATGGAATGTTCTTCCTTGAGTTGACCTCTTTGTTGCTTGCGTTGATACGGCACCGGCACCGGGCAGGCCCGGAAGCTCTCCCCTCCCGCTTTTGCGGGGTTGCTGTTGAGCCGTTCTGCAGAGCGTGAGTGTGCGCCTGCCTTCCTCCCGCACGTGTGCCCGCGAGAGGGTTCCCCACGCATGGGGGAACGGCATCGGCCCGCAACTGGTGTTTGAATTGAGGTGGCTTCAGAACGTTTCAGGGTGTCCGGTGCATTCATTCTGCTGAATCACGGTGCTGTAGGCAACCCGCTTGCGGGGCCCCGGTGCTGAGGCTTCCCTGCTGCCTTCCTGGGGCGACCTGAGCCAGATGCCCGGTGCCAAGGCGCAGCCGTCGCTGGGCACGCTCGCCAACCTAACAGACCTCCTTTTCTTGACCTAGATTGCGAGGGAGCACGGCATCAGGTTCTTCGAAACTAGCGCAAAAGCAAATATAAACATTGAGAAGGCATTCCTCACGTTAGCAGAAGACATTCTCCGAAAGGTAATGGCTCTGTGGGTCGCGGCGCAGGACGTGGGGTTGCGGGAGGAGCAGTTGCACTGAGTGACGCGGCCGAGTGACCTGCAGTGTGCAACACACACGTGCCCCAGCGTCTCACAACTGCCTGTCGGCTGCTCCCCAATGCCCCCCCCCCCCGCATCCACTCGGATGCCGGAGAGGCAAAGCCCCATCAAACCGCGGGAGAACGCCAAGCGGCCGGGACCCCAGCAGAGCCCGGAGCAGCTTGGCCGGTGCACCCCAGCCTGCCGCAGGCCCTGGCGTGCCTGGGGCGAAGGAGAGGCTCGACCTGGTGTGCTCTTTAACGAGCCAGAGCCAGTGTGGCCTC
Source organism: Varanus komodoensis (assembly GCF_004798865.1). Taxonomy (NCBI): domain Eukaryota; kingdom Metazoa; phylum Chordata; class Lepidosauria; order Squamata; family Varanidae; genus Varanus; species Varanus komodoensis. The sequence goes on from NW_025335328.1 coordinate 858,517, forward strand.
GGGCGCCATCCAGGCGGCGGTAGGTGCCTTCCCGTTGACCCGGGGCATGTCAAGGCGCAGAGGGCCCGGCTCTCGGAGCCGCACTCGCGGGCAGACACGTCCTGCTGCGGCGGTGCGGCTGGGTCGGGGGCGTGACCTCCTGGGCAGCCAGCAGTGGTCCGCCTCGCGCAGCGAGCGTGAGGGGCACTCCCCGCCCCAGGTCACTGCGGCACGCCCAGGTCCCAGGGGTCCTCCATGGCCAGCTGCCGCCCTCAGGGGTGCTTCCCCGGGCCAGCGCCTCCCGGAGATGCCCTCGGGGCGTGGCCTGCCTCTCGGGGAGGCGTGCCTGACAGAGGCGCCCCCCCCCCCCGGTCGCCGTGTCCGCTCGGTCCTGGGCCCGGCGCTGGATGCGGCTCACCTCCTGTGCGCCTTCTTTGTTTCAGACCCCTGTGAAAGAGCCCAACAGTGAAAATGTAGATATCAGCAGTGGGGCCGGCGTCGCGGGCTGGAAGAGCAAGTGCTGCTGAGGGGGGGCCACAGGCGCCCCCCTCCCTCCTCTTCCTGCTGCGGAAAAAACCACTCTGCCCATTTTTAACCTTGAATTTTTTTGTTCCTCATCTTAACACGGCTCCACCTTTCCTCGTTCTCTTAGGGAGACCTTGCTGACTATAATTTTCTCGAAACAAACTGTATTAAAATCATGTCTGACTTTATTTTTAATGTACCTGCTCACCTGAACTCCACCACGTTCTTGTCGTATTATAGCCCAGTCTTAACATTAAAATTTAGAGCAACCATTTCAGCTCCAGACTGCAAACTGTACGAGAATAAAACCTAGCATTAACAGTTTCTTTTGTACAACGGTGGGGTTTTGTTATGATTCTGTGCTTAAATCACCATATTTGCATCAGCAAAAATTCATTCGCCTTGAGTATGTAAATGGGGTTATTTTGTCCTGTGCCTTATGTGGAAAGGAACTTTGGTTCTCCCTTTCTCCCTCCTCCTCCTCCTCCTCCTCCCTTTCCTTCTTTCTGTTCTGGTGGAGGCAGGCCAGGCCATCGGATCGCCTGCGCTGACTCGGCCGCGGCTGACGTAGCGAGCGGAGGGCGAAGGGGCCTGGGCAGGTGCGCTGCGCTGCGCTGCCCGCCCTCGGTCCCGTGTCCCGGGGGCTTCAGTGCTGACCGGCTCCTGCCGCCATTTTCTTTCTCTAGCAATCCCCCCTTTCTCGCCTGCATGCCAGCTTTAATTTTTTTTATGGTGTGATGTGTTAAGAGAAGGCAAGACGGTATGTTTGCCAAATTTAAATTTCAAAGCACTGATCATGGATCTAGCTTTCTGAGGTGAAATGTGAAGTATCTACTAACCTTTGTCTAGCGAACATCAGGCCGACTACTTCCCCCTCCCCCCGCATAGTTACTGAGGTTTATGATAGGGAAGAGTTAATTGCATGCACTCGTTTTCGATAGAGGATGGTGTGGCTGTCGTCTCTCTGTGTGTATGACTGTGCCACGCGGCTCCCAAATCTGCAGCCATGAATAGAATTTGGTTTTCTTTGCTGCTCCAGGCAGGTGACTCAGTAGCCTAGGAAATATTTAAAGTTGGGTGGGGGGGGAGAGGGCAGGTGAGTCGAGTGGTCACACCCCCAGAACCCGCTCCTGCTGTGTTGCATTCTTCACAATAAAACTCCCTTGTCTACAAGCCTGGGCAATTGTAACTTCTTTCCACCGATACTGAAGAACGGCCAGCAAAACACCATTTGCTGCAGGACTGCGCAAGCGGCCCGGCCTCGTGGGGACGGCGGCACTCGCGTCTCCGCGGGGCCGCTGCGCTCGAAGGGCCGTCGGGACACTGTCTCGGGACGGCGGAAGGGCCCCCGCTTCTGGAAGAGCAGCGTCGGGCGGAGGGCGAACCCCCTTGGGTTTCCCTCTCCGGGGGCTCGTGCAGCCGTGTGTCCTGCAGGCCCCTCTGCTCTGCCCTGCCCTCCCCTCCCCTCCCGTGGACCCCCAGACGGCGACGGACGCTTGGCACGTGCTCTTAGGAAGGGAGCTCGCCGGTGGGCTCCACCAGCCCTCGATGCTGACTTTGATCCTAAGAGAACGAGAGTGTCGGATTCCCGCCTTGATCGGCGCTCCTGTGTCGCGACTCCTCCCTCCTCCGGTGGGCAGCCTGCCTCTCCCGGTGCTTGTTAACCTTTCTCAGCTGAGTGGCTGGTGAAGCAAAGACGGAAGCCCAGCGACTTGAAGGGACGAATCGGTGCAGGTTCGTTCCTCGCACTTCGGTGTACTGATTAGTGTTGTAAATAGAAATGGCTGCGTTTTCAGATCTGCACTTTCTAACATTATCAAAAAGGGAATATGGAGTATGCATCGGATTTTTTGTATAATCTTGTTTAAACGTGCGCTTTTTATTTGCTTCCCGGGCGTGGCCCTCCTGTACAAGTCTCTCTAAGATCCTTTGTAAAAGCTGTGTTCATTAAGCACCAAACAGTGAAATACGCCACAGTCCACTCTCTGGTACTACTAGCTACTTAACAAGTTAAATAAACTGAAATATTTCTAGCTGGTCTAGTTTTGTTGATGTTGAAAGCACATGTTGGGTTTGACTCCTTTTCAGAGCCCCTTTCATCTTCTCTTCGAAGGGGCGTGGAGGCTGGGGGCCCCTCCACTTCGCATCAAGGGGCCCGTGGACTGGAGCAGGCAGCTTGGCAAGCTCGCCTTTCGAGAGGCCCCTGGGCGGCGCAGCCGGCAGGCTCCCAGCTGCAAGGCTGGCTCTGCCCCCACTCCCCGCGCGTGGCCTGTGCTGCTGCCACGGTGCCGTATTCCGCCTGGTATTTGCATTAGCAGGACTGTCCCCTCCCTCTGCCCTGTGCCTTCCATTAACCTCCCCCGCCCCCTGCTCCGAGCATGGGTGTTGTCACAGCGAGGGCGAGCTGCCTTCGCTGGGTGATGCCAGCCCGTGGCAGGGAGACGCACCCTTCCTCCGAGCCGCCTCGGTCCCAGAAGTTCATCCAGGCGGAAGGCAGGCACCGATGTCTGCGTCAGCCGGAGCCCTCCCGGAAGGTGCTGGAGGTGGGGGCCCTTCCCGCTGTCTTCCCTTTTGCTCTGGGAATCTCCTGGACCAGGCGCAGTGGGCGGGCAGCAGACGCGGGGATCGGCGGCGCTGTGCCATTGCTCCCAGCCGTCCACCGTGGAGCAGCCCAGGGCCTCGTAAGAGGTGCAGATGTTGCTGGGCAGCCTGGAAATAGTGGCCTCGGCACTCCCTGATTTAATGCGCACTCGCGTGGAAGGTTGCCACGGGAGGCCACATAGTCACGCTCAACTGTTGCTTGCCAGATTCCTGGAGGAGACTGTCCGTGGCTACCGGCCTTGCTGGCTCCGTGCGGCCCCTGGGGGAGCCCGGGCAAGGGGGTCTTGCAGTCATCCTGCCGGAGGGACCCTGTGGCAGCTGGTTTGCCACCGTGGGAACAGTGCTGGAATGGACAGCCTGTCGGTCTGATCCTGCTTAGGACTTCCAAAGGGGAAAGTAAAACGGAGGTTGGAGGAGGTGCCAGAAGGACCCGCTCCTGGCAGAGTGCGTGGTGGCTGCTCAAGCCCGGGGGGCAGCTCAGCCGGGCCGTACGCCCACAGGTTAGGAAGGGGGGTCCAGGCGGCTACCAGCGTGGCCAATGAGCCTTGCCAGGGAGGACACGAGAGAGAGCGGAAGTCCTGCCCCAGCGAGCAAACTGAAAGGGAGCACGGGCATTTCAGGCAGCACATCCCTGACTACATTAAAGCCAACAATTAACGAAGCAGGAAACCGACTTGGGAGGCAGTTGAACTACTGGAAGATAATGAAGTGAAAGCAATGCTAAAGGTGAATAAAGAAATTGTGGGGGAGCTGACTGGATTCTGCTCAGGTGGCTTCACTCGCTGATGTCGGAACGGATGCTTCTGGGAAGCCTGAGGAACCAGAGCAAATCATGGTAAAAACATTCTCCGCTCTATGGGCAAACTGAAAATCCCCAGCAGGCCCTTCCTACAGATCTTGAAAAACTCAGTAAGCGGTTGATTCGATAAACGTGTCAGAGGACTAGAGCAATTTAACACCTTTTTGAGGGATCCAAATGGGATCCAGGAAGTTTTCGGCCCTTTAGCTTCATGTTTGCTCTGAGAAAATTGGCCAAAAGCCTGATAAAAAGGTAAAAGGAATGTCTGCTGCAAATGTACCAAGGTGGCTTCTGAAAGGTAAGTCCCGCCTCACCTTCTCGAGTTCTTTCAGAGTCCATTGAAAGTGTGGCTGGGGTGGTCCAGGAGACCCGGGCGTTCGACTGAGTCCCTCACCAAAGGGTGGGCAAGGGGGCCTCTTGGAGATCACCAACTGGTTGAAGAATACGAAGGAGAGAATGGGGATGAACGGTAAATTCCCCCAGTGGAGGAATATAAACGGGGATCGCACATGCCGCTCTGCTGGGACCAGTGCTCTTCAGCCTGTTCATTCATGACCTGAAATTGGGGGTGAGCTGTGGGGTGGCCAGGCAGGCTCCTGACCCTACATTATTTAGGGTGGTTACAGCCAAAAGGGATTATGGAGGAGCTTCGAAACAGCCTCCAGGCTGGCATAGCGGGCATCAAAATGGCGGGTGTGGCTTGGTCTCGGGGAGCCTGGCGTTTCCCCACTTAAACTATTAACTGGCAGCTTCAGCTGCGAGCGACTGTCCAGGGCAGGGAGGGAGCGCCGGGCAGCCCAGTGCAAGCACAGCTGCAGGGGAAGGAGAGACTCCACCCTGGGCATCCTGGAAAAAGCTGCCACAATCGGGCCGCTTGTTGAGAGAGCGGCACTGTGACCACACTTAGCACAGCTTGCAGTTCTGGTCACTGCATCGAAAATGGATGTTCTGGATCTCAAAAACGAGGTACTGCAGAGTCGGGGAAAGGGCAGCTAACCTGACTGAGAGGCTGGCGCAACTCCCCAAAAAAGGCCCTTCCTGGGATGGCCCATTTCCCGAAAGAATAAGACGACGGAGATGCAGAGAACGCTGCTTGGGCGGGCAGAGCCCCCCCAGGAGCCGCCGGATTGTCACCTGAAGCCGACCAGGGCCTGGCGGAGGGCAGGCGAAGAGCACGGTGCGCGGCCCAGCTGTGGGATCCGCGAGAAGCAGCGGTGGCCACCGCTTCAACGGGGGTCGGACACATTCAGGGAGGCGGCAGCAGTGGCTGTCAGTGGCCACCTGCCTTGCTGGCCACACACACACACACACACACACACACACACACACACACACACACACACCCCGTCTCCTGTGTGTGTGAACTGGGGGGATGAGGCTGCTGAGCACATGTCCCGGGGTGGGGGCGAATGGGGGCGTCAGAGCCAACGATGGGGCTCCCGCGTTCAGCTCTGCCAGGGCTGGCCTCACAGCTCGAGGGCGCGGGACGCCGGGGCGTGTCCTGGCTGGCGGCTCCACAACCATGGCAGGGGTGCCGGACTGCAGTTCCCCCCATTCCCGGTCCCTGTGACCGCTTGGAGGGTACCAGGTTGTGGAAAGCCGGCACAAGCCACCCCATATCATCCTGCTCACAGCCCCCTTGCTGGGGGTGGGGGGGCACGCAAACATCAAGCACACCGTGTGGGAAGGACCAGGTGAAACCCTTTCCCATGGGGCTCGGGCGGCTGGCGCGTCCGTCCTGTCGCTCGTGGCGCAGCCCGTGCCCGGCTTCCACTCCGTCCCGTGGATGCCGTGATCACGATCGTCGGCTCAGTCCCATAGGGGTGTTCTGCGTACGTGTCCCACACGGATATGACAAGGTCTTTCCAGCAGGAAATCGGAGGCAGCAAACGCAGCAGCTCGTTCAAGCACAAACAAGCTTTGTCTACCGGAGGCCTTCAGAGCACAAAGTCGGACAAAACTTCCACAAAATGCACACTTTGTACACAGTTTCTGCAGAAGACCTGGGAATCTGGCACCGGGCCAGGCTGTTGGGCCACGCCGTGGACTGAGACTGGTCCTTCCATCCTGGGGTTTGGATGTGCCTTTTCATCATGCAGAGCAGGACGTGCCACATTTTCTGCATCCCGCGGCGTGAGGGGGCAGACGCTTGCCACGGGGTGGCATTGTGCTGGCCGTGGGGGGCCACCCTGAAGGGTCCTGGCGGCCAGCCAGTGAAGGGCAGCTGTCGGGTGTCCTGCACCTGAGCTATTCCGGGCTTTGAAGGGCATCAGGAGAAGCCCTGCCTGGGGCTCAGGAGCCAATAGGCAGCCCGCGCAGCTCTCCTGACACGGACGGTGGGTGTGAGGCTGTTCGCGCACACGCACACAGCAGGCAAGTCATGAGTGGAGCGGGACGGAGCCAGGGGTCAGACTAGATGACCCGGGAGGCCCCGTCCCGTCCGACTCGTGGCCCCTGGAGCTGTGGCATCCTGCGTGGGCTCCGACTTCTGACTTCCGGCGGGCGCAAGGGCAGCGCTTCAAAAGGCCGGCCGGGAAGTCCACGGGGCTAGGGGAGCGGAGCCCGGGCGCAGAGGGGGGCGCCTCTGGGCAGGCGTCGAGCGCGCACCCGATGGGGCCCAGCAAGGGCAGCAGGCCGCGCCACGCGCGCTCCCGGGCCCCTGCCAGGCTGGCCCTTCAGGCGCCCCGCCGGCCTCCCGCGTCAAAGCCGCCCCGGTGCCCCGCGGGGGAAGGGGAGGCGCGGTGGCGCGGCGCCCTCCCGGGGGAGGGGTCTCCCCCGGCCGCCGAGCACGGCGCGCCCCCTCCGCCCGCCCCAGCCCCGCCGCGGACGAGCCCTGCCCGCCCCCGAGGCCGGCGCTGCGCTCGAGGCGTGGCCGCGATCCCAAGCGGGAGCGCTCCCTGCTCGAGGAAGGGCGCTCTGTGCGTGCTCAGGGGCACTGCCGGGGCAGCTCCTTGGCGAGGAAGGGCTCCGTTTCTCGACCGCAATTGCAGCGCTGCCCGGCCCGGAGGGGTTTGTGTCTGCCGCCGGGGCCTGATCCTGAACGCCCTGCGCCCGGCCGCCCCGAGAGGAGCCCATCCAGAGGAGGGGGGGCAGCCATCCAAAGCGGGGCTGAAGAGGAAGGAGAGGAGGACGCGGCCGTGGGGGTGAGATGCGAATCAAGTGCGAGAGAAGGAGCGGCGGGACCCATCGCAATTCGACTCGCCCCCTCCGCGGGGCCGCGCGGGGGGCTCCTGCGCTCTGGGCACTGCGGTATTTTTGAGGGGCCCTGGGCGCTCCCACAAATGCCCCCCCCATGGAGGGGCGGCTCTCTCAGAAAATGGCTGCCGTGCCGGGCCAGGCGAGCGTGGGGGGCCGGCGCAGAGCGCGGTGCCACCGCCCGAGGCGCGCTCGCTCCCGCTCGACCTGCCCCAGCGAGCGGCCCCGCGCAGTGGGCAGAACTGTCCCGCCGGCCCGGCGTGGGCGCTCCCCAGGCAGCTGGGTCCCCTGACTGGGCGGCGGGAACTCCGCCCGCTCTGGGGTGGAGGCATAGCCCCCTCGGGGGAGCAGGTCCATCGCCGGGGGTGCTCTTGATCCATCTTCGCCCCTCGAGGCTCAGGTAGGACTGGCGGCTCGGGGCCTCTACCAGCTCTGCCCCTATTCAGTCAAAGGTGGCCCGACCTTGGCAATACACCCCGTTTATCTCTAAACCCGAGCAATGCAAAGCGCTCTGCATGGGGCTACTCTTGTGCAAAAGGAAGCAGGCAGATTCATAACTGGAACCAAAAGACGCAACTCACAGAAGAGGAGAGTTGGAAGAGGGGCCGGAAGGCCATCTGGTCCACCCCCCTGTTGCGGGACACCAGTTCACACCCTCCCACTCAAAGGGCTGCCCAGTTTCGCCTTGAATGTCTCCAGTGTGGGGGAGCCCCCCACCCCTCCAGGCAGCTGGTCCCGCTGCCGTATTGCTCTGACACTGAGGAAGCTCTTCCTGCTGTCCAGCCTTTAGAGGCAGTCCCTCGCCAAGCCCCGCATGTGGGGACCCTCCCCCAGGAGGGACACGCGGCCCGGGGCCGGCTCGGCCTCTAACCGCTTTCCGGGACTGCCCAATAGCTGCAGCTCTAAAATGCTGTAGCCCATAAACTCCTTCCGAAATGTGCTTTAACTTTAAAACACCCTAAGCCGCATCTGACGCAGAATAGATCCGGGGAACGCCGGCGAGGGGCGCGTAAGCCCCTGGATGTGTTTCAATGCCTCGGCACAGGAGCCGCCTCTCCCTAGGGCCAAAGGGTGGCGCTAGCGGGGACTCGTCCCGCAGCTGGGGCCACCGCGGAGAAGTCCCGCCCCCTCGCTGCTGCCCCCCCCCCCGGCCTGCCCCCCTGGGAGGAGGCGCTCGCAGGAGGGCCCCGGGCCGGCCGTGGCGCTCGGTCAGGCCCCGCGGCCGCGCACCACCCCGCGCCTGGGCCTCGGCCGTGAGACTGGGGGCTTCGCTCCCGGGGGCGCGTGCAGCGCGGGGAGGGGGAGCTCGGCGGCGCGCCGGGTCGGAGCCTGCGGCCTGCCCGGGGGGGCAGACCCTCTCCCGGCTGGGCAGCGCTGCGGCGACGGGGGGAGCGGACCGAGCGCGCGGGAGGCTGCCGAGCGCGCCCCTTCCTGAGTGCCCGCGGGGGGGGGGG
>NW_025335328.1:867169-881475 GCF_004798865.1 Varanus komodoensis
GGCCGGACGGCGCGGGCGAGGTGGAAGGCGATGCCGCCGCGGCGACGGGGCGAGCGGCCAGGATGGAGCGACTGGCGGCGGCGCTGGGCCGCCTCGCGTGGAGCCCCGGCCCGCCGCTGCCGCTCGACCTCATCGTGGCCAGGTGCCGCCTGCCCGCCCTCGTGCGTCCCGGACCCGGTGCGTCTCCCGCGGCCGCGGCGCTCGGGCAGCCTGGGGGAGATTCCGCGGGTCCTTCGAGCGCCCGAGGCGGGGCGAGGCGAGGCGGCGTGGCCGGGCCGGCCGGGGCTCTGCCCACCGAGCGGCCTCCGCTGGCGGGTTCGGTTCCTGAGGCGACTCCTTCGCGGAAGCCGCGCGGAGCGGACGGCGATGGCCCCGCGCGTTCAGTCCCGCGGGGCGTGCGCGGAGCGCGCCCGGATCCGCCTGCGCCCGCGGCAGCCGCGCTTGCCCCGCGCAGAGCCGCCTCGGAAGCGTGGCAGGCCGGTGCGCGCTGCCGGCCCGCCCGGTGCGCGCGAGGCCCCTCCGCCCGCTCCGCTCCGCGCTGCCCGGGCTGGGGGCGCTCCCGAGAGGCCGCCCCTCCCCCGCGCGCGGCCGGCCGAGGCGGCGCAAGTGCGCTCCCCGAAGGGCCCCGCTCGCTCTCCGGGAGGCCCGCCGAGGCCGGCTTCCCGGGGGTCCGACGGCCCTCGCGGGGCTCCGTGCAGGCGGGGACCGAATCGCGGGGGGGGGCGCCGCTCTTTCTCCCCCGCGCCCCGCTTCGGCTGCGGAAGTCCCCCCGGGCCGGGCGGGGGCCGGTGGCGCGCTGCCCGGCCGCGCGGGTTTTGTGCCGGGAGAAGAATAGCGAGCCAGGCTCGGCGGTGCTCTGAATACTAATGGGGGGAGCGCCGGCGGGTCGCCCCCCCCCCCGGCTGCAGCGGCGTCAAGTGCGAGGGCAGGGCCGGGGCTTCGTGGCGGCGCTCCCGTTGCTCTGGGGCCGGTGGCCATCTTGCCCCCCGCGGGCTCCCGCTCGCCCGTTGCAGAGGGACTGCCGGGCGGCGGCCCAGATTCCGCTCTCGTTTCTCCACGGGAGCTGCAAAGGGGCCGCCGAGTCTCCCCCCGCCCCCCGGTCGCAGCTGCTCTCTGTGCCCGCCGCCCACAGGGGCTCTCGGCCGGTGGACACTTTGCCGGCTCATGGCTGTGTTTATGATTTTGGAAGGAGCTCCCGAAAGAGGCACGTCTGGTGCCCGCTTGGCATGTTTTTGAGCACCAGGTGAAGCGCGGCCTTCTTGCTTCCCGGCATTTTAGCCATCGAGCCCCTCGATTTCGGTTTTATAATCCCACTTTATTCTGCGCTGCTGCCAGGCTTCTCTGCTAAATCGTAGCATTTTTAATTATGGTGCGTTCTTTTAGGTTGATGTTTGTGTCTGTGTCTTCTAAACTTCTGTTTCATTTTAACTTTTCCTACTCGCCCAGAGGGCTGTGGCTTTGGGGCTGTAAAAAGCGAACTGAATGTGGGGAGGGTGTCCTGCTGGGGGGGGGGGCCTGTGGGGAGGGGCAGCTGCAGACCTGGAGCCGGGGCCGCACCTGCACCTCACACAGCCGCACAGCGCGGCACGGTGCCCCCCCCCCCGCTCTAGGCCAGCAGTCGCACAGTGGAATTTGCAGCTGGACGTCCGGAAGACACAGCCCTGGGAAGGGGGGCAGCCGCTCAGAGCTGCCTGTGCGGCCCCCCATGTGCCTCGCCCGCCTTCGTGCAGGTACCGTTCGTTCGCCTGCCTGGCTGCCCCACCTCACGGGCACGGCCCACGGGGCCTGCAGAGCCTGGCATGGGGAACGGAGGAGCTGAACGTGGGGTGTGGGGGTGAGTCGACCGGGGCGGCCCTGGCAGGAGCCTCTTCCGGGCTGCCACCCTGCAGGGCGGCTTCGCGTTGGCACGGACAGGCCCGGGCTCCGGGGGCCAGTGCACTCGTGGCTTCCGGCCGCGACGGCTGTGTTGCCTCCGTGGTTGGTGGGCACCTCAGTGGATGCCTGGCTGGGGGAGTGCACCTGAGTCCAGGTGCCGGGGGCCTGTGGCAAGAGCTCTTCCGCAGGCCCCTCCCTCGGTGAGCCTGCTTTCTCACCCAGGCCACCAGCCACTCTGCCTCCTCTTCCTCTTCGTGGCCACCCCTCGCCGGCTTGCCAGGCAGAGGCAGGGCAAGAGGTGGCCGTGAGCTGGCGAGAGCCAAGCTCAGTTTGTGGGCTTGCTGCTGGGTGGGCCAGGGCGCGACTCCCCAGGCCAGCAGCCATGCGCAGGGGCTCTGGCGCCCAGGACTGGTGGGCTCCCTTTGAGCACCCGGGAGCAGCTTTGGGTGAGATGGGCGCTGGGCCTGTACAGGCGAGCTGTGGGCCCTTCTGTCCCTTTGTGGGGCTGCGGGGCCAGCTTGGGCATCCCCCATCCTCCCTGACTGTTCGTTGTGTGGAAGGCAGCGGGGTTAGGGAATCTCCAGAAGAGCTCCGATTGGGCCGCAGCCGTTTCGGCGCAGCCGCCCTGAGGAAGCCTGCCCTGGCCATGGGGCCGGGGGGCCTGTGGAAACCAGCCGGGTGGGGCAGAGGCCACCCCTGCGCCCCCTTTGCCGAGGGCATCTGGTCTTTGCACATGCTTGAAAGCCGAAGGCAGCAGGAACTCCTCCGCGTGTTTGCTGCGGGGGGGGGGGTGTCCTCTTTTTCACCTGCAAAGGCGCTTCAGGCCGGGCTGGCTGGGGGGGGACTCGCAACCGGGGGCTTCCCTTCGGAGTGCGATTGGAAATGGCCCCCTTCAGATGGAGGGACAAAGGAAGCAGTTGCAGCAGGCAGATCGCGTGGCTCGCGCTTTTCTGCACAGAGCTTGGAGGCACAGCGGCATCGGGAGGGGCCTTTCTCTGCCCCCCCCCCCCCCCCTAGTGCTGTGGCGGACTAGTTTGCAGCTCGCAGCTCCCCCGGCCGTTTGTCGGGCTGCCAGATTCCCAGTCGTCTTGCGGCCGAGTTGCATCCAAAGGCTGGCCTCGCGGCTTTTGTCTGGGAACCCGTCAGCCGGCCCCCCGGCCCCCCGGCCCGCCCTGCTTTCCTGATTTGCTGCTGGCACGGAGCTCCCAGCTTCTGAATGGAAAGGAAGAACTGGTGCAGGTCATTTGGGAGAAGCAGATGCCAGAATCCAAGGGGGCACCGGGGCAGGGGGCTGGGTGGGAGGGAAGGCGAGGAGACAACCGGGCGCTTTCGCCACCAACAGCATTAATGCCCTCATCTGAAACACAGAAACAGGGAGCCAGAAGGGGCCTCCCGGGCCATCTAGTCTGACCCCGGCTCCAGCCGGCTCCGCTCATGACATGCCCACCATGTGCACGTCCAGCCTGTCCTTGAACACCCTCACCGATGGGGCCCCAGCCACCTCCAAGGGAAGCCCATCCCATGCCCCAGGGGTCCTGACTGTCAGGAAGTGCTTCCTGGCATCCAGACAGAACCTTGGTGAGCCCTGGCATCTCGTGGAGCGTGTCCCAGGCAGCAAGAGCCGAGGCTGCCTCTGCTTGTCTCCTTTGCTCCACATTTTCATATCCTGCCCTCCTCCTAGAAGCAGAACACGGGCAAAGGACGCCAACACCCCCCCAGCCCTTGCAGCATCCTTGCGGGGACTCCCTTGGGGACGGGATGCAGAGTGAGGCCCCCGTGGGTGGAAAGGCGCTCACCGAGAGCAGCAGCTGCCGGGACACACGCGTGGTCCTGGGGGGCCTCCTCTGGCAGCTCCGCAAGTGAAGGGCTGGTTGGCCCAGAGGGGCCCGCTCTGTGCTGCTCCCGGGCTGAGTTCTTGGGGTGGGGGGAGAAGGGGGGCCGACCCGGGAAGGGAGGAAGCGGCCCCATCCCAGGCCGGCCCGTCTCAGCCCCGTCCCCATCCCCTCCAGGCGTGGGCCAGGCTCTCTGGGGATGGTGGGGCAGGATGTCGCCCATCTGCTGAAGGAGGAAGCAGCGTAGCAGCCAGCGAGGTGGCTCTCCCAGTGGTGGCCGCTCTCTGGCCACTCAGACGGTCGCCCTTTGCTCGTCTCCAGCGCTGCTGCCAGGGCGGCACAGGGGGGCGCCTGCGGGCACAGCCCTGCTCCGGGGCGTAGCGGCGCTTCCCCCGCTGTGCGCTCGCGAGGAGGCCAGAGTCCGCCAGCACTGTCTTCCCGCGGGGGGAGGAGGTTAGTCCGCCAGGGCCCAGCCCAGACCTGCCGGGGGGCCTCGCTGGCCAGCTGAGGCCTCGGACGCCGCGGGTCCCAGGCCCCGTCCAGGCGCAGCCGTCGCTCGCCCCGCGTTGGCCGGGCGGTGGTGGCAGGCCGGGCCGTGGAGGGGGAGCTGCGGAGCGGAGCGGCTCCCTTCCCTCTGGCCGGGGCGCATGCGGGCGGGAAGGGGGATCCGTGCCTTGTGCTTCTGTTTGCCACGTTGAGCCACGTATTCCCCATCTCGTGCTTCTGTTCTGTCAGCTAGGGGAGCTTGAGGCGGGCGACCCGTAAGGCCCAGAGTGGGGTCCCCATGCCAGCTCTCCCAGGAGAGGTGCAATCGGGCCCCCTGGGCCAAATATCTACGCAGAGCTTCTGAGGACCTTTAAAACGCATCCCGCGTCCGATTTGCTGGCTCTGGTGTCTTTAGCTTAGAGTCCTTTTTGCCTTTTAAATTATTTTACCATAGGGTTGGACGTGGTCGTGACTGTACCGGTGCGGGTTCAGCGATGCTGGGGGCTGCCTGTGCCGCCTCTGGGGACTGGGCGGCTGCGAGAATTTTAGGTTACGAGATCCGTCTTCGAAGCCCAAAGGGGGGCGAGGTTGGGCCGTGCGTGGCTCCTGCCCATGGGCCAAAGCAGCACAGGGCCCTCCCCGCGTGGCCGCTTCCGCGGGGTCCTGCTCCTGCCCTGCCCTTCTGCCCGAGGTGTGCCAGGGGCAGGCAGGCAAGTGCATCAAGAGGCGGAGGAAGGATTGGGCCGAGGCATTTGAGCCGCGGAGACAGTGGTGCCGCTGCTTCACTGTGTGCGGGGGGAAAGGGGGCTGCTTCCCCAGGGAGCGAGCCGGAGGGGCCTCGTAGCCAAGCAGGGCACGGGTCAGACCGGGCCGGGCTGCCCCTGGCAGCGTGGCACAGAGAGAGCACGGCCTGGGGGCCGGGAGCCCCTGCTGCGGAGCGTGTCCCTGTGCCGGGGCGCTCGCCCTCCGCAGCCGGGGCCTCCAGGAACGTGGGCCGCCTCTCCACCCTGCCGGGCAGCAACAGGCCTCTGCTGCCGGCCCGGATCCGGTGTCAGTGCTGCGGCTGTGCCAGACGGGCCTTTGGACCGCCGCTCCAGCCATTGAGCACGAACAAAGGGCCGTATCCCAGGCAACCGGTCTCATGGCAGCCGAGCCTGCGCTCGCTCCGCTGGGCTTGCGGTGGGGAGGCAGCCGGAGACGAGTCCCCCTGCAGGGGCGCCTCGTTCCCAAGGCAGCGCTGAGAGCTGGGGGGGGGGGGGCGGCCACCGGTTCAGCCCCCCTGCCAGGCCTCGGCGGGTCGGGGATGGGCCCTCGGCCGCTCTGCACCTGCGTCAGGCGGTGCGCCGTGCCCGGCCTGGGGCGCGCTTTGCTCGGACGTGACTCTGGTGTCCCCATGGCACAGTGGGCCTGACGCCTCCCGGAGGAAAGCCAGCCCCCAGGGTCTTTAGTGCAGGGCAAATGCACAGAGGAAGGAGATCTGTTGAGGGCACGCACATTCATGCGTTACGTGGAGATGTGGCGGGGGGACATGTTTTTTCCACTGAACCCAAAGGGATCCATCCCAGCTGGCCGGGGGAATCAGACAATAGGCAAGCTGGAAGGGGCCAAGGTGGCCATCTGGTCCACCCCCTGCTGTTGCAGGACACCAGGTCACATCATCCCACTCAGGGGGCTGCCCAGTTTCACCTTGAGCATCTCCAGTGTGGGGGAGCCCCCCACCCCTCCAGGCAGCTGGTCCCACTGGCATATTGCTCCAACAGTGAGGAAGCTTTTCCTGCTGTCCAGCCTGAATCTGGCTTGTCGCAGTTTGACTTGATTCTTCCGTGCCCTGTACTCTGGCATGAGCAAGAAGAGATCTTGACCTTTCTCTTTGTGACAGCCTTGGAGGTCCCTCTAGAGGGAGATCTTGTCCCCCTCAGCCTTCCCTTCTCGAGGCTGGACAGGCCCAGTTCCCTCAGTCTCTCCTCGCAGGGCAGCGTTTCCAAAGCCCGGATCATTTTTGTGGCCCTCCTCTGCACCCTTTCTAAATTACTTGCATCTTCCTGAAATCTCGGTGCCCAGAACTGGCCACAGAATTCCAGGTGAGGAGTAAAGGGGAATTACTACTCCTCGTGATTTGGAAGTAATACTTCTGTTGAAGCATCCCAGAATAGCATTTGCCCTTTTGGCAACTGCATCGCATTGTTGGCTCTTATTGAGTCTACTTTCCACAATAACTCCAAGGTCTTTTTCTTTTTCAGTTCTGATTTGAGCCATGTATTCCCCATCTTGTATCTATGCTTTTGGTTTCTTTTTCCGAGGTGGAGGACTTGGCACTTGTCCCTACTGAATCTCTTTCTGCTGCTTTCAGCCCAGCGTTCAGATTTATCAAGATTGCCCTGGATCGTCACTCTGTCTTCTGGAGTGTTTGCTATTCCACCCAGTTTTTTATCATCTGCAGATTGGGTCATCTTTCCTTGTACTTCCTCAACTAAATCATTAACGGAGATGTTGGAGAGCACTGGGCCCAGGACTGAACCCTGCGGCACCCCATTCGTTACCCCCATCCAGTTGGAGAGGGTGGTGTTGAGATAAGAGATGAGCCCTCTTTGCATCTGATTCAGCAGCCAGTTTTGGATCCACCCAATAGTTTTTCCATCTAGTTCAGTTGTAGCTAATTTGCTTATCAGAATGTCATGGGGTGCTATGTTGAAAGCTTTACTAGTGAATTATGTTCCCTTTGTCCATTTGGGAGGATACCCAGTCAAGAAATGAGATTAAATAAGTCCTGACAGGATTTACTTTTGATAAATCCATGCTGGCCTTGAAACCGCTGCGCTTGCTTTGAGGAGCCGCAGGGCTGACGCGAGGGGGACCGCTCTTCATGCATTTGCCGTCCTGTGGCGTGGTGCTGGGGCCGGAGAAATTCCTTCTGGAGCAGGCTTTCCACAGTGCTGGTCCTGCGGGCTCGTGGCCTTCCGGGGGGGTGGGGGGCACCTGGGCAGGCAGGCAGCCTCGAACGTGGACGTCCCTCGGCGGGTGAAGCACCTCCCCAGTGTGGCGCTCGCTGGGGGGGGGGGGGGGGGTCTCTTGGCTGAACTCGCCAAACTCTTGGCGCCCTTTTCGGGCGCAACATTGGAAGTTCGAATGCTCACCTCCTGCAGCGCAAAGCAGTGAGAACCTGAACCTTGCAATACGCCTGGTGCACGAACGCCTTCCAAGCGGGCCTTCCTTTGCTACCGGGGCGGCTTTTGCCGAGGCTGCTGGAAAGGTGCGTGCGGCTCACGCAAGACCACAGCTGCTGCCGCCGCCTTCAGGTCGCCTCGGACTCATGGCAACCCTCATGCGCGGAAAGCCCTGCAAAGGCCATGCGCATGCCATTCCCACGCGGCTCTCCCAGGTCCAGCGTGTGGCTTCCTTTGCGGAACGGGCCCACCTCACATTCGGTGTCCCCAAACCCCAAAGGGTCCCCCCGAGCTGCGGGAAAAGCCTCATAACACGAATGCCTGTTCGAGGCGCATGTCGGTCGGAGCGGGACCAGCAGTGACGCCGCGAAAGGGGTCTTGGGGTGGTGGGGGTCGGGGAAGGGAGCTCCGTGCGGGCGTGCACGGGGCCAGCAGGGGCGTCAGGACTGTGAGCACGCCTTCCGCCCGAGCCCGTCCTCGGGGCGGCCGCACTTGGAGTGTGGCGCTCTGGTTAGGGCCGGGCACGGTGCGGTCCAGAGGCCGGGAAGACGCTGCTTGCCCTCCCGCCTCCCGCGAGGGGCTCCCGCCTCCCCCCTCCGGCCTCTGAACAGGACGCGGAGGCAGGAGGAGCCGGCCGGGCCCGGCCCTCACGGCCTTCTCCGTCTCGCTCCGCCGCAGGGGAGTTCGTGGAGGGCGTCGGCGAGCAGGACGTGCTGCTGATCCATTCCTGCCGCCAGTGGACCACGGTGACGGCCCACGGCCTGGAGGAGGGCCACTACGTCATCGGCCCCAAGATCGACATTCCCCTCCAGTACCCAGGTGAGGGCCAGGGGGCCACGGCTCCCGGCCGGGCGGCTTTGCGTCCTCGGCGTCGTCCTCGCGGCGCCTGGCGCCCTCCCCCCGCCGCCCCAGCTGCAGCCGTCGTGCACCCCTCTGCGTGGCCCCCGGCTGCAGCTTCGCCACGGAACGCCCACGTCCACCGTGCTGGGGGCCAGGGGGGCCGCCCTGGGCGGGTGGGCAGCAGGACCCCCGGGCTGGCTGGCTGTTGTGCTGTTGGCCGGCTGGGCCGCCTGCCCTGCCACTCGGCCTGTGCTGCGGCCCACCTGCGGGACGCCCCCCGCCCACAGGTGCTCCCAGCGACTGGCACTCGCAGCAAGCCCACTCTGATCCTGGGGCCACCAGCAAATGGGCGGGCAGTCCTCTGTTGAAGCCATCCCAAGGGGAGGCCACCCTGCCGTTTCGTGGTGTGGGGAGCGGCAGCAGCCCCTCCAGCCCCCCCAGAGGCCTCAGATGAGCCACCTGCCGGGGGCTGGCAGCCACCTGCCCCTCCGAGGCGAAGCGCATGGCTGGCTGTGTGTGGCCTTGATACGTCGTTCCGTACGGTTGCCCCGGTTATCGTTCTCCCGTGTGTTTCAACGTTCCCGACCAGGAGCATCACCTTGGAAACGCACGGCCTGCAATACGACTCGGGCATCTGTCCGTGCGCGGATCGCCGTGTCTTCGGCCCGGTTTGGGGCCGCTGGGGATCGTGCTGCAAAGCGTTCGCGCAGCCAGGAACAAGTGCCGGGGGAGAGCGGGTCCGAGGGAGCCGCACAGCTGCAGAGCTCTTGGAAGCCGCTTGTGCTCGCCCCCAGCCCGTGCCGGGGCACCCCAGGTTCCAGGAAGGCAGCCCGGGGTGGGGGTGCCACACCAGCACCTCAGCTCACCCCCCCCCCCGTGCACTGCTGCACGGGCTTCCTCCTCCCGGCCCCTGCTTGCCTTTTGGGGGGGGGGACATCGGTGCATCATGCCCTCTGGTGCTCTGAGCGCACAGCCGAGCGGGACAGGCGGGAGTCCTCAGGCCACGCAGCCCGCCTGTCAGCCCCTCTCGCCCACCCTGTCTCCACCTTCCCCCCCCCCGGGCCCCTCCAGAGACCCAGCCGGCTGCGGGGAGTCCAGGCGTGGCGGTGCAACAGACCCGGTGGGCACCCACGTTGTGCCCTTAGGCAGCCCGAGGGCTGTGGGCATTTGCCACCGGGCAGAGCCGACTGCCCCACGGCGGGGTGGCCCGCCGCCCCGCTGGGCTCTGGTGGCCGCAACTGACCTGTCCCGGCAAGCAGAGGGGGTGGGCCGTGGCGCCGGGCTGGGGGGCAGCCGGGCAGATGGTGGAGCAGGTGGGAGCCGCCGGGCTGGGAGGCGGGAGGCGCTGACTTCATCCCCGGCCCCTAATGAGCCGGCTAAGTGCTTCCCGTCCGTCCTCGTAATGATGCGCAGGGATGAATAAATCATGGGCAGGGTCGGCGGGGGTGGCTCATCGCGGCCCCTCTGGGGACCAACAGGGTGGGGGGGGCGTGTTGAGCGGCTTTGCCGGCCCCACTCGGAGAAGTGGCGCAGATGCCCGCCTCCCTCTGCAATGGGGAGGGACAGCCTCATGGGGGGGCAGGCTGGCAGAGGGCCACCCCAGCTGGGGCCCCGGTCCCCTGCCCAAGGCCGGGCGTTTGCTGCCCGCGGGCCCCTGCTCGGCTCGCAGCAAGCGGCGCATGGAGCATGCGCCCTTGATCCGTTCCGCGCGGCCCGGCAGCCCCCGGGGTCAGTGGAGCCGGCAGGCTCGTGCCGGCCGCTGTCACAAGCACACAGCCCCGCCTGGGCTCGCTGAGCCCGCGAAGTGCACGGCCTCGGCGGCAGGGTGCTGGGACTGACTGCCCCCCCCCCCTCCGGGTCCGTTGGAGGGTTTCTCTCTCACTGACCTGAATATCGCCCCCTTCCCAAGACCTGAGCAGCAACCTTTGGACAAGTCTGCCCGCCATGGGAACCTGCCCCACGGATAAGCGGCACGAGGGGCAGGCAGTCGCTCCCTCCTCCCTGGGGCCAGAGCTGCCCACCTCACCCAGGCAGCGTCCTGGAGGGGCGGCCGGCGAAGGACGCCCCCCCGCCCCCCCGCCACGCACTCGTGCACCCGGGGCTCCGTTTCCAGCGCTGCTGCTCCTGTTGCGGCCAGCAGGAGTCCTGCGTGGCCTCGGTGGCCCCTTCCGGTCCCGCCGGCAGTGCCGGGCCCCCACTTGGCTCTGGCGTGGCAGGCCGCCGACGGCCCCGCTCCCCACGGCCCGAGCCGCAGTGCTCCTGGAGGCACCGGTTGCCATGACCCCGGGGCCGTGCCCTCTCCAGGCTCGGACATGGCACTCCGAGCGTGGGGCGTGCCGGGCTGCACCCGAGCCCCCCACCGCTTCTCCCAGCCTGGTGGATTGGGACCTAAGGGTGGGATGGCAGAGCGCCTGGTTAAGGATGTCTGCAAACGGAGCAGGTCCAGCCCCCGTTGCTCACGGTGCTGCTTTAAAAACTAGGAGCACCCACCTCCTGGCCCTGCCAGGCTACCGCGCAGAAGGAAAGCGCACGAGCAGAGACCTTTAAATGACACGCTGAATTCGTTGTGTATCGCCCAGTGTTGTCCCTTCTCCCCAGTCCTTCCTCCAAGAAGCTCCCAACAGTTCGCACCTTCTCCCGCCCAGTCCGGTATATCTGACAAGAGCCCTGCAGGGTAGGCAAGGCAGGGAAAGCCGGCCAGCCAGAGCCACCCCCCCGTCCCCCCAGCCCAGCCTCCCCCTGGCACCAGGGGTCTGCAGCTGTGGCCGGGCTGATGGGGCAGCACCAGAGGCCAGGGGCTCAGTACGGGGCCGTGTGTCCCTCTTCACACAGGACAGTCCTCCTCGGCAAGGGCAGTCCAGTCTGGGCCTGCTGAAAGGTGCAGAGTGGGAACTGGCGGCCCGTGAGGCCTCCCGCCTGCTCCCTGAAGGGGGATCTCTCCCAGGGCCTCTTCTGTGCATCGGGAATGCCCCCCCCCCAGGGTGCAGGGCAGAGTTGCAGTCCCCCAGCCCCCCACGTGGGAAACACGACCTTGTGTGACCTTGTCCCCAGAGCAGGAGAAGTTGGAGCAGTTGAGGGCACAGTGTGAAGGGAAGCGGCCTTCAAGTTTATTTAGTGAGACTTGTGATGCGAAAGGAGTAGAGGCTGTTTTAGAAAAGCAATCACAGCTCCTCCTCGAAAGCAGCTAAGCCTCGGCTGAGCAGCAGCGACTGAGTGGGAAAAGGATCTTGGGGGGGCGGGGGGGCAGCGTGATGATGTCGGCCCACGCTCAGCGGCCGAGAAGGAAAACCCGCATTCCCCTTTCGGGATTCTTTGGTGCAACCACACTTGAAATCTCCTGCTCTGTTCCGGTTGCCTCACCCTAGAGGACATGACAGAGCTGGGAAAGGTGCAGGGAAGGGCAAGGCGAATGACCGGGGGGCTGCAGGCCCCCCATGAGGAGCCGCCACAACTGGGACTGTTCAGCTTCGGAAAAAGGCGTGGAAGGGGAGGCAGGAGAGACGTGTTGGAAATCACGTGTTTGAAATTGTTTGAAATCACCAAAAAGCATGAAGGCAGTAATATTCAGACAGCGTCCATGCCTGGGGGAAGGATGCCCCTTCCGAAAACGTGCCAGAGACCGAGAGGCAAGGCTGTGCCCGCCGCCCGTCTGCAGGCGGTCCTAGGACATTTGCCCGCCTGCTGCTGGAGGAAGCGGCCCGGCCAGCCTCCCTGCGCAGCGGCCCGCCAGGTGCCCGAGCAGACCGGCCCCAGGGCACCCCGGTCAGGCTCCTTAACCAGCCCGCCTGCCTGGCGCTCGCCCTTGCAGGCAAGTTCAAGCTGCTGGACGAGGATCGAGACGTGCGGGAGCCCGTGCGGTACTTCAGCAGCGTGGAGGAGGTGGCCAGCACGTTCCCGGAGCGCGTGTTCGTCATGGAGGCCATCACCTTCAGCGTCAAGGTACGCTGCGCCTCACCCTCGCGGGGCGGGTGTGCCGAGCGGAAGCGCAGGGCGGGAGGGATGCCGCCCCCAGGCCCCCCGGCAGAAGGGAGGCTCCGCTCCAGGCCAGGCCGACCAGGGAGCAGGCGGTGCCGTGCGTGTGGCCGAGGGAGGGGGCCTGCCTCGAGGCCCGCCCAGCCCTGCAGCGCCTCCGCCTGGCCGTGCCACCAGCCGGGCCCGCGATGAAACGCCGCAGGGCGAAGCAGAGGCCTTCTAAGCCGACCTCGGGGCTGCCGCCTCTAGACGCCCTGCCCCGTTGGGCTGGGGAGCAGGGAGCCGGGGTCCAAGGCCTTGAAGGGGGCACAGCTCGTCTGCCAGCAAAAGCCCTCCTCCGTGCTGCCCGACGGCCTCTCCGGACTGGGCGGCGTGGGCCTCTCTGGGCCAGTGGCCGGGCTCCGGGGGCACGTCTGTGTCCGAAGCCGCAGTCCCATGCGCGGCCGTGGGGGACGTGCTGCCCTCGAGCGGCGCTGGAGCGGAGCGCGTGTGCCGGCGCTGAGCAAAGCTGCCCTGCCTTCTCCGCCCCCTCCAGTGCTGCCTGCGCAGGGGGGCCGGGCAGCGGGCGGCCCACAGGCTCCCGCGGTGCCCCACTCCTCCGGCGTACGCTCACTGGGGTAAGTGCCATTGAACTCAATGGGGCTCACCTCTGAGGAGATAAGTATGGCGCCCTTTTGCACTGCTGGCGCCCTTTTTATGGCATGTGTTTAAGGGGTCTCCTCGGCGAGCAGGAAACAAAGGTCTGCTGGCCACGTGAGGCCAGCTGGCTCTGGACATGCCGGAAATAGCAGTGAGGGCCCCCAAAGGCTTCCCCCTTTCATGCGCCCCTCCCCAGGGAGTGGCACAAACGCACCGCAGTTTGCAGGGTACTAGTAAGTGTTTAGGATCAATAAATTCTACGGCGGAGGAGGGTTCAAGTTTGCAGAGAAGCCAAGGGAAGAATGGCAAAGGGCTGTATCGGTGTGGGTCTAACCTCGGTCCCATTCCCTTCACGGGGGGCCCCACAGGGCTGATCCTGGGAGCACCCTAAAGAACATGGAGACGGAAAGGCGGGGAAGTGTGGGGGCACTGAGAAAAAAGCGTGCAGAGAGGAGGGTGCCGAGGAAGCCGCTGCGTGGTCTTGGAGAGGGCAGTCCCAGATGGGCCTTCCCGGGAGCGGGTCCCCCTGAGCGCGGCGGGTTTGCTTCTCCACAGGCGTGTGCGGCGGTTCCCAGGGCCAGCGCCCCGTTTGCAGGCAGCGGGCCGGCGGGCGGGCCTCCGCAGGGGGTGTGGCGCGCACGGTAATGGAGCCGCGGCCGGAGGAGCCCCCACCCGGCCTCCCGGGCGGGTGGCCCGCGGCTCCACCGGGCGAGCGCTGTTCAGGACCTGTCACGCCTCTTTTCCTCCCCCTCCGCCAACGGGCCCCCCGCAGGTCGTGTCGGGCGAGTTCAGTGAGGAGAGCGAGGTGTACAATTTCACCCTGCATGCAGGGGACGAGCTGACCCCCATGGGCCAGGCCGAGATCCTGTGCGCCAAGGCCGCCAAGGAGAAGTCGCGCCTCAACGCGCTGCTGCGGAAGCTGGGCAAGGCGGGCGCCCCCGGCGGCGCGGGAGGCGGCGGCGGTGGCGGCGGCGCGGGCGGGCGGGCGGCGCGGGGCAAGGTGCCCTGCCTGATCTGCATGAACCACCGGACCAACGAGAGCCTCAGCCTGCCCTTCCAGTGCCGGGGGCGCTTCAGCACGCGCTCCCCGCTGGAGCTGCAGATGCGCGCCGGCGAGCACACGGTGCGCAGCATCGTCGAGAAGGTGCGGCTGCCCGTGAACGTGACCGTGCCCGCCCGCCCGCCGCGCAACCGCTACGACCTGCACGCCGTGCGCGAGGGCCACTGCTACAAGCTGCTGGGCATCGTCTCCAAGACGGTGGTGCTGTGCTGCGCGCTGCGCCGCGACGCGGTGGCGCCGTGCCACGTGCTGCTGCTGCCAGACACGCCGCGGTTCCTGCTCCCGGAGGGGGCGCTGCGCGGGGGCGGCGGCGGCGGCGACCCGCTGCTGGAGCGCCTGCTGCGCGAGAGCGCCGCGCTGTGCGGCGAGCGCTTCGACCCGCACGAGTACTCGCGCGCCGTGCGCGAGGCGCGCCCCGAGCTGCCCGAGCAGTGCGCG
>NW_025335328.1:881575-910621 GCF_004798865.1 Varanus komodoensis
CCCCGCCCGCAGCCGCGCCCCGCCGAGGGAGGAGTCCGCGGGGGGCGCCCCGCCGCCGGTGCCGCCCAAGTCGGAAGCGGTAAGGGAGCCGGCGCGCCGGGGGGGCGGGCGGGGGCGAGCGCGGCCGCTGCTGCGCCGCTGCATGGCCGGGGCGGGGTGGGGAGGGCCCTGGGCCGCCGGGATACGGGGCCGCCCGGCTTCTGGGATGAGCTGCCCGGATCAGCCGCCCTCGCCGCTCCTGCTTCTCCTGCGCCCGGGGCCGCCCGCCCAGGTGGGCTGCCGCTGCCCGTGGGCCGGGGCCACGCTGCCCCACGGCGTCCTTGGCGGCCCCCCAGGCCGCTGCCCTCCCCGCGCCCTCCCCGTTGCTGCTGCAGCAGGCGCGGCGGCGGGGCCCTGGAGGCATGGCGTCCCACTGGTCATGCTGACCGCTGGATGGCTCGGCGGCCCCGGGCACGGAGGCCGCCCAGGGCCAGGGCCCCCCACGCCCGCTGGAGTCTCTCTGTGCGGGCCCCGCTGGAGGAGCCGTCGAGCCGAGCCACCCCCCTTGCTCCTGCCATCGCTCTGTCAGGGCCCGGCCAAGGCAGGGGCGGCCTGGGTCCCGCTTGACCCCACGCTGCACACGTGGCTGTGTGGGGGGCTTCTCTGACCGCTGGCAGGGGGAGGCCCCCCCACCATCGGCCTCACCACAGCATGACCCCTCCCCTCTCTTCCAGGTGAGGGAGGAATGCCGCCTCCTGGTGGCCCCCCCGCTGCCGCCACGGGGGGGTCCTGGCCCGGGCACCCCCAGCCCGCCTGTGCCCGAGCGCTCCTCCAGGCTGCAGGCCGCGGCCTCGCCCAGCTCCAGCTTGTCCTACTACTCGCCGGGGCTGCACGACGCGTGAGTGGGGCGCAGCGGGAAGGCGGTGCTGTGGTGGGGGCTGGGGGGCCCTGCGGTGGCCAGTCGTGTCATGGGGAGGAGTTCTGTAGGCGCTCGGAGGCACACATGCCTTGCACCGCATGCCTGGGAGTCGTCCAGGCCCGTGCACCTTTGACTTCCGCCTGACCGCGGCCCCGGCCCCTTGTGCTCTCCCCGCAGGTCGAGGCCCCAGAGCAGCAGCTCCTCCCCGTCGCCGGACCCCCTCTACTGCTACCCCTGCGCGTGGGGGGACTGCAAGGCGGGGGAGTCCTCCAGCCAGCAGCCGGCCAACCCCCCCGCGCCGCCGCAGCCTCCGCACCTGGCCTCGTGGTCCGATCCGTGGGCCTACAGCGACCTGGGCCCGAGCGTGGCAGCGGGCCGCTCCACACCGCTGCTGGGGGGCCGTGAGGCCGGCGCCATCAAGGGCTACCACAGCTGCCCCCGCCTGAAGCCGCCGCCGCCCGCCCAGAAGCGCTTCGCCCCCTTCGGGGCCCTGAACCCCTTCTCCAGCCCAGCCTGCTCCCCCGGCCCGGCCTCCCCTGGCTCCACGGACTGGCTGGAACCCCGCGAGTGGCAGAAACCTGCAGCCCCCCCCCTCAGAGGCCTTTGACCTCTTAGAAGGCGCCCCCTTTCCGGAGACAGAGCTGCACTACAGCCCGGCCCCCCCGCCCCGCGCGGCCCCAGCCTTCGCCCCCGCCGAGAGCCGGCTGCTCCAGGCGGCCGTGGCCCCGCACCCGCCCGCCCTGCTGCACGGCGCCGAGGGGGGCGTCGCACGCCTCTACCTGGCCCAGGGCGTGATCAAGGTGCCCCCCGCGCGGCTCAACGGGGACGGCTCGCCCTGGCAGCCCCCGGCGGACCTGTCGGCACTCTCCCTGGAGGGGGTGTCGCGCTGCCTGCGCTTCATCGGCCTCTCCGAGGACGTGGTCAGCTTCTTTGCCCGCGAGCGCATCGACGGCAGCATCTTCGTGCAGCTCACGGAGGAGATCCTGTCCGAGGACTTCCGCCTCACAAAGCTCCAGGTCAAGAAGATCATGCAGTTCATCAAGGGCTGGCGGCCCAAAGTCTAGCGGGCCCTTCCTGCGGGCAGCGGGGGCACCATCCGCAGCGCCCGGAGGGGCAGGGCAGTTCCTCCAGCCGTGTCCCCGGGCCAGAGGGCCTCCGGTTGCCTGGGCTCGGTAGGCTTGTGGCCCCACGGCGCCGCACACTTGCTGTGGGGGGAGAGGGGGATGCGAAAGCAGCCCTGAAGCAACGGGCCCGGGAATCCCAGGACCGGCACGGTCCTCCCGGACAGATCCCCACCCAGTGGGAAACCGGCTCTCCGGAGGCGCTGGTGCACCCGCTGCCTCCTGGGCGCCACTGCCACTCTTTCCCGCCGGCGCCCACGATGGCTGCGCATCCATCCATGTGAGCGGGACCTTGGAAGGCAGGCAGGGCCCCGCTTCCGGGGTGCAGTTCCGCCTTCCTGGCCAGCATTTGTGAGAGGAGACGCAGCCCCTCCGTGATGGGCTGCCCCCTCGCGGCATCCTCTGCCCTGGTATTCTGGGGCCCCGACCCTCCCCACGGAGCAGCTCCCCAAAGGACGTGTGGGAAGGGCGCCCTGCCTGCGTGGAGGCATCGTGGTAAACGAAGGGCTTGGGTCGCCCCGCACATCCGTTTCCGTTTGATGGGGGGGCCGACTAGCACCGCCGCTACTCGGGCTGGCCCTCGCACCGAACGCGCAATCCCCCGACGGCCGGGGAGCAGCAGCTTCACCGCAAGGAGGTGCCAGAAGATGCGCCCGCCAGGCCTCCGCCTCCGGTCTCGGCCCCCACCTGCCTGTGGAGCGATGCGGGGGCTACACAGACTTCCACGAGGGTTTTCACCTCGCCGCTGGGACGGGGGCACTTACTCTAGCTGCAGTTTAGCACAATTGGTGGCTCTCTCTCAATCCCCATCCTTACAGCCGTAGGTTTCTCACTAATCTTCCTCCCCTTGACATCCCATGCCAGGTCAGCAGCTGCCCTTCCCAGCCGAGCCACCAACTTACTTCCTAAGTTTTCATTTCTTTCCCCTTTTTAGCACAGGAGGGAGATGCTCGGTTCAGTCCTAGAGGACTGCAAAGTATTTATAGTTGTTTTTGCTTTAATCACTGCCATAGTCCAATAAACCCATTTTATTTAAACGAACCCAAGCGTCTCCTGTCCTGTTCGGGAAGGCAATTCCAGGCTGTGGGGGGGGGAGGGGTGTCGGGGGGGCACATGTGCCAGGGACCAGGGAAGGAGAGCCGTCCAAAGAACGGAGTCGCTGCTGCCGTCCAGGAGTGTTTCCCCGAGTAGGTCAGGCACCCTCGAGGAGCCCCGAGGTGGGCCAGAACATCAGTGCCGTGCTGGATCAGGCCTCGGCCAGCACCCAGTTCGCACTGTGCCCAGCCGGTCACTGGGATGGGCAGGCACGGGGGGCTTTCCTCTGGCCCCCTTTTGGCATGTTCCAAATCTGGGGCCGTCCCTGCCAGCTCTCCAGAGCCGTCTTGTCTAGCGGTGTTGAGCTTCAGCTGGAGCAGCCCGAGGAGATGGGCAAGGTGCTCGGACCGGGTCGTGCTACCCGCCCGCACTGGGTGCGTGCCCCCCAGCGAATCAATGGGGGGGGGCTCGCTGGGCCAGGTGGGTGAGGAGCGCCTCCTGGCCAGGAGGTGGTCGCATGCTGCCTGGAGGGGGGGGGCGAGGCCTCTCGGGAGGAAGCCCCCCCAGACCCAGAGGGGCTCCGGAATTTGGCAGGGGGCAACCCCCCCCGGGCCAGGCGCGTGAGCGGGTGGGGGGTGGCCGGCCAGCTCCAGGCGCGCTCGGGAGACCCACTTCAGCCGGGCTCAGGCTGGTTTGGCCTGGAAACGGCCTCGGCCGGCCTGCAAGGTGACCTGCGCCCGCTGGGAAAGGGGCAGGTGAGGGCGACCCCATTGGTTCTCCCGGACCCCCCAGGGGCCTGGGGTGCCTCAGCCGGGGGGTCCTCCTGGGGCGACTGCAGTGGGGCCACACCTACATGGCTGGCCAGCCCAGAGGGTGGTGCATCGGGGATGCGCTCAGCCCCATGGGCCCTCCGGCACGGGCTTCCTCAGGCTGGCCTTGTCCCCCAAGTTACGTAACACCTGCATGAGGCTGCTGAGTGGGGTCACCTGCGCTTTGCAGCGCGTTGCCATCAGCCTTAGCATGCGAGGCGGTGGATGCACCAAACCGGTGACCGGCCACGACGACGCTCCCTCCAGACAAGGCTTCTAACCAACTGGCAGGTGCTCCCCTTGAAGGCACAGGCTTGTGGCCTGGGGTTCTCCCTGAGCCGTCTGTCACCTGAGGCTACACCCCTACCTGGACAAAGGCAGCCCGCTCCCGGTAATCCACACACTGGTAATCTCTAGGCTACCGCGATGCACTTTCTATGGGGCTGCCCTTCAAGGCTGCTTGCTGGCAGGGGGTCAGTCCGTCGGGTCACACAACTCCCTGCTGAGGGGTGCCCAGCACCAATGGCGCTCTCGTTCTGGTGCCAGCAAACGCCGTCCTCTTCCGCAGGGCGCTCAAGTACTCTGCCGGGGCCCGGCCGGCTTTCTGAGCGTGCCTTTTCATCTGGTGGTTACTGGTTTTAATTTTGCGAACTTGTTTTGATATGCTTTTAACCTGGTGTATTTTAAATGCGCTGCTGTGACCCACGCAGGGAGCTTTGGCTGTTGAGCGGTATAGAAGGCCGATGAACGCGCGCCTCTCGTGGACGTGAACGCGATAGTGGAACCACGCTATCCGTGGGCCTGGTGTTCAGACACGCCTGCAAGCACAGAACGTGCAGAAGATTGAACTAGCGGTGGCGCCCGGGCCCGGTGGCGCTGGACCAGGCCAGATCGGGCTGCTTCTGCACAGCTGCTGAGCAAGACGAGCACGAGGCCGATGCGTGGCCCGCGTGCGGACGGGGGGCCGGACGAGACCCCTGGGGTGACGCCGCGCGACGGCTTTTGTGACCCCCGCCTGCCCCACTCGTGCCGATTTCCCCAGCTTTCTTGACCCGAGCCATTTCCCCTCGTGGATGCATTCCTGCTCCGCTCGGCCGCCACGACTCGCGGGCCGGGCAGAGGCTTCCCCGCGAACTGCCTGCCTTGGTGTCGGTGCCACGGGGCCCTGGCGTGGCCGGTGCCCAACCCCTGCGTGAAGGGACCTCTCCCAAGACAGCCAGGCAGGATCCGTGGCGTCCCTTGCCCGGGGCCCCCTTCTTCGCGCCGGCACGACGCACCTTCTGGTCGGAGAGCAGCGCGTGCGGGGCCGGGGGTGCCCCCCCACAGAAAGTAACCACGGGGCCCTGGCGCAGTTCACACCGCCCCACTGGAGATCTGCCGGAGGCTCCAGCAAGCGCTTTATGACGGCCGCTACCAGAGCCCTCGAGGAGGCGCACTGGCCTTCGGAGACCGGCAGACCTTCCCCCAGCAGAGGAACCGGGAATCCCGTGGCGTTGCCCCAGGCAGAGCGTCCGGAGTGCCTCCCGGCCCGGAAAGAAACGCACACGAGACAAGCCACAGAACAAGGCGAGACACGGGGCTTTATGGCGAGTCAGTGCTGCAGGCCAGCTGGGCCGGAAACAGCCGCGCTCCTGAGGCTGCTGCTGGCCCCGGGGACAAGCCGGTCCCGTTGCCCGCTGCAGGGAGGGCCGCGTCCGCCTGGCGAGGGCCGGGCCAAGGAGAGGCAGTGCCCGAGCGGGGAAGGCACTTGGAGGGCTGGGGCCGGGCCCCACCCCACAGGCACGGCGGCCCCCCAGGGCGCCCTCTGCCCAGCCGCTGGGCGGTGCTGCAGGCGAGCTCACTTGTGGAACCGCCTGCTGGAGTCTTTGGCATGGTCGATCAGCAGCTGGCAAGGCGTGAAGGGGCTCCCGTAGACATCCTCGTACTTCCGCATGCGGTCCACCAGCCGCTGGGCCCCGTAGGAGTCGGCGTAGCGGAAGGGACCTGCCGGAACAAGGGCAGGGGGCGGTGAGGCGCAGAGGCGGGCCCCCCGGGCAGCAGGGGCCGACCCCACAGCCCTTCCCGGGCTCGGCCCCCAGCGGCGACACGCGGCGCACACAGCTGCCCTGGCCTCTGCACGCTCGGGGACTGGGCGCTCCTGGGGGCCGCCGGCCGGGTGAGGCACCCCGCCGACGGGGCAAGGAGGCCCACCTTCCCCCCCCCCCCCCCCCCTGATCCCCCCCCCCAACGCACAGTGAGGTCCGGGTGTTGCTGGAAGGGCCGCGGCTGAGACAGGGCGAGCCCCGGGGGGAGCGCAGGAATGCCTCTGCCGCGGCCGCCACCCTTTTGTGGGATGAGCTGGCCCCGTGAGACTGCAGCTGCCCCATCCCCTCAAAGGATGCCGGCGGGTTTGGCTGTTTCCTTAAAGCGGCCGCTGGCCCCAGCCTGCCGGGACAGCCGCGCCAGCAGCCCAGGGGATGCCGCAAGCAGGGTGGGGGGCGCCCCGGCCCCTCTGGCAGCTTAAAGACGCGTTCCCCTCCCAGCAGCTGGGCAGCGGGCCGCGGCTTCCTCGAGCTGCCCACCACAACCCAAGACCCCTTCCTCAATCAGGCGCTGCTCCCTGGGATCCCGTCGGCACGTACTTGGGGTCAAGACATTCTGCCCCAAGATGCGTCCCTGAATCCTTGCTTATATGGACCCGCCTCTGCCATTCTGGAGGAATCCCGTGGGCCCAGCCTTAGCCTAGGGCCAGAGCTGGTACCGAAAGGCGGTCCCGGGCCATGCAGGGCCTGACAGGTGAAAACCAGCACTGAGAGTTGGGCTCGGAGGCCGACGCAAGCTGTCCAGAATTGGGGTGCTGGGCTCCAACTGTCCAGACCCCATTACTAATCGGGCTGCCCCGTTAATGCACCAGTCACGGGTCGCTAAGAGGGCTGCCCCTATTCTTCCTGGAGGCCCCACACGGCTGCCGGTGAAGGAACCAAGGAAAAGCCGGGAGGAGCAGCTCACCTCCCAGGCATGGCGGGAAGCCCAGGCCAAACACGGCCCCGATGTCCCCCTCCACGGGGTTGCTGAGGATGCCATCCTGCAGGGTCAGGGCTGCCTCGTTCACGAACCGCGACACCAAGCGCATCTGGACGTCCTCCTCCGAGCAGCTGCCAAGAGAGAGCAGCCGCCCGTGAGCCCCTGCCCGGCCAGGGGCTCGGAGGGAGGGGCCGCCCGCACGTGGGGAGGCAGGCGGCCCGCGAGGCCCCCCGCCCTCTCACTTACACCTCGGGCTTGGCCCCCACTTGGAACCTCTCCAGGATCTCATCCATGCCGGCGTTCACGTTCCGGTTCTTCACCCCCTCCTGGTACAGGTAGAAGCCCTTCCCAGCTTTCCGGCCTGCCGTGGAAGAAAAGGGGCTGAGCGCCGGGGCCACAGGCGGGTTCTGCTTAGCAGGGCCCCTGAGACCTGAACCGGGGGCGTGGGCAGCCATTGCGCCAAAAGCCCCACGCAGGAGCAGGAACCCTCCTGCACGCAGGCCACGGGGGCCACGGCCGTTTTCAGCACTGGCCTGGCAAGAGACTCGGGCCGGGGGGGCGGCTGTGTGGCAGGCAGGCCTGGCCACCACAGCCGGAGGGCGCTTGAAGGAGAAAGGGGCCTCTGGGCCCAGGTGGCACCCCACGCCACGCCTGCAGGGGGTCCAGGAGCCGCGCCCCCTCCCCAGGCCAGGCCCGCAGCTAGTCAGCCGCCTCGGTGCTGGCAGAGGGCGCTGTGGGAACAGGTGGCTGCCCGAGCAAGGGCGGCAGCGGCCGGGAGGTTCCCGGAGAGGCCCGCACCGCCCGGCACATCGTCCACGCAGGCCCTCATTGCAGTTCCCCACCGCCCGTACCGAGCTCTCCGGGCAGCTCACGGCAAAGTACGCAAACAATCAGAGAGAGAAAAGTATTAACAAAATGTTCTGGTCCTTGAGAGGCGTAGTGAAGGGCGGGATAAAAATGGCTTTGCATGAATGAATGACTGAAAGAACGGAAGGCGCAGTCCAACCCCGATGTGGCCTGGAGAGGGAGAGGGCAGGCGGGGCTGCCGGCCCACAGAAACAGCCCCTTCGGGCCCCGGGCCGCGGCGCCTGCCTCTCCACACGGCCCCGTTCCCGCAAGGGGTGCCCCCGGCCACGGATGTGCCAGGTCTGGAGGGAGCACCTGCCCCTGGGCCGCCACGTGCAGCCCACGCTGAGACTGGCACACTTCGTCGCTTTCACACGGCCTTGCACACCCGTGGCCTGTGCCACGCGGCTCTCCACACAAGGTGGAGCGACTGTGGGCAGGGTGGGCCGTGGGGCTTCCCCCCGTGCCGCCCGCCACACGGAAGACCAGCTTGGACGTGGCGCCCGCCCCTTCCTCCTCCGCTCCACGGCACACGCCGGGGGGGCCTCGTGGTCCCCGGAGGGCCCGAGAGGGAAAGGCGGGTGCCGCGCCGGGCTCCGCGACACTCACCAAGGAAGCCCTTGGCCACCATGGCCTTCAGCAGCTCCACGCTCCCGCCCCGGAAGCGCTCGCCAAAGGCCTTGCCGAGATCCTCGGCCACGTGCGTGGCCACGTCCACACCCACTTCATCGATCAGCGTGGCGGCCCCAACGGGGAAGCCGAAGCCCGTGGAGAGGGCGTCCACCTTCTTGGGATCGAAGCCTTCCTGCGAGGGAAGGGGGAGCCGCCCTCAGCTGCTGCCCAGAGCCCCTCCCGGGGCGGAAGGCCTGAGCAGGAGAGCAGGCGCCCCCCGCGGGGGTGGAAGGGGTGGCTGAGGGGGCAGCCGGAAGCCGGGGGCGCAGTGCCTCCGGGCGAGCCCTGGAGGGCCGGCGCAGGGGGCTGCGAGGGAGGGAACGAGTTCCTTGGGGCGAAGGGGGGGGGCGCCTGCCCCGCCGCAAAGCATCTCGCCCTCCAAGCGGAGCGGCAGGGCTCGGCCACACTGCATGGAGCAGCGCCGAGCAGGTGCCGGCCGGGAGAACCGCTCTCACTCACTCAGCCTGGAGCTTCTGCAGGGGACGCGCTGGAGACCGAGGGGTCTGGGCGGAGGAGGAGGAGGAGGAGGAGGAGGCGCAGCAGCCGCTGCAGCAGGCCGGGAGTGGCGCAAACCGCAGGGGTGAAGGCGCCCCGACCCCAGCAGCCCGGTGGGACCGCCCGGAACACCCTCGGGAGCCCCGCCATCGCCCAGCGGCACCCACCTGGAGGACGCGGATGATCTCAGCCAGCATGGGCGCAAGACAGCGGGTGGTGTAGAAGCCCGGGCCATCCTGCGGAGGAGGAAGCAGAACTCTGTGGCCGAGGCGCCGCGGCCGGAAGAGCACGAGGACAGCAACAGCCCCGCTGCCGGACCCAAGGACTGCCGCTCCAGGCAACCCAGCTGCCCGCAGGACCCCTCCAGCAGGACGGGCGCAAGGCCGCCGCCTGCCCAGCCCCTCAGCCGCTGGCGCGTGCAGGCGGACCGCCTCTGGGGAAGGAGGGAGCCCGCGTCCGGCAAGGGCCCCCCCAGGGCTCTCTCCAATCCCCTCCTGTCGCCAACCCGGCTGGTGGCCATGCCCACTTCCCGCGGCAGCCAGTTCCGTCATCCAACTCCACGCTGCCCGATGGGCCTCCTCTTGCCCCCCCAAGCCCCCCACCTATCAGCTCCCTGGGTCCAAGAGCAGAGGGAGGGGCACGGAGAGTCCCTGCCGCCTCACCCGGGAGGCTGCTCGCCCTCCTGCACGGTCAGCCAGGACGCTCGGGCAGACGCCTCGGAAGGCCAGCGGTGGGTGGCGGGGCCCAGCCGGGGCTGGCCTGGGATCCGAGACGAGCCACGGCTGCCGTCCTGACAGCAGGCCTGGCTCGGGATTCTGCGCTGCGGGCAGCCCAAGCGGGGCGCCCATTCCGCCTCGCCCGGGGGGCACTCCCGGCAGCTGCGGCAGCCCCCCACGAGCAGCCCGGGCAGCCCCGCATGCGCACCAACAGCCCCGCTGCCCACCTGAGGACGGCGGCCACCCGCCCGGGAGCCCGCAGAGAAGGACGCCGTGCCCCACCTTCACCACGACGATGACCTTCCCCTGTCGCAGGCCGAGGGCCACGGCGGAGGCGGCCGTGTCTGGGGACGTCTTGTCGGTGGTGATGATCTCCAGCAGCTGCATCTTGTCCACCGGGGAGAAGTAGTGCATCCCGATCACCTGCAGGGGGCAGCAGCACACGGGGGCTCGGCTCAGACCTCTCACCTGGCCGGGAGCGAAGGCCCGGCCGGGACCGAAGCGCCCCCTCCGGGAGCGAGGCCGCAGTGGGGGGCCCCGGCCTGAGGCCGTCTGGCCCCTCTGGTTGCACTAGCAGCTGGGCCTGCTTGGAAGGTGCCTCGGCGGGACCCCCACAGCCGAGGGGCACAGAACGGCCTCTCCGTTCCACCACCCCGGCAGAGCCGACTGCAAGGGCAGTGTGGCCTGACGGACGAGGAGGCAGTCCTCTAAGGCCACCCTGACCACATGCCACCGCAGGCAGATACAATACCCTCCCCCCACACACACACACACAGGAGGGGTCCCTCCGCATGCCGAAACCCCCCGCAAATCAGGAAGGCGGCACACAAAAACCAGGAAGTCTGTGCATTGCTCAATGTGTGCCCAAGACAGCCGGGCATTTCACAAGCGCGGCTTTTCCCTCATCGCCAGACGCGCCACGTGTCCCTTTGGCCACTGCTGCTGGACCAGAACGGGCCCCCAAACTCCCCCCTCGCCAACTCATGCTAGTACCAGTTTATCTCCCAGCTGAACGACTGCAGCCGGAGGCGCCGCTTTTTGATCTGCTAAGGAAGACCTGCTTCCCACCCGCAGTGCTGGAGCAAGGGGCAGGGCTGCGTTTCCCTTCTCGGAGCCCACGGGGCGGCAGGGCACCTCTTGCCCCTGACTCCGATGCCTGGCCCTGAGCCGGAACCTGGGTTCAAGCATCCTTGACGGGCTGTTCAAGTTTCTCCCGGAATACATCCGGAGACAGAGAGCCCCCAGCCTCCCTGGGCTCCATCATCCAGCCGCTCTTCCTGAGGCTGCAAGCTCGACCGCCCTTGAGGGGCTCCGCCACAGGCTTCTCTTCGCGAGGCTGAGCGGCCCGTGCCTTCCATCCTGCCCGGAGGACTGGGCTTCCCAAACCGGCTCCCGCTGAACAGCGCGAACCAGACACAGTGCCGAGGCGAGACCTGACCGGGACGGAGCCCGTCGGAACTGCGGCTCCTTCAGATCGGGAACGGCACGTCCGTCGATACCCCCGAAAGTCACGCTCGAGGGCTGGCGGATTTGGCTGGTGAGCCACTCCACGCCCGCGTCCTTTCCTCACGCAGCATTGCAAGCGATGGCTCCCCACCCAGTCCGGCGCCCCCAGGCTCTTTCCGAAACAAAGAACTCCCCCGCGATGACCGTTGATTTGCACACGGGTATTTTCTGCCGGCTTTTTTGAAAAGGGGGCCGGTTGAAAGGTGCTGGCGAAGGGCACGGGCCGTCAAGGCCGTGTGGGCGGGGGGTGTGCGCTGGGGCGGGCATGCACTGAGATCGTTTTCGCCGAGCGAGTCCAAAAGGCTTGCTCACAAGGAGCTCATTTTGGACTCGCTTGGAGAAAACGATCTCCTTGCGAACAAGCTGCCACTGGGCACACTCATGGCAAGGTGCCAGCTTGCTCGCAAGGAGACGGCTTTCTCCGAGAGAGTCCAAAACGATCGCCTTGCGAGTAGGCAGGCAGCGAGTCCAAAACCTCTATGGTGGGCCGGATAAATGGGCATGGTGGGCCGGATTCGGCCCATGGGCCATAGTTTGAGGACCCACGATCTAGCCATTTCCTTCTAGGCCACTCACTTTTCTGTCATCTGCAAATCTGGCAAGGACCCCCGGCCCTTGAGGGAGGGGTGGGGAGGGCAAGAAAGAGCACAGGAAGAGGACCACCCCCCCAGCAGCCGGAGGAAGCCCTTCTTCCCCGGAGGGAGGAGGAGCTCTATCCATCCTGCGCCACCCCAGAGCCAAAGCTCTTCATGGGGGCGGGGGTGCCGCACGCGCGCTCCAACGGGACCGGGGCCAGGGAAGAGCTCGGCAGCCCCGGGACTCACCTTCTCCGGCCTTTTGCTGACGGCAGCGATCTGACTGATGGGCAGAGCGGACGTGTTGCTGGCGAAGACGCAGTGCGGAGGGACCAGCTGCGGAGGCGAGCGCGGGCGTCATCCTGGAGCGAGGCCCCCCCATGCTTCCCGGGGGCGGGATTCATGGGGGGGCGCGGGATCTGCAGCACCGCAGCCGCGCCATCGCAGGACCAGGGGCGGAGGGCACGCCGAGCCAGGGCACCGGCTCCACGCAGCTGCGCAGCAGGGCACAGCCAGCAATCCGAGTGGCGGGAGGCCCTGTCGCCACGGCGGGCGCTCCAGTCGGCCGGGGGATCTGCCCGCTGCCGAATCTGCCCCAGAGGGGCTCTGACCGGCGCAGGGCGAGGCGCAGGGAATTTCCCGGCCCGGGTTTGGCACAGCAGGCCGACAACAGCCTCGCCTCCCCGTCCAAGAAATGGCTCCCTGCCTGCGGGGGAAGCAGCACACCGCCACACGGCGGCTGC
Source organism: Varanus komodoensis (assembly GCF_004798865.1). NCBI lineage: Eukaryota > Metazoa > Chordata > Lepidosauria > Squamata > Varanidae > Varanus > Varanus komodoensis. The sequence continues at coordinate 893,995 of NW_025335328.1, forward strand.
GAGGCAGTGCAAAGGGGTCCCCCTCCCTCGATCACGCACGGCCCGCCAGGAAGCGCCTGGCTGCACCCCACGCGTCTCCTCCCGCTGCCGAGCCAGTGGAAGCCAGGACCCAAAGGAGCCCCCGGGAGACGCCGAGGCACGACCCACCAACCGGGCGCTCCGCAGCGGTGCCGGGAGTCTCTCGCGCTCCCGGCGGGCCCACGCGTCCGAAAGGAGGGAGGAGCCTGCCTTGGCCGGCTCCTGCGCAGCCCAGGGGCTTTGCCGTGGTTTGCCCCCCACATCGCGCCCCCACCACCGCCTGGCGTCAAGCGCCACGCCTGCCGACAGAAGCCGGCCACGCAGGAGCGCGTGTCCCACAGCAGCCGCTCGACAGCCCCGCTGCCAGTGGCCCAGGGCGCCTTCCCAGCCCAAATGCTCCAGACATTTTGAACCCAGGAGCCCCCCCCCACGGGCGACACTGGTGGGAGTCGCGGTGGCCGCAGTCGCCACGGCGCGCGGACCCCCGGCTGGGGCGGCTCGGGCCCAGGACGGCCGGAGGGCCCCTGCGGCAGGGGAAGCGCTCGCCGTGCCGACCGCAGGCCGGCCAGAGGGCTGGCGCACCACCCCCGGCGGCTGCACGCCACGCCTCTCGGCAGGACGGCTGGGCCCGGGGGGCGCCCCACACGCGGCTGGGCCCCACGCGTCCTGCTCCTGCGGCAAAGGGGCAGGTGCCGGACGGGGAGACGGCGCCCCGCCCACTTGCGCCCGCCGTACCTCCTCCACCTCCTTCAGCACTCTGTGCTTGACGCCGAGGTCCTCGAAGACGGCCTCCACCACCATGTCCGCCTTCCGGAAGTCCTTGTAGTCCAGCTGCCCCGTCAGGTTGCTCATGATCGAGTCCCTCTCGAACGAGGTCAAGCTCTTCTTCTTGACCTTGTCGTTCAAGCTGGGAAACGGCAGGCAGGGCGTGAGAGCGGAGCAGAGCCCAGCCGAGCCCGCAGGCGCCTCTGCCTCGGGGGGGACGCGCCTGCTCGGCCCCAGGTGGCCACCAAGGCACCGGAGCGCTTAAGCGTTGCGCGGCACCAGCTTCTTTAAAGCTCTGCGTGGTGTTTCACCGCATGGTAGCTCGCTTGGCTTGAAGCGCCAATTTTATGTTGCACGGCTGCTCTTGGAAGGCCACGCTAGAAACACACGCCGTGGTTGCTCACGCCGCCCAAAGGAGCCCGAGCCAGGGGCTGCTGTGGGCCGGGGCGTGTGCTCGGAGCCCAGCTTCCAGGAGCCCGGCCAAGGCACGCATGCGGCTGCAGACCCCGGGGTTAACGGCGAGGGAGGGGGAACTGGTCTTCCCTCTGGGACCGAGACGCCCCCGTGAGGCGTGTACACAGCCCCCCGCCCACGGTGCCAGCGGGCTCTGGCCTCCGCAAGGCCAAAACGCCCGAGCCCTGGAAAGACGCCCCACCGGCAGCTGTGCCTCTGCCCCCCGGCAGGGTGGCGCTCCCTCGAGCAGGGGCAGCGCCGGCGCCGTTCTCCAGGCCCAGGCCAAGCGAGCAGCTGCCCTGGGAGCCGCTCGAGCCCACCCCAGCCCCGGCCGGACCCCCCTCGCCCGGAACGCTGCCCCGACTCGCTCAGCGGGCTCTGGCTCGGGCCCCCGCTGGCTGCGGGGGGGCTCACCCTTTGTAGACCTGCTGCTGCCCCCGGTTCAGCCCCTCCAGGGTGGTGTCCTTCAGGACGGTTGTGATGCCTTTGTCCACGGAGACCTGGGCAATCCCCGCGCCCATCAGGCCTGCGCCCAGGATGGCGAGGTGCCTGCGGAGAGCGAACCCAGGTCAGGCGGGCGTCTGCACGCGAGGGGAGCGCGAGGCAGCTGCGCCTGGGCCCCAGGCTGCCCCCCCCGCCGCCCCGTGGGCTTCTCCAGGCCTCTTCGGGGGCCACCCGGGGGGCGACGTCTGGTGGGAGCAAGTTCTGTGGTCCGACTGCCCTGTGAAGGAGTGCAGCCCGCCCTGAATCGCCCGCGACGCCCCCGGCACGTCTTCCCCTCCAGCTCCGGCATCTGCAGGCAGAGCGCGTCCTGCGGCCACGGCGGAGGGGGAGTGGGGGGGCCGGTCCGGCAGCCGCGCTTACCGGACGGGCTGCTTCGGCTCCCCAAACTTGTTCTTCTTGCACTGCACCTGCCCGTGGTAGAGCCCGATCAGGGCCTTGGATTCAGGGGTCATCCCGAGCTCCCCAAATTTCTGCAAGGAAAGGAGGGGGAAGAGGGGGCTTGTTCAGAGGTCACAGCGCTGCGGTGCAAGCGAGGAAAAGTGTGTGGGCCCCGTGGAGCTGCCCGCCCCATGGCCGACAGACGCTAAAAGCTTGCAGAGGAGGCAGCGGCATGGCCGATCGGCCTGTGCCCCCCCCAAACCACGGAGCCCCAAAGCGCACACCTCGACGCAAGGCGTGGGGGGCAGTGCCCAGGGCAGAGACATCTGGGGGCGCCCTCACCGGGACAAGGTGGCTGCTCATTCCCAAACTATTTGGAAATCTGCAAACTTCAACAAATTTGAATGCCACCTTATTGAAGTATTTTGCAAGGGCGTGTGAAATGCAGAGGTAATTAGCGGCCAAATTCTGTAGAGGACCAGATCCGGAACCAAAGAATCCTGGGGCCGGAAAGGCCCTCCAGGAGCACCTGGCACAGCCCAGCTCTGCGCTGCCGGGCTCAGCAGGGCTTCCCTGGCAGAACAAGGGGAGGTGGGGCGATGCCGACCCAGCCCGGGCCTCCAAACCCGGGTGGGCAGCGCGTGAACGCCGGGTAAGCCAAGCACCGGGCTGGGGGACGCGGGTTGCTTGGGGCTCAGCCGGGAAGTCTAAGCGGTGAGTGCTCTGCGGACGGCACAGACGCAAACATCAGCAGGACTCCCCATGGGGGCCACGCGGAGAAGCACCACCGGAGAGACTGGAGGCTGACGGAGACGTGGCTTGGGCAGGAAGCGACGCTTCCCCGTCACCCGCTCCCTGCCCGGCTCTGGAGGCGACGGGCCGGGAAGACAGGTCTGTCCGGCGCAACGCAGTGACCGAGGCAAGGCAGCCAAGCACAGGGGCCCGACGGAGGCAACGCGCGGAGCCGGGGAGACGCGGCTCGGGCCCCCGGGGGTGGCCGGAACACCCTCCCTGGGGCCCCTGCTTTCCACGCAGCTGGGGGAGTGGCCCGCCGAGGGGCAGTGCAGGACCACTGAGCCCCACGGCTCCCACCCACGGCCCGGGGGGAGACCCAGCCCGGAGCCGCACGGGATGCCGGGTGCCACCGCTGCCCCGCACCCCGCGGCAGCGGCCTCTCCCTGCCACCACCACGCCGGCTCCCCGCTCCCCCCGCAGCCCCGGGGCCGCCAGCCATGGCCCTTCTCGCCCCCCCCGGGCCACAGAAGCACCTCTGGGCGCCCGGCTCCCTCTTCCACGAGACACGCTGCGCTCTGCACCCCCGAGCCCCGCCTGGAGCCAAGCTTCGCAAAGCGCCTCCTCTCCACCTGAGCTTGGCCCGGCCCGGCCCGGCCCGGCCCTGAACGTGCCTCCCGCCGACCGACCAGCGCAGTCCTCCGAGCTGCACCCCGGGACCCAGAACACCCCCCGAAGAGCCGCCAACGCGGTTCGCGGCCGGGGTGGGTGGGGGCTGTGCTCAGGCCCCCAAGCAAAGCCCCGAGCGAGTGCGGGGTCGGATCCAGCGCCACGGGCGGGGCTGCTGGGGGAGACGCGAGGCTTCGTCCGCTGCGGGGAAGCGGGCAGGCAGTCCTTTGGTCCGCCTGGAGCAGCCTAAAGGTATTTTTAAACACGGCCAGGGATACGCGAGCCTGTTAAGTGGCCACATTTTCACCATCTGCGGTGCGTGTTGCGGCAACTGGGGGAAACCCGTAGCTCCGCCGGGGCAAGAGGGAGGGGGCATCTTCCCTCGCATGGGGCCTCTGACGTCTCCCTGCCTTAAGCTCCTTAGCATTCGAAGCAGACAGCCAAAGAGGCCTCACCTGCGACTCGAGGAGGTACCCGGCTTCGTTGCCTTGCTCCAGGCCCGTCTTCACAACCTAGAGCAGAGGGGCAGAAGGGTGCAGTTGTGAAGCCCACTCTTGCACGGTCTTGAGGTTCAACGCTTCGGGCACAGTCCTCAAAAACTTATTCTTCTCGTGCCAAATGCGGGGGCTTGGTGGCTGGGAACCCAGCCAAGAACAGATCGCCCGGCCCGGCCCCTTGCAGGGAGACCCACGGCCCGGCCTGGGGGCACCTCTGCAGCATCTGCCGGTTCTGCTCCAGAACAGCCCTCCCGAGGCACGGCGGGTGCGCGATGGCCGGCGGCGGCAGCGTGTCCTGCTTCCCCACCTCCCACGGACGGATGCCCATCCCCCAGGCTGCCACCTGGGAAGGCACAGGTGCCACGGCCTTAATTTGGGCAGGAGAGAGGAGGTCGCTCCTGTCGCACGGGAGCCTGTTTGCATCCACATCCCAGAGCCAAGATCAACACAGCCGGTGTTTCTTGAAGGGACAAAAGTGATGCCAGGAATGGCCTCCGCATGAGAGAAGCCCTGAGACCAGCCTCTGCTGAACTCCAGCTCCCATGGGCCATACTGGCTGGGCATGATGGGAGCTGCTGTTCGATGCTTCCGGCGGGAAGCAGGCTGGGGAAGGTTGCCTTGTGCCAGAGAACCGCCCTGCCTTGCAAGCTGACGAGGGCTTGAACCCCAAATCGGGAGGAGCCCTGCGGAAGACCCCCCGCCAACTGAAAATGTTCTGATGCCCCTGCTCCCTCTCGCTTCAGGATGCTTGGTGAAGAGATAGGATGCCCCCCGGTTGCAAAGAATCCGGCTTCCAGCGCAGTAACCAGCGTATTTGCCGAGGCCTTGCGCACGGCCAGCACTCTGGAAGACCGCCAAGTGCAGGAAACCGGCAGCACGGGGGGTTGAGCGGCGCAGCAGCAGCAAAGACTCGTCGCTCGACACACCAGGAACAGCGCAAGCAAACGCGCCCGGCACGCGTGAGCCCGAGTTCCTGAGCGGCGAGGCGGTGCCCGCTCACTCGCTCGCTCGCAAGACCTCTGCTCTCAAGGCGCCAGCTGTTATGCGGGTTCTGCTGCGGAACCAAAGGTGAGCAGAGATGGAAGGAGCCGGGGGCCAGGCTCCCTCTGAAACCGTCCCTCTCAGGGGGCCGCCAGCTCCTGCGAGTGGGTGTCACCCTTGAGTGGGTGCCACCTGGGCTGAGCTGCCTTGGGAAGCGTCTTGAAGGGCAGAGTAGAAATACTTTGCACCTCAAGGAGAGAGGCTGGGAACAAACGGGTGCAGGCTGCAGGCCCGCTGTGGGGCCCGGAGTGTGCTGCAGGGCGCCACGCGGCTCCCTGGGCAAGTGCCGACGCGGACGGGGCCGTGCCGCACCCTTCGCCGAAGGTGCCCTCCCGCAGCTCACGGGGGCTGAGGCCCCCGGGGAGCAGAGAGCAAGCAGGTGGCGCGGGGGGAGTCCCACCTCACCGGGCACCCCTCCCAACGGCCTCTGGAAGCAGAGGGAGTGTTTTGGACGCCAGGTCCCGGCAGGAGCGGCGGCTGCTTCTCGCAGACCCAGCGTCCACGGGGCCAAGGACATTTTGAGCAAGCCCTGCCCGGGGGCAGGACCGGCGGTCCCCAGTAACACTCAGGACGGGAAGCCTGCCCCTGGCCGCTCTCCCCACTGCCCCAGGCCCGCCCGAGGGAGCGGCCCTTACCGCAATGATGGCCAGCGGGGCGGGGTAGAGCCCCTTCGTCTGCTTCTGGACTCTCCCCTCCACCGATTTGTAGACCTGCTGCCGCACGAAGGGGATGCTCAGGGCGTAGCTCATCAGCCCTGCCGAGGAACGCAAGCAGCCCACGGTGAGGGGGCGCCCCTCACGGCGGCCCCCCCAGGCCCAGGTGGGCCACGCCAAGGCCGGGCGCGCTCGCCAGCCGGGACGGCGCCCACTCACTCTGCATCAGCCCCTTGTCCGTCTTGCGCGAAATGGACTTGTTGGCGAGGCCGTTGGCGAAGGTGATGGCCACTTCCTCCAGGTACTCCAGCGTCCGCTCCTCGGGGCTCTTGATGCCGGGACCTGCGGAGGCAGCGGTGTCAGGTGCAGCTGCAGGGGCGGCGCCTTGGCCGGCTTGAGGGTCTGGCTTCCCGGCGCGGAGGAGCAAGCTCCACGAACGTGCAGGCCTCGCGGAGGCCGCCATTCTCCCTCCCAAGGCCCCCTCCCCTCGCCCAGGCCCCTACCTCAGCAGAGAGCTGCGCGAGGGGGCCTAGGCTTCGTGAGGCAAGTCCGGGGGGGGGGGGGCAAGGAGAGACTCTGCGGGAACGGGGCTGCTTTGAGGCCCCTCTTGCACCAACTGCACTTTGCGCCTCGGCCCCCAGTCTCCTCCACATCCTGGACCAGCCCCCAAACACACTTATCCCTTGCTCCACCCACACTGACTCGCCTCTCCCCACTGCTCACTCCAGCTTTGGTCCCGCTTCCGGCTGCCAGGCGTTACTTCCCTGCAGCCTCCCCGCGAGGAGACGGGGCCGCAGGAGGAAGGCTGCCTGCCCAGCCAAGGAGGGAGTGCGCTCGCAGGGGTGACTGGCTTCGTGCGCGCAGCTCTGGAGTTGCAGGGCTGCAACTGGACACGGCCGCCCGGCCAGCGGCCCCAGAGGAAGGGAGGGAGGGAGGAAGAGTGTGAGGAGCACAAAGGCGCAGGGGCCGGAGGGGGGGCTGCCAGGGCCACACTGCCACCTTGGCCTCTCCCTCCCCAGGCCAACGCCTGCTCGTTAGGGACGGGAAGGGGTCTGACGGACTACCCCAGTTCCTTCCCAAGAGGAGGGCAGCCCCTCTTGAGGCGCTTGAAGCCACACGCAAGCCAGCAGCTTCGATGCCAAGCGGATCTGTGCTATTCTGGGCTGAGAGGGGGCTCCTGCCCTGCAGGCTGTGCCGTATTTCCACTCCACTCGTCTGGTCCTGTGAATGTGCGCTCCCGGGTTAATTCCCCCTCCGAGGAGAGACTCCTTCAGCACCGTGCATCAGCCCACACCGGAGCGGTTTTCCTCCCTGACCCACCGCAAGCAGAGGCAGCATTTCTCGGGGGTTACGGGAATTATCCCGGTCGTGTGAACGCTCGGGGCTCCCAGGGACCCCCATGGGAGGTGGGCTGAATGAACCCCCTGAAGCAAGGGACCACTGGGAACACTCATGCCGCCGGCTCTGCAAAGCACGGCTGCACAGAGCAGAGGATCGGGGCCGAAGCCCCCGTTCAGGCCGGCCGGGTGGGGGGCTCCCTCTCACCCAGCGGATCGACCAGCTGGTCCACCAATCCCATCTTCTTCGCTCTGTCAGCACGGATATTTCGTCCGGTCAGCATCATGTCGAAGGCAGCAGGAAGTCCCACCTGAAGCAGAAAAGGTCTCACATGCCGGGAAGGGGAGGCAAAGAGGCAGAGTCCCCCCCGCCCCGGGGAGCAGCGACAGGCGCCCTCCACTCACCATCTTGGGAAGCCTCTGGGTGCCGCCTGCGCCCGGCAGCAGCCCCAGCAGCACCTCTGGCGTGCCCAGCAGCGTCTTCTTCTCCTTGGTTGCTATTCGGTACTGGCAGGCGAGGGCCACCTGCCCGGAGGAGAGTCGGGAGGCACCGTGACCGCGGTCGCACAGTCCTGCACCGTGCACCCGTCTCCCCACACCCCCCTGCCGAGGCCGCCCGGGGAGCACACGCGGGGGGATCCCATCACGGGCCGCTGCTGGCGTTTCCCCTTCCCCACCAGAGCGAAGCCGGCCCGGTCCTTGAGCCGGCCACGTGGGCTAGCCGGCTGGCCTGCTCGGCCCTTTTCGGCCAGGCCGCCAGCAAGCTCCCCCGGCCCTCCTTCCAGGCAAACCTGTCAGCGCACCTCGAGTCCTCCCCCAAAGCAGGAACCGCTGATGGCCGCCACGACGGGCTTCGGGGACTTCTCCAAGTTTGCCAGCAGCTCCTGTCCCTCACGAGACAGTTCCGTGATTTCTTGGCTGGACTGGCACTCCTCGATCATGCTGCAGGGAGGGCGGCACGGAAGGGTGAGGCGCCTCCGTGGCCACAGACTTCTGCCCAGGGCCAGCTGTTTAGGCCAGGGGTCCTCAAACATTTTTAAACGGGGCCAGTTCACTGTCCCTCAGACTGTTGGGGGGCCAGACTATAGTCTGAAAAATATATGAACGAATCCCTATGCGCACTGCACGTTAAAAATAATTAAATTTAAATTTAAAATTAAAATTAATTTAAACTAATTTAAATTAATTTTAAAAATTTAAAAAAAGAAAATTTAAAAATGCTCGCTCCGCTCACTTGGGCTGCAGCAGAAGCCCAAGCTGAGGTGGGGAAGAGCATGTCCATATCCCAGGGACAAAGCTGCAATGTCTGCAATAGTGCTGGGGTCGGGGAAGACGGGCGCAATCGCGGTCGTGCAGGGAAGGTGGGTGGGATCGTGGCCATCTCACCCCCCCCCGAGCACGACCGCGATCGCACCCGTCTTCCCTGCACACACGCGACCGCGATCGCCGCCATCTCCCCACTGAGGACGTCTGCGCCGGCTCAGAGCTTTTGGCTCACTCAGGGGTCATTTTCTCCGAGCGAGTCCAAAACCTCTGAGGTGGGCCAGATACATGGGCATGGCGGGCCGCATCCAGCCCACAGGCCGCAGTCTGAGGAGCCATGGTTTAGGCTGCTGCCAAGGGACACGGGCCGCTTCAGGCAGCTGCAGTGGCTGCTCTGCGAACGCTGCTTGGCGCACCGAGGGAGTGCGCGGTGTAACTCGCCTTCTTGCTCGTCTACACTTTTTTAGGACAAGCGTCCGCACGCGGCGCTCAGCCTGCTCTTCGGAGGCGGTGCACAAGTTGCTTCCAAGGGACACGGGCTGACGAAATGCCCGCTCTGCACACGGTCCCACCTCTGCCCTGGGAGAATCACCCTCCGGCTGGCTCTTGCAAGGAGAACCGTGAGGAGAGCGGCCTCCGTGTTTCCCAGGGAAGCGGTGCGTGGCTCCGACCCTCGGCGCTGTGAGGCAGCCACCGCCTCACCAGCCACCCGCTGCGGGCAGGGGCGGCTCCCCCAACCAGCCCTCCAGGGCTCTCCTGTGGGGAGCAGCAGACGCGTGCCCCTGCCTGCTCCTCCTCTGCCCCCCAGCCCAGGTCACGGGCCGAGAAGGCAAACGGACCTGCCTTTAGAGGAGGAGGCTCAGCCATAGCATGCACAGCGCAAATGGGGGGGGGGCTGCAGACTTAAGTGCCCAGAGGGCCAAGCCCAGGCTAGTGATGGAAGCAGTCAGGAGGGGCCTCCCAGGCCATCTAGTCTGACCCCCGGCTCCAGCCAGCTCCACTCATGACATGCCCACCATGTGCACGTCCAGCATCAATGGGGCAACCCCTCGGCGCTCCCACAAAGACACCTGCAACCGGCACCGAAAGGCACTCCCTGGGCCCCACTGGTTCCCCACACTCACTTCTGCCAAGGGTGGAAACCTGGTGACTTGCTCTGGAGGGAGACCGGCTGCGGCAGCCTTGGCGAGTCCCCCCCCTCCCCGCGCAGGCAAGGCCCACGCCTGTGGTGGGAAGCCCCTGCCCGTTCCGCCTCCCCCCCGGCGGGTGCTGCTCACGCAACTCACTTGATGTCTGCCCCCGCAATGAAGCAGCCGGGCTTGGACGAGATGAGCACCACGCTTTTGATGGCGTCGTTGCCCCATATTTCTTTCATTATTTCTGCGAAATCTTCTTTCGTCTTCCTGGAGAGGGTGTTCACCTGGAACACACACGGGCCCGTCAAAGGTGAGGTGGGCCAGGGGAGCACTTCAGCACCGGGCAGGGACCGTCCCTCGCCCACTCCCGCCCGGGAGCGCCGCGAGAGGCTCAGCAAGGTGGCAAGACGCGCCTGTGGACGGGGGCTCCGATTGCTCCTGAACGGCGGCCGGCCCCATGCGCTTCGGAGGCAGGGCGTGCTGGGAAGCGCGTGCCATCGGCTGCGCACGATCGTTGCGCCGCAGCGCTGGAACGGGGCTGCTCTGGCCGCGTTTCAGCAAGTGAGCAGCGAGTAAAAGCCCCTCCCGGGCAGCACATTCACGGCCTGCCTTGCCAGTGCGTCCGAGTCGCTCTCTGGCCATTCGCAAGGTTACCATTAATAGCCCTCGAAAAGGAAATCCCACCAGCGATTCTTGGTCCCCTGCAGCCCCTTCGCAGCTCCCCTCCTCTACCAGCTGACATCCCTATAAACTGCACAGAGACCTCGGGGGGCCACAGAGGCCGGCCTTAACGGGGTCGGTCACAACATAATGCTTCTGCCTGCAAGCGAAGTCCGATGACTGATGCCTGGAGCGGACCTCATGTCCTGGCCCGGAATCCCCCCGGGCCAGGACGCCTGGCACATTCGTCCAATCGGATTAGCCATGGCCTGCCTCACAGGAGCGTCGCGAACATGGAACAGCAGCGGCTGGCATGTGGGTAGCCTTCAACCGCTCAGAGGCAGATGCTGCACCCCTTTGGGGGGACACTCCCTTGTGCCCGGGGCTCCACAACTCCCATCGGCGGGACACACTCGCTCCCTGCTCTGGAGCTCCGAGATTCCCCGTCTCCCCACTCCGTGCAGCCTCCTTCGCCTCTTCCTCCATGGCTCTAGGGCGCATGCGTCACCCCAGCGAAGCCCCAGGTCTCAGCTGCCTGCCACCCACCGGAGCCAGAGGGGACTCCTACCTTGGAATTCGGAGAGTTAAAACGCACGACTGCGACATCCCCCTTGACGTCATAGTTAACGTGGGTCCTGGCTGAGGAGAAAGGCAAGAGACACAGAGCTGAACCCAAACCCATGGCAGCAGCTTGGGATGCTCCCAGCTGTTCACATGCAGCAGGGCGATTTCTGTCGGGCGCAGAGCAGCATTTGAAGGAGCTCAAAACTCAGCTTTTATCTCGGAGGAGGAAGAGCTCAGTCTCCTGGCGAAGGGAGAGAAGTAGGAGCTCTGACTGAGAACCAGGGGAAGCCCTGCGTGGGAGTCGTGGCCCAGCGCTCCACTCACCGTGCAGGCCCACTGCTCACGCCCTCGCCTCCTTCCATTATCTGTTATAATGTGTGAACTTTCTAAAAGGTGGAAAACCAGCCTGCCCCCCCACCCCCGACACACGCAGAGAAGCAAGCTGGCCCCTTCAGCCCATTCTTTCAATTGCGGCAGGATTCCACTTGCCTCAACAAACCCCCACCAGGCACAAGCAGGTGGACTTACACTGAACAGGAGAAGAGGAGCTGAGGCTTCGGCAGGCATAACCTAGAAAAGAGATTTCCGGAATTACACGGGCAGGGAGACAATGGATCAGACGGTTTAAGCCTCCGGGAGAAACAGTGCGATGCTTTCCTCGCCCGAGTCTGCGTGACTGGCCGGCCCACGCCGTGCAGGCTCTTCTCTCTGGCTGCCAGCCAGGCCCGCCTTCGCCCATGAGAAGTGGGCAGGCTCTGAGCTCAGAGGTCTCTGTCAATCCAGGAGGCTGTCCAAGGAAGAGACAGCCAAGCAGGGCTGTGTGAGCAGAGAGGAAGGCAGCCGTTTGGGTCCTGTGGGCCCGTCTGGTTCTGCTACAGGCTGACAGGCAAAGAGGGGCTTCCGCAGGTCAGGAGGGTCACACAGGATCACCCGAGGGAACCATCTAGTTGACCCTGGCTTGAGCAGGCCTGGAATCCTAAACCCCGTCCTCTTCCTGGCTTGCACCCGTTCACTGCCCCAGCAAAAGGCTCCCACCGTCCCACGGTGTGGGGGGTGCTGACCTGTGCTGTGGGGAGAGCCTTTTCCGCAGCCGAGACCCTCTGTGCCACTGCGGGACCCTTCATATACATTCACGGGCAAGGAGAGCATTAGACTTGTACTAACCGGAGAACCCCAGGGCTAACTCCAAAGCAAAATTCCTGAGCTTCCACGAGTCCACAGGCTACGTGGCTTTGGCCCACGAGGCAGTGCTCAGGCGCTTCTGCTCTGCACACAACAGAGCAGGACGGTTTTTTAAAAAGCACAGGTGCCATTTCACTCAAGACTACAGCCGCCTGCAATGCTTGGGAGGCACGTTTCTGCAAAGAGGCAGTTTCTGACTGTTCCTTGCCGTGCAGCGCATGTCTCTGCATGTCGACCAACATTCATTCATTCATTCGTTATATCCCACCTTTTTCTTGTTTAAAAGAGTTCAAGGTGACTTACACAATTCGCCTCTCCCTGCTCTCAATCTTATCCCCACAACAACAACCCTGTGAGGTAGGTTGGGCTGAGGGTCTGTGACTGGTCCAAAGTCACCTAATTGACTTCTAATGCCAGTTTGAAAACTTAAACAATCAGCCCCTCTCCCCAGAAAGCCCCATCATGACCATGGACTTATGGATGCAAGTCATCCCAGGGTGATTGGAATGGGTCAAAACGGGTTCTTCTGCCAGGAGATCTTTCGGCTGCCCATGCTGAAGCTGACTCTGAGCGCAATACAAGTGCTTTTTGTTCGCTAGCTACTTTAATATTCTGTTTTTCGCCCTCTTGTGGGGAACCCAAGGCAATCTACCCTGTGCATTGGGCACCTCACACCGTGGTGCCCATGAGGACCTACAACACCTGAGACACTGTAAAGGGTGGGCTACGAACACTTTAAACAGACGAACCAACATCATCGCCAGAGCCCCCGCTCCCGGCCCCCTTCGAGGCGGATGCTAAAAGCACGCCTAGAGGACGGCAAGGGCCCTCAGCTCCCCTGCCTGTTCCTCCATGCTGCAGAGCAGCTGCTGGTGGGAAGGCAGAGAAGGAAGGCGCTCCCCGCAGAGAGACCTTCCCCCCCACCCGCCCCCCACCCCCCATCTCTAGCCTTGTGCTTCTGCCCTCTTCCAGCCCTTCACCTTGCTTGTTCTCCCCCAGCCTGCAGCCCCACTGTTTTTCTCCCCACCTCTGCCCTGTGCGGTTTTCGCTGCTCCCAGCCCCTGGCACGGCTCCCTCCCTCCCCGCTACCCTGTTGCCTGAGTATGGCCCGCTCTTCCAGCTCCAAGCTCACTTCTGACCATCCCTTCCCAGAGAAGCACGTTATGTGACCAGCCGCATCCTCCACGGAAGCCATTTTCTCACGCTGCCCAGAGCAGTTTTTCGTATTCCCGAATGTGCCCACTAGGACCCCCCCCCCATGTTCTCCTCACAACACTCCTGTGAAGCAGGCTGGGCTGAGCGTCAGCAACTGGCCAAAACCCAGCCTGTGAGCCTCATGGCTGGGCGGGGCTAGAACCCGGGTTTCCTCATCCCCGCCCAACTCCACAACCACTAGGCCGCACTGTGCAGGAACACAGAGGGTGCCTCGCTAGAAAGAGGTGACAAAGCTCTCCTATCGTCTGAACAAATACAGCTGAATCTACATGCATCCAGATGATTCATCAACTAGGTGATAGTGAGAAATTTGGGCAACTTTTTTTTTCTTTTGGACCTTTCTGCAGGCTGGTGAAGTGGAATTCCACAGTGGCATCTCTGGTGATAGCGAACAGGGGGGCCTTTTAACGTTGCCCAGAGGGCTCCCCGGTACAGTTTCTGGTTGGCTCTGAGAAGGTCTGAGTGCTCTGTGTCGCTTTGTACAATTATGCTCAAAACTATCTTGCACGAGCTCGGGCCGAGGTGCAACGGGCCCACTTGGGAAGGCATCACTCTGCGGGGCCAGAGCGCCACGGTGCGTTCTAACACATCCGGCACCGCATCCCAAACTGCCCTTTCCACGCATCAAGTCCTGGGCATTTGAAACCTGAGCCAAGCTCAGGAAGTGAAACTCTCGAGTGCTAACTTATTCCTACATTGCAGGAGCAAGACAAGAGCAGCACAAGTCACCCCACAGGGCCCCAAGCCCGGCCCGGAGGGAGTAATCTCCCAAGCCAGGCGAAGCCCTCCTGAAAGCACCTCCACGTCTGAGCTCAAAGGTGTGCAGCGTGCGGCTGAGTCACATGCTGGATGAGCGCCATGCCCTCTGGCCCACATTGCGTGGTGGACAGGACCTTTCCCCTACTTTCCACCAGGCGCAGAAAAGCCGGCTTGCCCAGCGGGAGAGCGGCCGACACGCCCCCCCCTGCGGACACCCAAAAGGAGTCTGCTGTCTGCGGGACTCCGCTGATCTCTGCTGGGACCAGCGCAGGAAGATAAACATATGGCAGCTTTGCATCGCTGCTCGGCAAAACTGGGGGAATGATTCAAGGCGAAACCGGGTTGAAACCAGGCGTCTGTTCTTGCTGCCTGAAATCGCCTCGATTTGAATCAGTCCACCCTTCTACGGCATCCGCAGAGGCCAACCCACAGCCAAGTGGAAGAGGCCAAAGGGGGCAGTTTTCACTCTGGCCTCCATAACTGCATTTTCCTTCGCTAGAACGCTTTCTGGGACGAGTACACGTCAGCACTGCAATAAGTCAGAAAGTGGCCAAGTCCTTCATTACATGATGGATCCCATTCTCATTTCAACAGCTCCTGCTCAGGGCTTTTCACAATAAAAAATATCCTTACTGATTTCTCATTCCACCAGACTTTCATGATACTCTGCGGCATGAGCCGCTGCTGCAGCAGACCGTGTTCCTGGATCAGCAACAGTGCTTTAGACAGAACCCCCAGGCAGATCCCTCAAGCCCCTCACCGGCTCCTGCACGGAAAGGCACTGATCATTCTGAGGACCTCCAAGTCGATTTCCCCTTCCAAATCACCTTTCCCCACAGAGGGCATTCCCGGGGCCCATCCCACGAGGGCAGAGCAGCTTGTCCCATCGGGCCCAAGGGACCTTCTCTTCTGCCGCCTTCTGCAAGCAGGCAGAGACACTTTCATTTCAGCAGCCCTTCAATCTGTCCCAAGTTTAAGTTATTTTCTTGATGACTAGATTTGCATTATCTGGGTATGTATGTATTGGATTTTGACGTGCAAGCCGTCCAGAGACCCACAACGTTTTGAACGGGATAAAAATACCCAAATAAATAAATAAATAAATAAATATCTGCTATGCCTATCATGTAAATTTCGATTGCTACTATCTTTTAATATGTTGGCATTGGTTCAGTTTTAACATAAGCCACTTCACTGCCCACCTGTCTCAGAGAAGCTGCGTCCATTTTTATAAGAAATAGGTAAGCAGGTGATGGACAAGGTTACACTTGGCCCGATACAGCAAGGCTCTTGTATTCTTATCTCCCGGCCCAGAATAGCATCACGGCTTAGATGGCTTTCGAAAGGATTACAGGCTCCCAGGAGGCCTGTCTATCAAAAGCTGCCAAGTGCCAACTGCATAGCTGCCAACACAGCTGCAGCTATGCAGAACTTCCATGTGTGGGGCCTGTGCCCCCCTCGCTGCCACCTGCCAGCTCAGGGCATGCAGGACTGCTGACTTCATGCCACACTCATGCGCCTTCCTGAAGCATCCAGCTGCCGCTGTCAGACTGGGGCACAACTGTGAGAGGCTGCTCCACAGGGTCACCTTTCTTAGTCTACCTATCTCCTTCCCCAAGTGCTGCAGAACAATCACCTCTCTGTGGGCACCTCTAAGAGGGACCACAGTAGGAAGCAGCTTTCTACTGACTGGTTTAAAAATGAGGCCTTTTTAGAGACACCCGCTGCCACTGGCTTACACAGCCACTGAAGAACATCAGTCCACAAATTAGTCCACCAAAGCAGGTCAGAAACATTCCAGAATACAAGGATTGCTCTTGACCACAAGACTGAACGAGCACTTTCGGGGGCAGCGCACCTCTGCAGAAGAGGTGCTCAGGGATGACCACCAATGAAGGCCGGCCTGTCCACTTCCAGAAGCACCCAGCCAGCCACCCTGAGGAAGCGGGTTTGGTCTGCTCCAACAGCAGGGCCCTTCCAACAAAACAGAGCGGAAAGATCACCGAAGCCGCCTTGGGCCCCTTCCCTTGCAAGACAAATAGCCCCATATTTATTCATTCATTTCATTTTTATACTGCCCAATAACGCAAATATAATAAATGTAGCAAACAAAAAACAAACGCTGTGCTCCTATCGCATCTGAGAGATTTACACGGGGAATTTACGTGGCGCTTTGTACAACAGAGGTCCCTGTTGCAAGGAGCTGAAAATCGAAAGCTCTGCGGGGAGGAAGGGAAATGTTAGTGGGGCGCACATAATTTCCACTGCACGTACTTAAGATGCGTTACACTTGGGCGGTAGAATGGGGGGTTTGTCACGCCTGGGGTCCCGAGACGGGGATGAGGGCAGCAAGGGGGCTGGCAGCACACAGGCGTCCCGGGAGGCCGTGTGAGCGCAAGGGCGGCAGAGAGGAAGGAGCGGGGAGCTCTGCGGGGGCAGACGACCGTCCAAGGGCAGGGGGTGTAGGAGCTGCGGACGGAGGGAGGGAAGGAGGGAGGGAGCGGGGGGAGGCGGCACCAGGACAAGGCGGGGAAGGCCGCCCAGGGCCCCGGCTGCGCTTCCGCGCCCAGCCGAGCCGCGAAAGGCGCTTCCGCAGCGGCTGTCTTGGCAGGGGCAGCCGAACGCCCGGCAGCTGCCCGGGGCTCCTTGCGCCACTCGCCTCGGCAGGTGCGGGGCCGGCGCGGGGCGCGGGGCGCGGAGGCCGGGCGCCCAGACCGCTGCTCGGCGGCGGAGGAGCGCGGGCCTGAGGCCGAGGGCGGGCTCCGCGGACGCGGCGCGGCCGAGGAAAAGGCCGCCGCCGT
>NW_025335328.1:910721-982436 GCF_004798865.1 Varanus komodoensis
GAGGAGGAGGAGGAGGAGGAGGAGGGGGCGAGGCGGGCGCGGTTTGCTCGCGGTCCCGGTGGGTTCGGTGCGCCGCAACCCCCCTGCGAGGGAGGCCGCCCTGGTTGCCCTCGGCCCGGCCCCGCCCCGCCCGCGGAGCGGCGCCCGTGGGGCCCCTGGCGAGGCCGCCTCGGCTCGGAAGCGCCCGGGCAAGCGGGACGGTGGGATCGGGCGCCTGTTCGCTGAGGCGTCTCCTCGGCCTCGGAGGGACGCGTTGCGGACGCTTTGAGCCCCGCCGCTGCCAAGAGTTGCAGCGCGATGCCGGGGGAAATGTAGTACGCAGCCCAGTGCGTTGCTGGATGGGAAAAGGTCCCGCGGCGCTTCTGGCGCCGTGCGGGGCTGCGCGCTGGGTCTGTTCTGCGTGTGCCACCGTTCGCCGAGGGGAAAGCCGCCGCATTGTTTTTGAGATGAGGCTGCCTTTCCCCTTGCCCAGTGCTCTGTTTAGACTTGGCAATGTTTTTGGAAACCAGAGGGTGGAGGTGTGACCTTGAGCGTTTGGGATGGCATGTGGACTGGGCTCCGAGCCCACTGTCCGTATCACTAACCATACCGCCAGGATAAGCGGCTTGCTTTTCTGATCCTTTTCCTTCCTTTCAGATTTCAAAATGACAACCATGTTGACCTGCGCAGTTAAGACCCTCCCTGCAGTCTTTCCATGGGCCACTAGAATCTGTAAGTTATCTCCTTTGATTAATCACCAGGCGTATCTCAGGCCAAATTTGTATATTTATTGGCATTAAATTGCGGTGTTCTGTTGAATTGGGGTCTTCTAACTGCAGTAAGTAATAAAAGCCAACATGGATTTATTTTTGATGAAACTGATTAATTCAGATTAATTTATGCTCATTTTTTTTCTGGGTAAACTCCCAAACTTACACTGCAGACATAATCTACCTTGACTTTAGCAAAGCTTTCCACATAGTGCCCATGAAATTCTGATAAGCAAATTAGCAAAAAGTAAACTAGATAGAAAAACTGTTAGGTGGATCCAAAATTGGCTGCTAATACAGACACAAGGAGTGCTCATCAATGGCTCCTTCTCCAACTGGAGGGAGGTAATGAGTGGGTGCCTCAGGGTTTGGTCCTCAGGGCAGTGCTCTTCAACATCTTTATTAATGATTTAGATGAGGAAGTATAAGGAAATCTAATAGAAACATTGAAACAGCGAGTCAGAAGGGGACTCCTGGGTCATCTACCCTGACCCCTGGCTCCAGCCGGCTCCACTCATGACATGCCTACCATGTGCATGTCCAGCCTGTCCTTGGACACCCTCACACCCACGATCCCATGTTAAGAGAGCTACACCAGCTGCTTATTAGCTTCTGAGCCACATTCAAGGCTTCTCTTGATACCATTCAAAGTCCTGAATAACTCAGATGCAGAATACCTGGCAGCTGGCCTGTACCTGCAAAGTTTGCCTGGCAGGACACAAGGTTTGTCTGGCAAGAGAAATAATCAGATTTGCAAACTATACAAAACTGGGTGAAATAGCAAACACCCTAGAAGGCAGAATGAAAATCCAGGGAGAACTTGATAAACTTGAACGCTGGGCTGAAGGCAACAGAATGAGATTCAATGGGGACCAGTGCCAAGTCCTCCACCGAGGAAGAAGAAACGAAAGGCATTGATACAAGACGGGGAACACGTGGCTCAACAGAACTGGAAGAGAAAAAGATCTTGAAGTAATTGTGGACAACAGGCTAAAGATGAGCCAACAATGTGATGCAGCTGCAAAAAAGGGCAAATGCTATTTTGGGATGCATTAATAGCATTACTTCCAAATCACAAGAAATGCTCCTCACTAGTGGGACCTTATCTGGAATATTGGGTGCAGTTCTGAGCATCAAGATTTTAAGAAAGATGCAGAAAATTTGGCAAAGGTCCAGGGGAAGGCAATAAAGCTGATCCAGGGTTTGGAATCATTGTCCTATGAGGAGAGACTGAGAGAACTGGGCATGTTCCGCCTTGGGAAGAGAAGACCAAGGGGGGACATGAGATCTCTCTAGAAGCACCTCAAAGGCTATCACAAAGAGGAAGGTCAAGATTTCTTCTTTCTGGTGCCAGAGTGCAGGACGCAGAAGAATCAGGTCAAGCTGCGACAACCCAGAGTCAGGCTAGACAGCAGGAAAAGTTTCTTCACTGTCAGAGCAATAGGACAGCGAGACCAGCTGCCTAGAGAGGCTGTTCCACACCAGAAACATTCAAGGCAACGCTGGACCGTCATCTGAGTGGGATGATGTAAACTGGTGTCCTGCAACAGCAGAGGGCTGGACCCGGTGGCCTTCTGGTCCCTTCCAACTCTACTGTTCCTTGATTCTATGAATTATATGGCAAGCTTAGTCCTGTCATGGCACTGTATTTTTACGCCAGTGCAACATTTTATGATTACTGTGGTTAGTTTGGGCTCATCTGCCCTGGAAAGACAGCATATAGCTGAACCAATCTAAGGTGCTGATTGCCCTGCCTGGAACCACAAATGCTCATGTCTGAATATCTGTGCGGGACTTGAATTTCTGTATTGCCCGGCAGGCCCTAAGCCAGGAGAACAAATTTCACAACAACCTTTGTATGTCAGAGGTGACGTGATCTTGCTGTCTTTAATTCATCCTAATCACAGCTCAGTCCAAACAAGCACAACGGCTCGCTCGCTCAGCTATTGTCCGTTCTGACAGTTCAGTCTTTCCTTATTGCAAATGTTAGCTTTTATTTGAATCATTGTTATTCAATTATTTTCTGATGTTGGGTAGAAGGTGAAAAAGCATTACTTCTTTTAAACTTGGGAATTCTTTTATTTCAGCGGTGAGGTCCCTCAGCTGTTCGCCTCAATTACACGCAGCAGGTAAAGCAAAAAAATCACTAAATTAATTGATCAAATTACGCAACAAAATTGCAAGCGTTGATCAGATTACGAAAGGGTCTTTTTGAAACTGAAGTGGGGACTGTGTTGATACTGTGGATCATATGCAGTGTTGTTCTTACTTAGCATAGTTCCAAGGACACAAGTCTTGAGATCTGTCAACCCAACGTAGGACAGAACACCGTAAGGCTGTGCATTGTTGCTTTGGATATATAAGCTGAAGTACGTGTCTTCCGGTGGAGCTCTTTGTTTTCAGAATTGGCGCTTGTCCATTTCTGATAAAGATTATTTTCCCAAGCTGTAGTTCCAAATATCTTAAAGTACTAAATTGGGAAAACAGATTCTTACTGGATTGTTGAACATGAACCTGGGAATTCAAGGATGTGTGCTTAGAGTCTCACTGTTGTGCTGGCTGGAGGGAGAGATTAGTCGAGTTAATAAGGTGCAGCGTTTGAGAAAGCAGGTTCCAGTTCCTCACTGAGACCCCGTCACCCAGCCAGGGCTCCCCTCCCTTAACTAAGCGCCTTGTTCCCACTGGTGTCGCGCACACCACCGTGCATGGGATGCCCTTGACATTCCACGCATTGCACCGCACCGGTCAGGCTCCTGCTGGTGTGTCTGCCACGAACTCCCCGTCACCCAGACGGCACGAACGCTGCTGCTTTGGCGCAGTGCTCCACGTCACGGAACTGGGACCACCTCGTGTAGCGGAAGCTTTAGCAGCAACGGACGTGCAGACGTGCTGCTTGAATGCCCTGGCTAATCTGCTTGCTCCTTGGGATTCATGTGCTGTGGTTCCACCTTCACACAGAGGCTGTAACCCCATTTCAGAACCTGCCCCCTTCTCTGAATCTGTGTTCTTCTAAGATCAGGGAAGCCTTTTTGCCCGAGAGTTGTGGTCATTTTCTGAGCAGCTGTTCAGAAAGGATTCCTGTATCTTTGGGCTCAGTCGGGGTACCTGGGGAGCAGGTCATCCCATTTAGCCTTTTTCTAGCCCGTTGGAGTGTTTCGGGGAGCTTCGTGCGTCCTCTGTGAGTGGATTCTGGTTTCTTTCCAGAATCAAATGCTGACCCAGGAAGGGCTCTCGCCCAGTGGTGCTCACTGCAGGTACCTTTAAGGAGAGAACGCTCACCCCAGCTCCGTGCTGACTATTCAGACAGACAGTTTGTCTTCTGGGCAGTACAGAAATGGAAAACATTTCATAACCGTTTTCACTGTTCTCTTCCTGCAGCTCAGCCCAAGAGTAAGAAAACATTAGCCAAAAATGGGGTGAGGAACATCGTGGTGGTCGACGGCGTCCGCATTCCGTTTCTGCAGTCGGGAACATCGTAAGTACGAACTCCTCCCCGGCACCACCATAGATAAAAGCCCCAAAAGAACTTGATTTTCACCCAGAAAGGGTCTGCTGAAGTCACCGTTAGTTTTTTCTTTGTTCACTCTGCAACAACTAAACAATGAAAGTCCTACTTCCTGCAGCCATTAATGCTGTCTTGTGCTTTTCTTTTCTCTGCCTGCCCCTGGTGACCCTCAGGTACGCCGACTTGATGCCGCACGACTTGGCCAGAGCTGCGCTGAAGTAAGTGGTGGGGTGGGGGCCGGCCGGCCGGCCCGCCAGCTGTGACTCGCTGGGGAATAGCCTCCAGGCAGCCTCCTGGCTTGACTCTCCCCAGTATTTCTTGCCTCAGAACAGCCTTTCTCACTCAGTCCAGCAGCCGCCGCCTCCTCTGCTCTCCCTCAGCAGCCTTCTCTGCCTCGTGAGCGCACCTTCATGGGTCAGCCTGCCCCCCCCGCCCCATGTTGTCCACCAGAAGCTCTTGGAGGGGATGGAGAGCATTTAATGTGTTGCATCATGACACAGTTTTCCTCCCTCCCTCCGGACCAGCTTGCTAGGCACAGTTGGACCAGCTAGTGGGAAAGGGGTGGTGTTGGCTTTCGATTGGGCGGTGGGGCGAGTGACCTGCCTGGGCCTCTGCCCCTTCCCACGTGCCTTTGGATTGGATCTGCTTGGTGGTGTTCCTGGTTTCACAAACAAAAGCCTTGAGAGAACTGGGCAAGTTTGGCCTCGAGAAAAGGACTGAGAGGAGATTAGATGGCACCCCTCACAGACCTGAAAGGCTGTCACAAAGGGGAAGGGCAGGACCGCTTCTCGAGCATCCCAGAGTGCAAGACACAGAATAACGGGCTCCAGTGACAGGAAGCCAGGTTCAAGCGGGACATCAGGAAGAACTTCCTGCCTGTTAGATCAGTGCAGCAGTGGAACCCCTGGCCTGGGGGGTGGGGGGCTCTCCCACACTGCAGGCATTCAAGAGGCAGCCGGACAGGGATGGCTTGACTTGGAGTCCTGCGGTGGGCAGGGAATTGGGCCCCCTGGACTCTTCCGACTCAGCTGCTGTGGTTCTGTGCTCATGTGTTTGTTCTGGCTCTCTCCAGAGGCTTGTTGGACCGGACCGATGTGCCGAAGGAGGCGGTCGAGTACATTGTGTTTGGCACTGTCATCCAGGAGGTGAAAACGAGCAATGTGGCCCGGGAGGTATGTGCTCGAGGGGAAGGGGTGCCCTGCAGCGCGTGGCATGCATAGCTGAATCCCAGCCGTGCGCCTCAGGACCCGGTGTGCACAGCCCGCTCTGCCCTGGGGGCTCCCTCGCGCGTCCATGTTGGGCTCCATGTGGGGTGATGGTCGGGGCAGTCTCCTCCTCAGCCCCACATTCTGGAGGGGGCCGGAGCCAGCCTCTGCCGCCCTTCCCTTGGAGGGACTTCAAACGTGTTGGCGGCACCACATGGCTCGGAGAAGCCCCGGCCGTCCTCCGGAGCTGCTGGAGGCCGTCGCCGTCCCTGTGCCGCACTGCAGGGGGTTCCAAGTCCCCCAGAGGCTCCCTGTGCTGGTGGAGCCGAGATCCCCCTCCCCAGAGGGGGAATGGGGGCACATGTTTTGGGTAAAAGCTGTTGGAGGTGGCCAAAACATGCGGCTTTCCATTGATGAGAGCAGGGCAGGAATAAGCGCTTCCTCAAGAAGGGGCAAACTAGCAAGAGAAACCCAAAATGCAGGGGACAGAAGGTCCCCGGATGAGATCGCAAAGCTGTTCCACTTTGCAAGGTTATAATATCTGGGATTGCTTGGCTTGAAAAGGGAGGGGAGCCTGGGCGGAGGGGTGTGGGCCCGTGCCTCACCTGGGCAGAAGGCATGGGAGCCAGTCCTCTCCTCTCGTCGTAGAAGCATAGAATAGTCAAGCTGGAAGGGGCCAGGAAGGCCCCCGGGTCCAGCCCCCGCCCGCTGCAGGACACCTGGCCGCGCGATGCACGAGCGCGACAGTCAGAAGATGAAGAAGCAGACCAGGAAACGTGTGGTTTGCTCAGCGCAGGGAACGGGGGGAGCTTTGGAACTCCTCTGGGCCGACGGAAAGAGGAGCACGTTGCCCCAGCCCCTAACCAAGCTTGCTTCCTTTCTGGTGT
This sequence comes from Varanus komodoensis, assembly GCF_004798865.1. Lineage (NCBI taxonomy): Eukaryota > Metazoa > Chordata > Lepidosauria > Squamata > Varanidae > Varanus > Varanus komodoensis. The sequence goes on from NW_025335328.1 coordinate 917,068, forward strand.
CTCGGCACATGGCACCGTGTTGCAGATGCACGAACTCGCTGAGGGAGAATCTCTGCAATTTGTCCCATCGGTGCAGGAAACATAGATTGCAGGTGTTCTAGATTAAGGAGCGTGGAAAAATGCAAATAGAGGAAATCTCTCCCTGAAACAGAGGAAAAATTGCAAGCTGCTACTAGCAAGCGCTACCTCTGAAACTGCAGCTCTAAACTCTAGTAGCTAGTTATGCTTTGGATGCATTCCCCACTTTTCTTTCAGTTGCAACTAATGCAAACAGGAAGCAAGCCTTTTCGGTACCTTGAAATAAGTATTTAATCTCCCTGCCCAGAACTGAATACACGAGATTTTGCAGCGTCCTGAACTAGGGATGATCATAGGATTGCAGAAATCCACAGCTGTACCTTATCTGTCCATGTCCTTTGCTCCACCTTGAGCAATTATTAAAAACTGTAAAGCTGTAATCCTATGGAGACCCTTATATAATGGCCAGTCTTTAAAATGCATTTTGCAAAAATCCTACCGGAAGAATGCGTATGCCCGTACTTCCCACGGTGCCACCCAGACCCTTAGCTCCAGTTCATATTGCTAATCGGGATCATGGTGTGTTGGGGACCTGTGTGTGTTTTGTGTCCAGGGTGGGGGGGGAGAGGGTGCGCATGGGCAGCACATGAGCATGCGCTGATGGTGAAGGGAAAGGCAAGAAGTTGTTCTGGTCCAGCTTCGTACAGATTTCAGCTGCCCCTTAAAAAAGAGTCTTTGGCAGTGGGTTGTCCTTACTGGATGTTGCTGTTCTTTCTCACACTTGCTCCTTTTGGTTGCTCAAGATTAAATCCAATAATATTGTTCTCATTGTGCAAGGCTAGCTTAGTTTTATGGCCTGCCTACCTGCAGGTGGGGCAAAAGAAAGAGTTGCGACACTCGTTCACCTCTAGAAAATTCCATTTAAATAGGCCAGGTTGGCTGATGCAATCATGGAAAATTGTGTATGTGAACTTCTGTGTGTGTGAACTTGCACTTGCTCAGGAGGCACGTGAGTGAGTGTGCGAGGGACCGCTGAGCCTCGCCTCCCTCCCTCCGAGGCCTGCCCTCGGCAGCCGCCGCTGATTTTGGGGCGGAGGGAGGGCGACCGGGCAGCCGCGGCTCCAGTCTCGGACAGCCCTGCGGAGCGGGCCCTCAGCTCCCCCTCCTTCCCGAGAGGAGGACCACATTTGGGTCACGGAGGCCGGCCGCCTCCCGCTTCGCGCCGTCACTGGTGTCCGCTGGCCTTTGCAAGGCTCAGCGGGGGGGGGGGGCGCTTTTCGGGGGCTCCCGTGTGGTCCCCCGCACAGCGATCCACCTCAGGCGTGCCTCCTCTGGAGGGCCGCTTCCCCTGCCCTGCCTTGGGCCCTGGCCGCTCGGCGGGGGAGTCTGGGCAAGGCCGCCCCTGGCTCCGACCTCCCGCTCTCGCCTGGCCTTTGGCCCAGCTGGCTGCGCCTCAGCCGGGGCGTGTGCTTTGCAGCTGACGACGCGTGGCCAGTGTGACCCCGGCCACCCCCCCGCCCGTAGTAGCGCTCTGCGTTGGGCCCCGGTCCAGCCAGGGATGGCGCCCTCATCCTGGCAACAGCTCTTCAAGCTCCCACGCAGAGGGTGGCCTCTTCCAGCCCTGCTGTGCACTGAAGCCCTCCTGACTGGGGGTGTTTCGGGGGGGGGCTGTGCCCCCTCCCAGAGCAAACCACCTGTTCTGTTAGGTGTCACCTTGGGCCACTCTGGGCCCTTCTTCCAGAGAGAGACGGGCTTTAGGTTGCGCTGAGCCCGGGTGTGCTTGCCCCTTGCGCCAAGTGCCCCCGCAGGGGCTTTCGGGACATGAGCACTGAAGCGTGTGAGACCCGCAGGGTGTCCAATAGCCTGTGGCGTTTTTCAGCTCTTCTGTGCTCACCTTCACGGCCATGAGAGCTCGACATTCTTCCCGCTGCAGAATGGGGTCACTGGAGTGTGGGAGCACGTCTTGCCAAAGCAGCTGCTGGGGGGGGGGCTTTTCAGAGTGAGCCCCCTGATTTCACTGGAAGAGGGATGCCTCCGGCCCTCTTGAGCTCTGGCAGCGGCTCCCTCCCCTGCTGGCCAGAATGCCCAAAGGCTCCCCTGGGTCTCCCTGCCACCGCCCCCGACATCCCCTTGCTGATCTTTGGACGCCTTCAGATAGTCCCTGTGGGCAAGAGAAGGCTTCCGGAGCAGCTTGGGCTCCTGCTGGCTGAGCCTGGGTTTGCTGGCCCAGCGCCTCCTCGCGTTGCAGGTCTGTGGAAGGCGCTCGGGGCAGCCAGCCTGGTGGTGCTCCCACTTCGTCCTCGCGGGGGCCCCTCCCTGCTTGCGAGGTGGGTGGCCCAAGGCGCCCGTGAGCTGCGTGGCTGAGCGGGACCAGGGCCCCGTCCCCCGAGTTCCAGTCTGGCACGCCGAACCGCTGCCCTGCTCCGGCTCTCAGGACCTGCCCCGGACGTTGAGGAGGGCAGTGAGAGAGGGAGCACTCCCAGCGAGCAAGCGGGGCCCCCAGTGTGAGCTCGCACCCGGACTGGCTCCGTGGCTTCCCTGCTGCTCCCACGGGGCCGCCGCACGATGGCTCCGGCGTGCCGTCGGCACTCGCCAGCGCTGGGGACGGCCTGCCTTGCCCTGCGGGGCTGTGGGAGAGGAGGGGGCGAGGCCGGGCTGCGCGCGGTGCCTGTGCGCAGGCCAGCCAAGCCCACGCCGGGATCGCGTCTGCCTCGCTTTGCTGGGAAGCTGCCGGCGTCCGCCCTCCTCACTCGTGGTTGCGTTGTGTGTGTCGGCTGTAGGCGGCCCTGGGAGCCGGCTTCTCGGACAAAACCCCGGCGCACACAGTCACCATGGCTTGCATCTCTTCGAACCAGGCCATGACCACAGGTACGGCACCGCGAGGGGGCACCGCTGGCGGGGGCCGGGGGGCCCGGGGGCGACCCTCCGCGAGGATGCAGGGCTGTGTGGATCCCTCCTCACTCTGCCCTTCATTCGGGAAGCAAAACATAGAAACAGAAACAGAGCGAGTCAGAAGGGGTTTCCCGGGCCATCTAGTCTGACCTCCGGCACCAGCCGGCTCCGCCCACGACATGCCCACCATGTGCACGTCCAGCCTGTCCTTGAACACCTGCGCCAAGGGGGCCTCAGCCACCTCCCGTGGAAGCCCATTCCACACCCTGGGGGTCCCAACTGTCAGGAAGTGCTTCCCGGCATCTAAATGGAACCTCGGTTCCCTGTGCTTTGCTCCGTTGGAGCTCACCAGGGTTCCAGGGCAAGGGTGACCAGGCTGGTTAGGACTAACAGACAACCTGACCGGGTTCCATGTGCTCCCGGGAGGCTTCAGTATGAGGCCGACAGGGCGTATTGGCCCCGGGCCTGATCCTGCACCTGTTGGTGGAGAAAAACACTGAAAGACCCAAATGCAGTTGTGCATCTGTTTACATGAAATGGAAAATATCGGTACTACACTGAACTTAGAACTGTTATAAAAAGGGGAGAGGAAGCTGTGCTTTAGTTACCGACTTAAGGGAACAGAGCGTGGGGGGGAGCACAAGTCCGTCCCGTCGCCCTCCTCATGCGGTGCTCTCCTCCCGTGCGACCTCTGTTCTTCTGTTCAGAGCTTTACGGATGTATTTCGTGCAAGTCTTGCTTTGTGTCCCGCCCTTTTTCCTGCAAGGGTGGCTCATGTGAACCACCCCCTTTCCTTGCTATTCTCACAACAACCCTGTGAGGTAGGATAGGCCGAGAGTGAGTGGCCCAGAGTTAACATCACCACGATGCCACACTGGCTGTCAGCACGTGAGTCGGGCTGGGTGGAGAGAGCGTGAAGGAGGGCCATTTCTGTGGGGCACAAGAAGCGAGCGAAAACTGGCGCAGGAAGCCGTGCGGGGGGCCGCCCTCTTCCTTCCCCCGCTGCTGAGAAATGCCACGAGCCAGGCTGGGCCGCCCTCTTCCCCCTGCAGGCGTCGGCCTCATTGCCTCTGGCCAGATGGACGTGGTGGTCGCTGGCGGCGTTGAGCTGATGTCAGACGTGCCCATCAGGCACAGCCGGAAGATGAGGAAGACCATGCTCGGCCTCTCGCGGGCCAAGAGCCTGAGCCAGAAGCTCTCGCTGCTCTCCAGAATCCGTCCTAATTTTTTGGCTCCGGAGGTAAGAGCTGGCAAACCGAGTCCTGGCCCCACTGCTCCGTCGGCTTGCCGATTCTGGAAAGGGGCGCAATCGGGCCAGCCTGGGGAGCAGGCTGGGGCGAAGGGTGGGTGCCGGGGTCGGTCTGGCGAGCGCCACGCCGTCTGCGCTGATGCAGACGGGAGGGCGGCCTGGCACGATTCCCCCGCGGTGGGCTTTCTGTCCCAAGGACTGGTGAAAGCGGGGAACCTGCGGGCAGAGCCACTGGGCACTGGAGCGGGCCCACTTCCCCTCCCGGCCTCAGCGAGGGCTGGCTGGGGGAACGCAGGCCCTCTGGGGCAAGGGGGAGGCTCCGGAGAAGCCTTGCTTTCCGGGAAAGAAGGGCGTGGAGGGAGGGGAAGCGCTGCCCGGGTGGCCTGGGAGGTGGACGGCACCGCGGGAGGCCAGCGGGGCTGTCGGAGGACAGGCGAGGGGCAGGGCCGCTCGGTCGCAGGCGGGCTCCGTGCGGGTGCCAGTGCTTCCGGCTCGCTGCGTGGGGGGGGGGCAGAGGGACTGTGCCGAGGGGCTTTGGGCCCACCTGTCATAGCCGTGGGGGCTGAGCCTTTCTGCCCGCTGCAGCTCCCGGCGGTGGCCGAGTTCTCCACCAACGAGACGATGGGCCATTCGGCCGACCGCCTGGCAGCCGCCTTTGCCATCTCGCGCTTGGAGCAGGACGAGTTCGCCCTGCGGTCCCACAGCCTGGCCAAGAAGGCGCAGGACGAAGGGCTCCTCACAGACGTTGTGCCGTTCAAAGTGCCAGGTACATCGGCTGCTCGGAGGGGCCGGGGAAGCCTGGTGTCGGGGTGTGTCCAGGAATTCGGGGGGGCGCAGTGGGGGAATCGATTTCTGTCCCCAGAGGGTTCTCGGCTGAAGTGCTCGGCTGTGGCAGTGGGCCACCGCCGCTCCCCCACTGCAGCAGCCTCCCCCGCCGGGTTCATGTGACCCGCCCACAGGGAAGTGGGGGGCCCGCCCGCCTTATTATCCAGCTGCACCACGTCCCGGAAGGGGGGTGGGAGCGCTGGACTGCTCTGACCAGGCTCTCTGGGCTGATCCTGGGCAGAGCCGGGGCTGTTTCTAAAGGCGCCCCTGTGGGCGAGCGGCGTGGTGTTGCAGCGCGAGGGTGGATCCCGTGGGCAGCTTTCTCCGGTGCTGGCCCACGAAGCAGCGGCATTTCCCTCGCCGTCAGTACGGGGAAGGATCCCGTGAAAGACACGCAGGATCGAAGGCAAATCCGGCAGCGGTCCCGTGTGCCAAGGGCTCCGTGATGCCTGACGGACGAGTCATGCGAGGCACCCGTGGAACGGCTCCTCCTGGAAACCTTCTGCGGGATCACACGCCCCAGGCGGCAGCGCCCTTCACGTGCCCTCGAGACCCCGGCTGGACTCCTGGGCAGCGTGGCGAGCCGGGCGCCCGCTCCCTTGTGCCTTCGGAGGCACCCTGCCCTTCGCACGCTCCCTCAGCAGAACCCCTCCCCAAAACCGGAGCTCTGCCCCACAGGACCGCTCTTGGGGAGGCGTCTGTATCTTGCCGTTGGGGGGGGCGGCTTGGGTGCCTCTGCCCTCGGCCTGACCTTGATCCCGGGAGTCGGGCCTGCGGGGGCTGCGCTGCGCCATCCTGCTCTCTGGCGCTCGCGCTTTCGTGGGTCATGAGGCCGCGTGGCCTGAAGGTTCTGCGAGAGGAGGGCCAGAAGGAGAGCAGCGCTGGGAGGGGGCGCCGGGCAGCAGGAGGCGGCAGAGGCGGTTCGGTGAGGCCTTCAGCCGGAAGTGGCCCTCCTCAGGGGTCTCGCGTCCCACAGGCAAGGACACCATCATGCGGGACAACGGCATCCGCCCGTCCTCGCTGGAGCAGATGGGCAAGCTGAAGCCTGCGTTTGTCAAGCCTTACGGGACTGTCACTGCCGCCAACTCCTCTTTCTTGGTAATGCCCGCACGCTTTTCCCGGTCCGGCTGGCAAACTGCCGCTTCCAGGCGCCCGGAGGGGCTGTCGTGGCTGGGAGCCCAGGCCAGGGCCCTGCCGTCTCCGACGCAATTTATTTCTTCGTCCGCCTGTTTATAGGCCGTTGACTGGTTGCTGCTTTCGCGCTCGTGAGGCAGGCGGGGCCTGGCTGGCAGTCCGTGGTGCTTTGCAGCTCCAGCTCGCCAGCAAGCCATACTTGGCCCAAATGTTGGTGTGAGGCGAGAGAGAGTCCCACCCCAGCGCCCCGCTTGCCTCGGATCGGCTTGAGAAGTAACTGAGCCGTTTCCTCAGGAAGCGAGAGTGGCACTGCCCTGCGCCAGCTCCGATAACACACTTGTGGGGCTGGGGCCGCAGGAGACTCCACGCGGGGGGGGGCTGCCCCCTCTCGGGTGCCCTGGCCAGGGAAGAAGAGGGCCCTGCTGGAACATGGCCGCTTGGGCAGAAATTCCCACCCTCGGGAGCCAGCCAGCCAGCCAGCCGGGCGCTCTGGCCTGACACGCTCCCTGTGCCTTGGGTCGGGCCGGTTCGCGCAATCAGGTTGAGCCGCGTGGCTTAAATTGCGGTGCCTGCGAGGTGCGGTTTCCCGGTCGTGTCCGTCCTGCCAACCCAGGCTTGTTGGGGGGAGGCGACCCCTGACAGCCCCGCAACAGCCGGTGGGCGGCTGGGGAATGGCTTCTCCCTTTATGGAGCCACGCCGTCCGGGTCGGTCCACGCCCACAAAAGGATCGTGCAGATCCCCCTGGACCCACGGTGCCTGCCAGCTCATGGGTGGGGGGTGTCCGGGCAACCTTTGGCCCCAGGTGGGAGCGCTTCTTGCCCAAAGGGGGGGCCCTTCCTGCCCCCGCTGGTGCCGCCTTGGCCGCCAGGCGAGGCCTTGGCCCGGGCGTCTGATGCCCACTCTCGACCCTTTGGATGTGGGCTCAGGTGCTAAATGCAGGTCCTCCCCCCCCAGCAGTGTGACTCCTCCCTCCAAATCTGCGGGGGGGGGGCACCTGTCCTGCTCCTTCACCTGACGGCTCCTCCACCTTTGCAGACTGACGGTGCATCGGCGGTCCTGTTGATGTCCGAAGAGAAGGCTCTGGCGATGGGGTACAAGCCGAAGGCCTACCTCAGGTGAGCGGAGGCCGGCCGGTGCCCCCCCGTGGCCCCTTTCGGAGGTGCGAGGCATTTCCACCCCTAACGCTGCTCCGCTCTGCCCCTCTCTCTCGCACCCAGGGATTTTGTGTACGTGTCCCAGGACCCGAAGGACCAGCTCCTGCTCGGGTGAGCTGCTGCTGCGCGCTTGGCCCCCTCCCTCGCCGCGGATGGCCCCCTGCCCCTCCTGCAAGCCCTTCCAAGCCACCCTCCTCGCTCCGGGCACGGGCGCTGCCCCCCGGACGCCCCCAGTCTTTCCCCCCGCAGTGCGGTGCCGTGCCGACGGCCGTCTCCATGCCAAGCCAGCAACTGCTGCGTTGCTGCGGACGGGAAGGAAATCGCGGGCACCGGGACTCGGCCGTCGAGGCTTCCAGAGGCCACGGCAGGGGGCTGCAGACGGCCGTAGGACTCCGCGGCCACCGTGGTTGGGGGTCTCTCGAGGCGCTGTTTGCCCCCCCCGCCACCTGCAGTCAGGGCTGGCACCTGTGCCCCCCCCCCCCCGCACGGTGTGGAAGGATGCCTGTTTGGCAGCGGGCGACGCCTTTGAGGTCCCACTCCGAGCCTTTGTGGGGCGGGCGGGCGCCCGTCTGGGGGAGCCGAGGCAGGAAGGGGCTGCCCTTGCGCCAGGGAGCGGGCGGGCGGGTGCCCTCCACTTTGGCAGCCCTCCTCAGTGGGCAGCCCTCCTCAGTGGGCAGGTGCCCCCCGGGCCGGAATGCAGGCTGCAGCAGGGGCTTCTTTCCCCTCCCGCCCGCAGGCCCACCTACGCCACCCCCAAGGTCCTGGAGCGGGCCGGCCTCACGCTGGCGGACATCGACGTCTTTGAATTCCACGAAGCGTTCGCAGTGAGTGCTTCCCGAGCCCTGGGCGGGGCAGGCGGGGCGCACGACCCCACGAGGCACGTCCCACCGCGGGGAGGCGGGTGCCGGTCGCCTTTGCGACGCTTCCCTGCCACCCGGGAGCAATCGGTTTCTGAGGATAACTTTGAATGCATAAAATACCGCATGGAAAGGGACTTGGAATGGCACGGAAGAGCAGCAGAGGGAGCAGGGGCAGCAAAGCCAGCCCAGTTCTGCCGTCGCCCCCCCACACGTCTCCCGTGGGTGGGGGCTCCTCCATCCCAGTCTTGAGTGGGGGCAGCACCCCTCAGCAGCCCCCAGGCCGCCTGCACAGCTGTCGCTTCACGACAGGCCGGAGATCCCGGGAGCTTGCCCTCCTCGGCGGCAAAGTGCGCCCGCTGCAGAGCCAGGCGGCCGGGGTGTCAGCCCCTCCTCGCCCGGCGCATCCTCTGTGGCGGCTCCCGGGCCGGTTCCCTGAGCTGCGCCTGCCCAGGAGGCCCGGCTGGCCGCTTCCTGCAGGATCCCCTCGCGCGCCTGCCCAGGCCCACGGCATGCTCGTGAGGGGGCACAGTAGGTGGGGGAAGAGCCCCGCTTTGCACGCCAGAGGCCTGGGTTTGCCCCCGTTGCCTCCAGGTGGGGCTGGAAGGCCCCTTCCTGCCCCCTTGAAGAGCCTTCCTGCCAGTCTCGGGCTGGAGGGACCCCGGAGCTGCTCGGCTGCCTGTGGCCCTTGGCAGAGCGCAGGGCGGCTCCTCGCAGCCGCCTCTTCCCGCCCCTGCTGCTGGCACCGCGATCCCCCCCCTCCCGGCGCCTGGTCGTTCAGGAGAGGGGCGCGGACGCGTGAGGGGGCAGCCATGCCTCGGGCCTTGCGCCCGGAGACTCGGCTCGCTTCGCTTGCGCTGCCGCTCCTGCAGTCCGTCCTCTTGTTTTCAGGGGCAAATCCTGGCAAACCTGAAGGCCATGGATTCCGACTGGTTCGCCCAGAACTGCATGGGCAGGAAAGCCAAGGTGAGGTCCGGGCCGCTGCCCCCGGCACACCGTGCCCACTTCGCGGCTCTGGCACACCGCCTTTGCCGCCCGCCCCCCCCCCTGCACCTTCGTTTCTCGGCCCATCCTCCCTTCCAACTCCGCTTTGAATCGTCGACCCGGCCGAGAGCCCCCGTGAACGTACAGAGCCGCTGTCCCCCCCGGTGCCCCCCAGGTGTGCTTGGCCGCCCCTGCCAGCGGACGCAGGAAGGCGAGGCTTGAAGGGCAGGGCCGCCCCCGTGTGCCAGAACGGGGGAGCTGGGGGCGCCGTCTGGATCGCTTGTGGCGGCTGCTCCGGCCTTCCCGGCAGACCTCTGTCGGCTCCTCCACGGCGTGGGTGGAGTGGGACCCCCTGGAGAACGCTCAGGCACATGGGCACTGTTGGCTTTCTGCTTGCAGGTCGGCGCCCCCCCGCTGGAAAAGTTCAATAAGTGGGGCGGGTCCCTGTCGCTGGGACACCCCTTTGCTGCCACCGGCTGCCGCCTGGTGATGACGACGGCCCACCGGCTGAAGAAGGAGGGCGGCCAGTACGGCCTGGTGGCGGCGTGTGCCGCAGGCGGGCAGGTGAGGGCCGCTTCAGCGTGCCGAGGGTCCCTGGCACAACTCCTGCTTTCCCAGGCGCCCCCTTCCATCCCCTCGCCCGCCCCCAGGCCGCGCGCCGGAAGGAGGGTCCTCGCTCCTCCTCTCACGCTGCCTCTGCTCCCCCCACAGGGCCACGCCATGATCGTAGAGCGTTACCCCCAGTGAAGGCCCGAAGGACCGGGGCGCCGGCCTGGGACCCGCCTGCCACCACCCTCGCTGCCCAAGAGCTCGGGTCCAAATCTGTCTGCCGTCCTTTTTGCGGAGGACTCCCAGTGGCCTTGTGAACACGTCCTTGTAGCCAGTGAAGCTGATTCCACAGTCGGTAGATGTTCCCTCAGGTGATCCAGCCGGAGTGCAGAATTCCTGCCATTTATCCGTCATGGAATGGCAGGCCGCTTTTTCCTTGCAAAACCTGGGTTAGTTTGTGGAGCGCTGCAGTGCTTAAAAGCAGGAGGCTTCCTGGTTCGGTTTTTTTTAAGAGAAAATGCGCGTGGAGGGTGCTATGTGATGGAAGCCGCTCTCTCTGAGCAGCACCGAAGAGGCGCAGAGGAGGGGGACTGTCGGCAGCGTTCGGTGCGTGGCCGGTTGCCGCATGCCAGCCTTAATAAATGCGAAGAAAACTGGGGGGTGTTTTCTTCAGCCGTTTTCTCGCCCACCCTGGCTCCCCGCCCTCCAACAGGACTTCAGCAGATACCGAGGATGGGCCCGTTTGCACGTAATGGCGGCAATTCGTGGGCTGATTAACCCACCATTTTCCCGGTGAGGCAGCACTGCTGTTCCCAGGGTGCAGCCTCTGCTCAGCTCGATTGCCGGTTTTTCCATGAGTTACCCCAGACACTGCAGGCACTCCTGGTTTAAACAACCCAAAGTTAATTGTATGTCAACTTTAGATTGATCAACCCATAAATACTTTTTATATTTGCCACATTTATACGCTGTCCCACATCTAAGCAGATTCCAGAGCAGAAAACAATACTACCCTGCCCTGTGAGGAGAGACTGAGGGAACGGGGCCTGTGCAGCCTCGGGAAGAGGAGACTGAGGGGCGATGTGGTGTCCCTGTATAAGCACCTCCAAGGCTGTCACAAAGAGGAAGGTCAAGATCTCTCAGAGTGTAGGACGCGGAATAATCGGCTCATGTTCCAACAACCCAGGTTCAGGCTAGATAACGGGAAACGTTTCCTGACTGTCAGAGCAAAAGGGTAGTGGGACCAGCTGGCCGGAGAGGTGGGGGGCTCTCCCACACTGGAGACATTCGGAAAGAGACGGGGCAGCCCTCCGAGTGGGATGGTGTGACTTGGTGTCCTGCAACAGCAGGGGGTTCGACATGATGACCTTCATGGCCCCCTCCAACTCTTCTATGATGATATCAAAAGATTAAAAAAGCAGTCGCTGGCCGACTAAGGAAGGCTTCCCCAGATGAAGGTCCTTCAGGAGGCCCAGGGCACAGCCATGCGGGCAACTGCCTGGCCTTCAAGGCGGGAACTCTGGCAGGCGGCCGCACTGAAGGCCCTTCGGAGGCTGTAGGCGCGGGGGCCCTGCTAGAAGCACCCATCCTGTCACCTCGGGCCGGGCAGTGGGGCCTCCCAGCTGTCCTGGTTCCCGGTGGTTTAGGGTTTTGTGTCCCAGGACCAGAGCCATGAACCCAACTGGTGCCAGGCGGACAGCCGGTGTGGCGCCCTTGGCAAGGAGGAAGCCGCCGGCCACGGTGCCCCCCTGCTGCTTTGCACAGCGCTTGCTGGGGCCAATCGGGAGTCGCCTGTGTGCAATGGCCACATGCAAGCCATGGACATTTAAAGCCCCACGGGCTGGAATTTGCCCTTTGCCACGGGTCCCTCGGCCACACCGTGGCTCGTCTGCTCGCGCGCTGCACTCCCATCCTTCACATATTTACGCGGACTCGGGCTTTGGTCATTGTGCATCAGCTTTTATAAATGCCACGGCGGCTCACAGTCAAAGCCAGCGCTGCCCTCGGACCTCCTGCACGCGGGATCAGCCGAGATGCGATGGGGCGGCGGAATCCCACACGGCAAAGCGGCGCTTCTGCTCCCGCGAGCTCTAAGACGCTTCGGTCTGCGGAGGGGCAGAGAAAAAACCCGCAACCCGCATGCAGGGGGGAAGCTGGGCCACGCGTCTCCCCAGCCAAGGGAGCATCGGGGCCGGGGCGCATCGGAAGAGCCACATGGGTGTCAGCGAGTCTGCCCGGGGCAATCGCCCCCATCCTCTCACTTGTGCAGCCCCGAGTCCAAAGCTCTGCACTCGCCCCACAAACATGGGCGGAGGGCCCGACTGAGACCTGCCGGAGCACAGCCCGGCGGAGAGCTCCGTGCCCCTCGGAAGGGCGGGCGAGGGGGGCAGCCCCGGCGGTCCCGGGCCCCAACGGGCGCCTGCAGCAGGCCGAGGCCACGCGTACCTGAGTGGTGCTGGCCCCAGTGGCTCCGGAGGGCTGGAACAGGCGTGTGCGCAGCGCTGCCCGCACCTGCGAGAGACGAGCGCTGAGCCTGGCGCAGAGCACACGCCCCCGCCGCAGCCCCACGGCTCGGCCTCCGTGCCCCCCATTCCGGCACCCAGAGCGGAGGCTCTGATTCAGGCCGGAGGCGGCTGTTTCCAGGCAAGCCGAGCGGGTGGGCAGAACTGAGGGCGCTTGTCTAGGGACTTGGGGCCCCGGGGGTGGATCTGAGGGGGTGCCTTACACATTGTCCTGAAGCACCCGGAGCACTTTGGCTGTAGGGCAGTACGGATATGAAACGAGATGGGACAAATAATTGCTTGGCAGCGTTCTGCTTGTGGCCCCCAGAATCTGGCATGAGCCGTGTGCATTTTGCATGCAAAAACCTGCAGGCTGCAGGACTCGAGCTGCGTTTTGCAGAGCAACCGTGTGCTGCATGGAAGGAGCACTTTTTAAAATGCACCAAGAAAAAATGGTACTTAAAAAAAGGGGTCATATAAGTGTGTTTTAATCAAGGGGGGCAAAAAGTTCATGCAATCTGGAAACTACACATTTTTAAGGTACACCAAACTGGTGTAAGGATTTGCATCTGCAAAAAATAGGAGTCATTCTGCATAAAATCTGGCACAGAAAAGATGCGGTGGAGGAAAATGGAGAAAGCTGTGGGACTGGATGGGGCACCTCAGCTGCTCCTGGTGTGCCCCCTTCCCCAGCTACCTAAAATGAGTCTTCTCTCAACGTGGTTGGTGGCCCGGCTGCCACCTGAGCGGGGCTTTGGGGTCAGTGACCCTGGAAGGACGTTCAGAAGCTGCTTCTCCTGCAGAAGGCAGCAGCCGGGCTGCCGGCGGGGCGAAGGACGCCCAAAGCAGACCGCCGGTTCGCACCGCCGGCCTGCTCCCGAGCCAGGCGGGGACGGTCTGGGCTCCCGCGGCCCGGCATGGAAAGATGGCACTCCCAGCAAGAGCTTCCTGCCGTGGGGTCCCCTGCCTGATGAGGCCCTTCTCCTGCCACGGGAGGGACCCCACGCAGCGTTGCTGGAGCAGCGCCTGGGCAGCGGCCCCCCCGTGCCGCGCCTCCCGTGTGGGGCCCACCAGCACCAGCCTGGCTCACTTTTGGGCCAAGCCGGCCTCCCCCCGCCTGGCCGCTTGCGACTGGGTGTCCTCGGGCCCTGGATTTCTCTCGCCGCTGATTCATGGAAATGGTTTTAGGTCCACCTCTGTGTGCTGTGTGTTCGCAAGGCCGCTCTGCCTGCAAGCACACCATGCTTCCAGCGTCCTGCTCCCGGAAAGCCGCCCAAAGCGCCCTGCCGGTTGGGGAGCAGAAGCGCAGTATGACATGCGGAGCGTTTGCCCCGAAAGGCGTCTCCCGAGCAGCCGCGGAGCTCGGCTGGCAGCGCTTGGGCTGGCGAAGACACGGCCCCCAGCGGCGTGTGCCTGGGGGACGGGGCTGTGAGGCCCCCAGGGCTCGCTCCCCGGCAGAGGCTGCCGCGCCTCTTACCTTCTTGTCCATGAGGCAGCCGAAGAGCAGAATGAAGACCCCCTGCGAAGAAGGACCTTGCTGAGCGACCCACGAGGGCCGGCGGCCGCAAACGAAGCACGGCCGGCCAACCGAGGAAGCGTCTCCTCAGTCCTCGGGTGCCCAGCGCGACACTCCGAGGGCTCGCACGGCACGGCCACGGGGACGCGCGTGCAGCTGCAGCGGGCAGTGCTGAAGTCGTGCGAGGAGGAGCTTGCTCTGCCCCCTGCGTGTGCCGCCACCCGGCTGCCCCCTCCCAGCCCCGCTCGCATTCGCAGCAGCTCCTGGGTCGCGGTCTCACTGCTGTTCGCACACGGCCGAAGTTGGCCAGCCGGCCCACGCGAGGACGGATGAGGCAGGACAGAGCTCGTAAGGATGCGAGAGGGGACCCGGCTGGCCCATCGCGGCACGATCGCGCCTCGCCTCCCAGGCGCCCCCCCCCCCCGGCACGCCAGCTGAGCAGGCGCCCTGGCAGCATCTGCTTCATTTAATCTTAATTTAAAGTGCCCCCGTGAAGCCGGCCACAGCACCGTCGGTCGCGGGGGGACGAGGCCGGCCGCCCACAGGCAGGCCATGCAGCTGAGGCCAGGGAGCGGAGTGGGGGGGAGGCAGGGGGGTCAGCTCCCGTCAGGGAAGTGGGGTGGGCTGACCCCTCTTCCAGGGAGCTATGCCGGCGGGTGCGACCTCCCCCAGCTGTGCGCACTCCCCTGAGGGCGCCCTCACTCCTGGCCAAGGGCTGCTCAGGAGCTGATCCTTTGCTAGTAAGCGGAACCGGTCGTGGGAATGGGCCCCGGGCTGCTAACCTACATCCTGAACCAGGCCCAGTTTTGGCAACCTTGCGCCAGGAACAGAGAGGTGATCAGCCCTCTTGGCCCCGTTTGTACACACCTGGAACGAATTGAGGATGGAGAATGCGTAGTGGGTAAAGGTGGAGGCGTCCGTTGTCATGGTGATGACTCCCAGCACCCAGGTCAGCCCGAAGACAGGCGTGAGGATGAGGAGGGCCTTGAAGATGCCGAGCAGGGCCCTCCTGTCCTCCCCGGGGGACCCTTCCGGCCCCAGGGGCCTCATGAGCTTCAGCAGCACCACGAAGAGGACCAGGGCGTTGACGATGACGATGGCCAGGACGGGAACCGAGAAGGCGTGGATGGCCCTGCTGGGGGCGCTGAGCCAGCAGAAGGACTCCTGGAGGTAGCTCCTCCGCGGGAAGAAGGTGGCCACTGTGGCCACCGCGACAGCCAAGGGGCACCCGTAGCCCACGGCGACCATCGCGGGCGTGACGGTGCTGATGGTCAGCTGGTGGAAGACAAAGACCAGCTGGTGGAAGAGCGTGAGGGCCTGGACCAGCATCCAGAAGAAGGTGGCCAGGTAGAAGAAGTGGGAGAAGAAGGCCGCGGCCACGCAGAGCCCATTCTCGTGGCTGGCGGTCATCGTGAAGGCGCCCAGAAACCACAAGCTGCCCATCAGCAGAGACGAGGCGATGTTGGCCAGGGTGGTGTAGCGGAAGTAGGCGATCTGGAAGGCCAGGGAGGGGGGGAGGGCTGTCTTGCCGGATGCGGCCAGCAGTGCCCAAGGCCGGGGCTCGCCGCCCGGGCCTCCGTGGGCAGGAAGGGCGGGGAGAGGCAGCCCTGCCCCCTCTGTGGGCATGCGCAGTGGGACGCCCCAGCCGCGGGGGATCCTGCTCCTGGGAGCCTCGCAAGCAACGAAGAGCATCCAGCTGAGCGGAGGCCCTCGTTTGCCCACACTGGAGGCCCTCCTCCGAGACCCTGGGGATCCCCGACCCTGGATGGGGCAGCTTGAGGGGCTGCCCCCCAGGCCCCTGCATGCAGTGAAGGGCCCAGGGCATTGCCTGGGGGGCGCGTTCGAGACTGCGGGGAAAGCACTTCTCGCCCCACAAGGGGCTTGGTGGCTGCCTTGAGCCCGGGGCGAGAGCAGAGCCCGGCCTGCTTCCAGAGGGGACTCAGGCCGGGAGGAGCCGCCTGGAAGGGGCCGGGGCACCCACTGCTGGCCCAGACATGCTGCATCTCCAGCCAGCAGGAGCGGGGGCTTCCCAGAGGGGGGGCAAGAGCCCCCGATCTTGTGGGGGTCCCTGCCCCTTCCAGAGCTCCTGGGCCTTCCCGTTGAGCTAGTTAGAGGCATCCCCGCAGTACGGAGGGCAGATCCATGCCTTCCTGCCAGCCCAGAGGGGGATGGTCAGGCCGTGTGCGGGGCTTTTTCGGCACCGCTCCTGGGGGAAGGACCCCCTCCTCGGAGCCGACTTGGGCCCTGCTCGGAGGGGAGCTCCGACGTGCGCCTTTCAAGTGGCCCGGACAATCCCGGGGGTGCTCCCTGTGCAGCTGGGGGCTCCCGCGCAGGACGGCCCTGCTCCCCCGTTTCTGCGCTCGCCTGAAGCGCTGCTTGTGGGCAGCTCCCCATTCCAGAGGAGCGACCGATGCCTCACGCGGGGGTGTCCCTGGATGGCCCCGCAGGGGGAGAGCGCGGCCTGCCTGGCCAGACCAGGCGGACCGCGTGCGTCGGCCTCCGGGCGGGCGGGGGTCCCCACAGCGTGTGGCGTGGTTCGCGCCCTCAGACCTTTGCCCGGCAGCGTGTGCAGGGGGCTGGGCTGTCGGTGGGGGGGGTGGCAGGAGGGCCGCCGTGGAGAGGGCGGGCGGCCGGGGGCCCTGCCCTCGGCCCCTCACCTTGTTCCTCACCACCAGCCTCCAGACGAGGTAGTAGACGAGCAGGGCCGTGGCCAGGGCCAGGACGGAGGCGCAGAGGCCGAGCCGGCTCACGGCGGTCAGGACCGTGCTCGCAGGCACCGGGTGGGCCGACATGAGGACGGAGAAGGACGTGAGGTGCTGGCAGGAGCAGCTGGTGGCGTTCCCGGCGCCTGAGGTCTGGCACCCCTGGGGGGACCAGCCCCCCTCGCCCCCCCGCAGGCTGTGGTTCCAGAACACGCACTCGCCCCCCTCGTGGGGGGTCGTGTTCCAGTGGCCGAACGTCATGTCGCTCTGGACGCCGCTGACGCCCCCGTCGGGAGTCGTGACGGCCACGGACAGCACCAAGCTGCCGAGAGCGGCCCCGGCCCCGGGCAAGATGCCGCCCAGGTTCTGGAGCGCCAGGCTGGTGACAGTGAGGTTCCGCGCCTCGTGCAGCAGGGCCTGCAGTGCCTCCGCAGCGATGCGCAGGCTGACGGGCGGCTCCGTCGCGAAGGCCTTGCCGTAGTCCCCCGCAGTGCCGGCCTCCAGCTGGTCGCTCCGCAGCTCCAGGCGGGGCAGCGCCACGCTGAAGCCGCCCGGCCCCGGCACCAAGAGGCTGGTGAGGCTCTCCACGGCCTGCAGGAAGTCGGATGGCCCCCGCGGCCACAGGGCCTGCAGTGCGGACCACTCGGCCTCGGGGTCCAAGCTGAGCATCCGGTCGACTGCTGCCAGCAGGTTCTGTTGGGGGAAGGAGGCTCCCCATTACCCTGCGCCTGCTGGGCCACGTTCCCCAGCGGGCAGGGGAGGAGGGACCGCTCGGCAGAGGGAACAGCCCATCCCGGCGCACCACCAGCCCCCTGCCCGCCGCCTCTCCCTGGGGCACTTACCATCACCGCACCGCTGTCGAGGCGCATGCGGGCGTCCAGAGCCACGTGCGAAAGGAGGCCCATGGTGGCGATCAGTGCGTGCAGGTTGCAGGGGGCGCAGCCTTGGCCCTCCGTGGGCCGCGCCTCCCTTTTCAGCCAGCTGAGCATCTGGGGGACCTCCACCTGCGGGTTGCCCAGCCCGGCCCGGAGCAGCTGCGGGTGAGAGACCCAGGAACCTCAGAGACACATCGCTGGGCGAAGGGCCCCCCGCGGGCCTGTGGCTGAGGCGGCCACAGCGCCACGCTCCTTCCAGAACAGAGGCACGTGCGCGGCCATGCGGCTGGTCCATCGGGCTGAGCACGGACTGGCGGCAGGCTGCTGGCAGGGGCCCGATCCCCCCAGAGAGGAAGCACTGAAACAGGAAGCGCCAGGGAAGGAGCCGGGGGGCTTCCGTGTGCACGTGGCGCCCCCACGGAGCCACGGCCCTGCCTCTCCCACCAGGGGCCCATCTGCCTAGACAGCGTTCCTGCACGGAAGGTGACCGGGCGTCCCATGTCCCGCGAGCATCATGGCTGCCCGTTAGATGCCCCGGAAGCCCCCTGGGGGTGCTCAGAGCCCCCAGGCATCCAACCGCCCTGCCCTGGGGGCCCTGCCAGCCTCGGTGCCCTTCCCTTCTGCTGCCTGGGACAAGCCCCCTCAGGGCAGCTCAGCTCACGGGGGTGTCTGCTTCTGGGCCCCGCCTGCTGCTCTGGCACTGCAGCAGCAAAGCGCGCGGGAGAGCAGGCTCCGGATCGCGCCCCGGGCTGCACTTAGTCTCCCAGTGGCCTCCCAGGTGCAGCTGCTGCGCACACCAAGTGCTGCCTAGGCGGGCCGGGCCCAATCCAGCAGGGGTCCTCCAGGCTCTCCCCCTCCCTCCTCGCCCCACCCCGCTGGAAGAGCCCCCTCACCGTGCCGGGGGGAAGGGGGACCCGCTCGCACCTGGGCCCTGTGCAGCCCGGAGAGCAGCCGCTGGCTGGTGCAGGGGGCCTGGACGTCCCCCCAGGCGCCTCCGGGGGAGCATCTGCGCAGCATCGTCCCACCGCTGCCCTCGGGGCACAGGCGCTCGGCCACGCGGCCCGCCTTCGTGGCGCTCCACCAGCCTTGCGCGTCCTCGCCGGGGCAGAAGAGTTCGCCTGCTGCAGGACGGTGGACACGCGCGTGGACCAATGTGCCCCGAGTGCCACGCGTGGCCTCTTGGCCCCTGTGGCTTCCTTGCTTACCGGCCGTGTAGGCAGGTCGCAACGCCGGGCGAACCACGGAGAGGCCAAGGCGGGGGCTTGCCTCAGAGGCCAGGCGCTGGGCAAGGGAGCCACGCAGGCTGCCTCGCACCCCCCCCGGCTGCTCCGCTCGCACGTGGCCGCAAGCAGCCCGTGAAGCAGAATCTGGGGCCGCAGATGGCGGCCAGCCCCTCTGCCTGCCCATTTCCGGCAGGAGGGAGAGCAGTGGAAGGCCTGGCCCGGCCCCAGCCCCTGACGGCCAGCCGCTCTCGCGCCGGTGAGCTCCCGTCCCACCGCAGCCTTGTCCCGGAGCCCCAGAGGAGCTGGCCATGGCGGTGGGTGCCCCGGCTTTGGCTACGGGGTTCAGCAGCTGGAGGCTGCCTGTGCTCCGAAGTGCCCGGGTGCAACCCTCCCCTGGAGCAGTGTGCCTGGATCCGTGCCGGCGCCAGCGCAGGGCAGGGCAGCCCTGGCAGCAGAACCGAGCCGGGACAGCCCGACGCCGAAGCAGAGCCGCCCCTCCGAGCAGAGAGCCCCGCGGCAAGGCCCGGGCCGGCCCTCCCACCGCCTACCTCGGATCACGCTCACCAGCACCGGGGTCTCGGCGGTTCCCAGCCCGTCGCCTTCGAATGTGCACCAGTAGGTGGTGTCGGTGCGGGGGCAGGTGGCCAGCGTGAGCGAGTGGCACAGGGGGTCGGCATCGCCCGACAGCACCACTGTGGAGACGGCAGCGCGCTCAGCAGGGCGGGGCGGGGCGGGGCGGAGGGCCCGTGGGGGACGTGGAGGCTCGCCTTGGCCGGGGAGAGCGCGGGGGCCGCCCCAGGTGAGTCCACGCCCGCCCCTGCAGCTGGGGCCCTCCAGGCGTATCGGGACTGCGGCCCCTGCGCTCAGGAGGGGATCCCCGCGCCCTTCAGCGGGCAAAAGCGCCTCCCTGCTTGGTCCTGCGGAGCAGAGCAGACACGGCGGGAGGCCCACCTTCCCCGCCCTCGCCCTCACGCACCTGGGTCAGGCGCCCCGGGGTGCCAGGAGGCCTGGAGCGGCCCGGCCCGGTTCCGGACGCAGCACCACAGGGTGGGCGCGTCGCCGGGGCTGCAGTCCACGGAGGCCCCGGCCGGGGCGACGTCCGCGGGGCCGAGGGGCACCGTGAGCTCCTGCGCCACCTCCCACAGCGTCTCGCCTCGCCGGTAGCGGCAGATGTACCTCCCTGCAGGCGGCGAGAGGCGCAGCAGCTGGAGCCTCCCTGGGGCGCACGCCGCGCGCCGGCGGGGCGCAGGGCCGGACGCCCCGGGCCCGCCCGGCCGCCCCTAAGCGCCTTGCACGTGCCCTGGCCAACCGGGCTGAGGGGCCCCGCCGGGCAGGCTGCCGGGGCCGCACCTGGCGGCCGCGCGGGAAATACGCACCGGCCCAGGCGGGGCTGACGCGGGCGAGCAGCAGCGCCACCTCCGCGCCGTCCCGCAGCAGCGTGGCTCCCGTCCCGTTGCGGATCTCCGCGGCGCCGCTCGCGTCGGGGCCGAGCAGGTAGAGCGCCACTTGCTCGGCGCCGTCCCCCACCGGGAAGGAGAGGCGCAGCGCCGCCCCCGCGGGGGCGCGCGCGGGGGGCAGCGCCGGCCGCCTGGACACTGAAAGGAGGGGCGCGGGTCACTCCTCCGCGGCCGGACCCCGAGAGGCTCGGCCGGGCGACTGCGCCCCTCGCGCAGGCGGAGCCCCACAGCCGCCGCCTCCTCCTAGCGCTGGTGGCGCGCACGTGGTGGGCGCTCCTGCGCGGGGTCCCGTGCACACGAGGCCGCGGCAGGCCGAGTGGAAGCCAGCAGCGGGAGCAGCTCTCCTTGCACTGGAGGGGCCTGGGCAGGTGGGGGGGGCGCGACGCGGTGCCCGCTGTGTCCATGGGTGGGGCCCTGGAGACGAGAGGGCACAGCCCTCTGCCCCCCATGCCATGGCTGGCCTCTGCTGGAGTGAGGGGCTCCTCTCTAGGCACCTGACCGGCCAGCTCCAGAAAGCCTGGAGGAGGGCTCTGAAGGCCCCGGGCTCAGAGGCAGGGAGGCTGGTTGCCCCTCTCCGGACGGGACAGGCAAACTGGCAGGCACCATGGCCGGCTGCCCATTGTGAGCCTCGGCTCAGCACTGCCCCCTCGCCAGTGTCCTCCGGGTGGGAGCCATAGCCCAGTGCATCTGGGGCACACCAGGCACGGGAGAGCAGGCTTGCTCTTCAGGCTATCCACGGAACGTGCCCAGACTGCGGAAGCGTGGCCAGTCTGCACCCTCCCTTGCTGCAGTCCGAGCGCTGAGGCCGCCGTGCTGGCCGGGCCGTGCTGGCAGTCGCAGGGCCCGTTCTGCCTTGGCCCCGCAGAGCGGCGGCCTGCCTGTCCCGGCCGCGGTCCCACAGGGCACGCCCCTCCCTCGTGTCGGGGTGTCTGAGCAGGGGCAGGCGTGCCGGGGGGGGGGGGCTACCTGGGGAGGCGTCCAGCAGCGGCACGCAGTGGATGGCGCTGGTGGCGGGCAGGCGGAGGCACTTGCAGGGCGGCGGGAAGGCCAGCGAGAGGAAGGTGCTGAAGAGGCCCCCGCAGGCCGGCAGCAGGGAGCAGTGCCTGTCGCTCCACAGGTGGCCTGGGAGGCAGCGGCAGTTGCGGCTGCCCTGCGCTGGGGGGTCGCACTCTGGGGGGGGGAAAAGGGGGGGGAAGGGCGGGTGTTGGGCCGGGCGGGGGGTCCTGCACAGAAGGCGGCAGTGCAGGGAGGGGCTTGCGCAGCAGAGTGGGCTCTGTGTTCGAAACCTGTCCCAGCCACAATGCCCCTGTGTGGCCCTGGAAGTCCCTGTGCGATGGACGAGCAGCTGCCCAGGTTGAGCTACCCCGCCTGGGCAGCCCTCGGCCTCATGCGCTCTCCGGAGGACGGGGCCGGGGGTGCGAGCAGCGCAGCGGCAGGCAGGG
The DNA here is from genome assembly GCF_004798865.1 of Varanus komodoensis. Taxonomy (NCBI): domain Eukaryota; kingdom Metazoa; phylum Chordata; class Lepidosauria; order Squamata; family Varanidae; genus Varanus; species Varanus komodoensis. The sequence goes on from NW_025335328.1 coordinate 938,447, forward strand.
ACGTCGCCTCGCTGGCTCACACGTGTGGCCGCTCCCCAGACCACCTGACGGCCACATCCCCCTCTGGGGAAGCCCGTGGGGGTCACATCCTGGGGGGTGGGGAGGCAACAGGGCAGGTGAGACCGAACTACCAGCCAGTTTAGCTCAAGCTGGCACGGCGAGGACCGGAGCCTCGGGAGCAGCGTGGCCAAGCACACGCTCCCTCCCTCCCTCCCTCCCTCCCTCCCTCCTTCCGCAGAGCCACGTGTGGCCCACGTGCCAGGCTGCCTCCTCACCAGTGGTCATGGCCAGGCCGGCGATGGTGCTCCCGGTGCCAGGGATGTTCCGAGGGAGGCTCATGGTGCGGAGCAGCTCCTGAGCCTGGTAGGCGTCGAAGGGGGGAGGCATCGCCAGCGTCAGCCTGAGGTGGGCAGAGCCACGGAGCTGGCCTGCGGGGCAAACACACGCACGGGCACCGCGGATGCCTCCGCACTCGGGGCTGGGTGTGAGTCCGTCCCCCCTGCCCGCCGCAGGCGGCATCCTCAGGGAGCTGGGCACCAGCCTGGGCCGTGGGCCAAGCTCCTCGCCCTCCGGGTGGCCTGGCCTTCAGGCTGCCACGGGCTCCGCTGCGCCGCTGGGGGATTCTCCCATGGGGTTTACATGGCGGAAGGACCGGAGCGCCCTCCCCTGCGTTTTGAGGCCTGCTCCGGCTGGCCAGCGGCTGCTTCTTCCCACGACGGTGCCGCATGCTTGGCCCTGGGAGCCCCCATTGCCCGGCCAGCCCGCAAGCACCTGATTGGGGCCGGGCCCCCACTCGGGGTCCTCCGGGGTTCCAGAGGAGCCAACAGAGGAGTGTCAGGGGCTGGGGAACCATCACATCAGCCTGGGGGATGAAGGGCTGGAGCGGGGGGCGGGGGAGCGCTTTCTCACGAGTAGGGGCGAGCATGTGTCTGGCCAGCAACAGCCCGGAGAGGCGGTGAGGTGGCACCACCATTTCTGCCCAAGGGCAGTGGCTTGGCCAGCCGGGGCGGGGGGGGGGCACCTGCCTCAGGCTCCTCCCCGGTTATCCAGGATTTTACCTCCACTTCCCGCCTGGCAGTTCCTCCCTACTCACCAGCTGCTCTCCTGATCCGAAGCGGGGGGCCAGGGGGGACCGCCCCCTCTGCTGCACCCACAACATGCTGGGAAGAGAAGAAACACATCCAAGAACCTCGTGGCAGCTTAAGGACTGGGGAGGGTGATGGCGGAGATGTTTGCAGGAAGCCGGGACCGCTTGGGGGGGTCTCTGGGGAGCTCGCCATGCCAAGCAGGGGAGCCTGCCTTCCCCCCCCCCTTTCTGATGCTGCCCGTCAGGGGGCGGCCTAAAAGCAGGACCTTTCCCCACCCAACTTCTTCAGAAGTGTTGGACTACAACTCCCATCCCCCCAGCTGACACAGTCAGTGGAACAAGTTGGTGGAGGCTGCAAGCGGGGGGGGGGGGCTTCTAGCCTCACTGGGTGAGGTTTCTTCCTGCCCTCGCCCAGGAGGCGCCTCAGTCAACTCGGGGAGCAAACATCCTTTCGGGCAAGATTTACATGTGTTTGCGCAGAGGCCTGGCAGGGCCGGAGGCGCCCCCCCCCCCATGCAAAGCTCACCCTCTGCAGCCAGGGAGGGGGCAGGCCTGCGGGGCGGGCAGTCCCGCTTCCCCCGGCTCAGAGCCTGGCAGGTTTCCCGTGTTTCCGAGGCGTTTCTGCCCCACGGGATTATTATTATTATTATTATTATTATTATTATTATTATTATTATTATTATTATAACATTTCTATGCCGCCCCTTGCCGAAACCTCGGGGCGGCTTACAACATGATAAAATACATTGAAATACAATAGTACATAATAAATTACCATTAAATATAACAATACAAAAAATACATTGATTTACAAATACAAAATTAAAGGATGCCGCTGCTTTCACGGACACGCCTTCACCCCCAGCCCCGCGGGCGCTGGTATCCCGCAACAGGTTGCGCTCTTGCGCCCGCGCTCGCAGCCCCGCCGGCGCACCGCTCCTGGGGGGCTTGGGGAGGGGGGGAACCCGCCTGCGCAGCCGGCCCAGAGCTGCTCCACCCGGGCAACCGGGCGCTCCGGAGATGGGGCGGACTACAGCGCCCATCGCCCCGAGCCAGCTGGGCTGCGGGGGCGGTGCGGCCGGGGCGGCTCCAGCGGGAAAGCCTTGCGCGGCGGGGCGAGGGGGGTAGGAAGCGGGCGAGACTTACGGCGGGGGCCGCGGCGTCCCAAGCCGCCCCCAGGATCCGGGGCAGGCACCCCGCGGCCAGCAGGAGCAGGCAGGGCAGCGGCGCGGCGAGGAGCGGCATCGCGCGGCGCCTGTCCCGGCCGAGCGCCTCGCCGTCTGGCCGGCGGCGATGCAAATGCGCGCCGGGAAGGCCGGCCCAGGCCGGAGGCGCCCCGGGGCGTGTGTGCTCAGGGCGGGACGCTGGCCCCCGGGGGGAGCGGAGGCCGGGCGAGAGCCGCCCCGCGCGGCTGGCGCTGCCGGGGTCGGGCTGGGCGGAGGAGCGCGCCCGGGGAGGGCGGGGCACTGCGCTGCAGCCCCAGGACCCTCCATGTCGGGGTCTGCCTGGCCGCGCCAGGGATGCCTGCGGCGGCGCACAAAGCGGGTCCCCGGATCTTCCGCGCGTCCGCCAAGAACGCGCAGCTGCTTCACAGGAGCTGGGCTGTCAGTCTGCCTCTGGGAGGGCCTGGGGGCCCAGCTGCGACTCCCCGAACGTCGCGGCCGGCTTCTTCCAGAAGATCGTGCAAGAAGCTCTTCCTGGCCTGGATGTGGGATTGGACCATGGATGTTCAAAGATAGGCTGGACGTGCACATGGTGGGCATGTCGTGAGCAGAGCCGGCTGGAGCCGGGGGTCAGACTAGATGGCCCAGGAGGACCCTTCTGACTCGCTCAGTTTCTATGTTTCTATGTGGTTGGGCCCCTGGAGCATGATAAGAAAGGGCCCAGAGGAGGGCCACAAAATTGCCCAGGGTTTGGAAGCGTGTCCTGTGAGGAGGAACTGAGAGAACTGGGCGCGTTCAGAAGACTGAGGGGGACATGATCTCCCTCTAGAAGTCCCTCAAAGGCTGCCACAAAGGAAGGTCAAGATCTCTTCTGGCTGATGCCAGAGTGCAGGACACGGAAGAATCCATTCAAGCTGCAACAACCCAGATTCAGGCTGGACATCAGGAAAAGCTTCCTCAAAGTCAGAACAACAGGGCAGTGGGAACAGCTGCCCAGAGAGGTGGGGGGCTCTCCACACTGGAGGCATTCAGAAAGAGACTGGGCAGCCCTTTGAACGGGGTGGTGGGACTTGGTGTCCTGCGCCAGCAGGGGGGGACCCGAGGGCCTTCCTGGCCCCTCCCGCCTCTCCTGTTCTGGGCTTCTATGTTCTGTGTGCCCCTGGCGGCATTAGCGAGGTGCGGAGACACCGCGCACCCAAGCCGCGTCCGCACTGCCTGCGTGTGGGGCTGGAGGGGCAGGTGTCCGCTGCCCCGGGGCCTCCTGCACGGACAGCCACAGGGCGCTGCTCGCACTGCCCCGCTGCCTGGTCGCGGCAAGGCGGGCGCCGGGCCCCTTCGCCTCGTCCGCCTCGCACTGGAGGGGCCCTGCGGGGACAGACCGAGGGCTGCCCTCGTTCAAGAGCCGCACACGGGATAGCTTCCAGCAAGCAGAAATAAGAGAGCGCCTCTGGGAATGCGCAGAGTGCCTTCCCTGCCTCATGGAGCCGTTACGGGCGGGGGGGTGGGAGCCGGGCGTTCTACCTCCGCCGGCCGGGAAGCCACGGGAGGACTCCGGGCCGGGCCGCCCTCGCAGGGGCGTTGTGCGCATGAAGAGGGACCGGGCCGGCTGGACAAGCAGCTGCTCGCGGGGGGGGGGGGGGGGGGGGGGGGAGGCCGCACAGCCACTCCCGGGGCCGCCCTTCGGACGAGCGGGCAGGGCCGGCGGGGGCCGGGAGCGCGCCTCGTGCCCGCGGATGAACAGGCTCTTGCGGAGACAAGCGGAGGAGGCGCCCACCGCCTCTCCCTTCACGGGCTCCGTGAAGACCGGCGCCCCTCGAGCACGACCACGCATGTGCCCCGTGGGGGGGCGGGGGCGCAGGGCCCGATCCTGCCGGGGCCTGGGGCTGGGGAGGGGCAAACGGGAGTGCGGGGCTGGCGGGGAGCGGCGGCCTTCGCCGAGCCGCGGCTGGAGAGCAGCCCGCGGCTTGGCGGGAGGATTGCCCAACGGGGCGCGGCTCGCCCACAGAGGAAGCTGCCCAGCCCGAGCCCCGTGCCGTGGCCCGAAGGCGCCCGCTCCGCTGCCCCGGGCCCTCCGTGCACGCGCGGGCCGAGCGCGCGCTCTTCTGCCCTCCCGGCGCGCGGCTTCGGAGGGGGGCCCTACGCGCGCCGGCCGCCCTTGGCGCTGCTTCCCACGGGAGGCCGACGCGGAAGGGCGCCCCTTCGCCGCCGCTTGCGCCCCCGGACCCTGCGCGGGGCCGGGAGACGCCCGGCAGAGGCCTGAAGCGGCCCGGCCCCATCCCTGGCCCCTGTGCCGGGCGTGGCCGGGTGGCCCCAGCGGCTGGCCGGCGGCCTTCCTGCTCCGGGAGAATGTCCGCACCCCACGCCGGAGTCTGACACTGAAAACCGGCCCGTGAAGAGGGGCGAAAGCACCCGGAGGACCCAGGCGACGCGGGCCGCGCTCTTTCGCCGCCCGGCTCCTGCGAGCGCGGGAGTTCCCGGAGCGCGGCCCCGGTGCGGCTGGAGCGGCACGGCGTCCCCAAGTTCGCTTGGGAACATGCAGCCGCGCGCCGGCGGAGGGGCCGGCCAGCCGCTCCCCCAGAGCCTCGGAGGGCCGAGGCGGTGCCTGCAGCGCGCCTGCTCGGTGGCCCTCGCTCGGGCACTGCCGCCCGTCCCCAGCCCGTCTTGCTCGTCCCTTTCCCCTGGCCTGAGGGGGCAGAAATCGGGGAGGCACCTTCTCCAAACGGCCCCCGGCCCCACGCAGAGCGCGGCTCACGTGGCGCGCATCTTCTGCCCCGCAGCTGCCTGGGTGCTTTCTTCGCTCCTCGGTCTTTTCTTCCCCGGCTGCTTTGCGCGCTGTCCGCTGCTGCCAAAGCTCTCCGGACAGTTCGCCACAAAGCTTGAGCTGGCAGGGGGTCCGGACTCCCGGCTGAAATGGACCCGGGTCAGAACACCTGGGATCATAACATAACATAAAACGGCCAGAATGGGTCAGGACACCTGGGATGCTTGCAGTGGGAACGCTGCTGAATAGCTCTGCGCTCTCCCTTTGGTGAAATCGATACACATTGCTCCACTTCAGCCCAAGACCTTCTAATAACATCATGTGGCACGTGCATTATGGTCAGGCTGCCCAACAGACAAGTAACCGAGAGCGTGAGTGGAAACAGAACCGCGAAGTTAGTTATAGTCCCCCATTCAGCAAAGTGCAGGCGAGCCGAGAGGGAAGGGCGCTACGGAAAGGCCGACCTTGAAGCGGCCGATCAAATCGTAGCGCTGGCCCATCTCCTGCAAGGGGGCCTGGAGGGGGCAGGGCTCCCCACGAGCTTCAGCCGCCCCCCCCCTTGCTTCCCCTGCCCCAGCTCTCCGTTATCCTCACCGGGCGCCCGCGTGAGCGCAGCGCCCGTCCCAGGTGCCGGCCAGGGAGGAGCTGCTCTGCCCCATGTTGCCGCGAGGCCGGCGAGTTTCTGCCCGGCCTCACGCAGGAGCTGCCCCAAGCCCTCCCCCAGGATTAGGCCTCGCGCGCTTCTGACCGCTTCGGGTTCCCTCCCGCTCTGCATGAGCGGGGCCTTGCGCGCGCCGGCACCCTCCGCGGAAGATGGGACAGAGGGGACGCTGCCCCGCTCGTCTTCGTCACCTCCTCCTGCCGGGCTTGAAATTTCCCCATTTCAGGAGGCATTTCCTCGTGCTTGCTTCGGAGCCTGGGCTGCCCAGAGGGGTGAAGGGAGGTTCCTACGTGGGCTGCCAGATCCAGGCATCCCCACCTGTCACGGCACGGGGAAGCCCCACACAGGTGGGCCCCTTGCGGGCGAAGAGCAACCGCGGGACTCCTTGCTCTGCCACGACCCAACGGAGGAGTCGGAGTGACGGCACGAAAGGAAGGTGAACAGCCGCAGAATCGGCTGCCTCGCGGGGCTTGGAGCGGACCGCCCCGGCTGGGGAATCAGGCTGCGGGCAGCCAAGCGCCGTCACTGCCGCGGCTGGTGGGAGACGCTGCCACACGCAGGAGCGGGACTTGCTGCTGGATGCTGTGGGAGCCGAGCGGAGGCTCCGCCTGTGACCGGGCGCAGCGGTGGCGACTCCGCTGGGACAGGCCTTGCTGCGGGGAGGACGGAGAGGGCGGGAGGAGAGTCGGGGCTTGTCCAGCCAGCCAAACATGCCCAGTTGGGCCGGAGACCTGCGCATGCTGGGCTGCGATGCGTTCACGTACAGGGGGGCGCATCCTGCACGCCAGTGAGCTCTGGGGGCACACAGAAAACATGCCAATGCTCATGCAGGGACAGCAAAGGTAAGTACAGGCCACGTGCATCGCCGAGATGAACAGCAGCATCCAAAAAGCACTCGGAGGGCCTTTTAAAAGGGGAAGGCCTGGGGCCACGCGGCCACCTGGGCCCTGCCTGCTGCAGCGAGCGCCAGCCCTGGGGAGGCTGTGCCCGGGCAGCTCGGAGCCGCCCCCAAAATGAAGACAGAGAATTAAAAAGCCTGGAAAATGTTTTATTGAAGTTTCATTTCATATTAGGTTTTTGAAGTTTTTAAATACAATAAATATTTTCCAGCAATAGCATTTCGTGGATCAAAATCCAAATCCATTGCGAGACGGTCAGCCCACAACCATGTCTGAGGCAGACGTAAATCCTGACCTATGAAGGGGTGGGAAGAGCCGCCCCGCTGCTTCCTACTGGGAGCCCCCCCCCACATCCCGCACAGCCGCTTTCTCTGGCGCGCCGGCAGTGATGCCCTGCCTGGGCTGGCAGGGGGCACGGCCGACCGAGGGCGCCCACGAGGCCCAGGGATGCAAGGGGGGCCCACGTCCGAGGAAGGGGTCCCGCAGCTGCCTCTTGGGGCAAAGCCTGGCAGCGCACGAAGCTTCTTGCCCACCGCTGCCCCTGGGAAGACCACTCAAGAGGGAGCAGAGGATTCCATGTCACTACCTGAAGAAGTGCCAGGATACGGAGGAAGACCCAGAAAAGCAGCTGGCCCAGGACCGGCACAGGCCGCGCTCCCGCTCCCAGGCAGAGGCCCCCGCGCAACGGCCCCTTCTCCTGCCCCGAGGCGAGGGAGCGCTTCCGCTGCCGCCCTTCCTACTGTGCCGTGTTGGATACCAACCGTGAGACCGCCGTGAACTCCGCCCTGCCTGGCGACCCTTCGGCTTGTCTGGACGGCGCTCGCAACGGGGGGCAGGGCTCTGGGGCCCCTTCCACGCACGTGTGCCCTGAATCCTTTGCCCCCCGGGCAAAGCCGAGGCCTGGATCGACCCCGAGGAGAGGACAATGGGGGCGCAGCAGGCACAGAAGAGGAGACGGCTCCAGCCCCAGCCACGCGATGGGGGGGGGGGAGATCAAGGACCGTGCCAACGGTCCCCACGGAAGCTCACATTCCTGGATCGTCTGCCAGCAAAGATGGCGCTCAGAAAGGGAAGGCACGCCACCATTACAGACACACGCGCACCAGCTCAATACCCTGGGGGGGGGGGGTTGAACCCGAGCCTCCGTGGGGGCCCTGCAGTCAAGGCCAGTCTGAAGCCAACAGCCACAAGCACTGAAGAGATTCACGCGGCCCCAGCCATTCGGGGTTGCTTCCGAGCCGGTGGAGCCCAGAGGCGTCACGAACGGTGCTGCACCGTGGCAGACTGCAGGGAGGGCCAGGCTGCCGCGCGCTCACAGGGACGCCAAGAGTAGCCGCCTGTGCTTTCGCAGAGAAAGGCTGGCCAAATTATTCCCGACTCCCTCCCGACTCCCCCAGCTGCATTCTTGGAAGCCTCCCCCCTCCTACCCACTGAGGTGATCTAGAAAGCGAGAGCAGGCGAGCCGGGGAGAACCGCAACACCCTCCTGCAAACGCTGCCTGGATTCATGCGGCCGCCCCTTCGGCAGGCGGTACCTTTATTTTAAAAATACCTGGAATGAACAGAAAAAGATGCGCCAAGCACTGCAGGGAGAATATACGGTGCATGTGATTCCCACTGAAAATTTGTAATACGCTTTAAGTGGCAATGAAATTAAGACAAAAGCAGCACAGATCCATTTTCTCGGCTTTCACTTCTGAAGATGCTCTGCTTGTTCCTTTAACTCGGACAGAAATGTTTTAAGACAGTTGACTTTTTCTCAACTTGAGGCAAGTCCCTTAAGGCACCAAATTCCTTATGAGAAGCCCTGATCAGTAGGAAAGTGGAACCAGGTTTCTTTTGAGGGAGGGAGGGAGGGAGGGAGGGAAAAGCAAACCTGCGTCTCTTAACGCCAAGGTCTGAGCGACGGGAAGCTGCTCGGGGCTTGTCTAACAGGGCATGAGTTTCCAGCAATTCACGAGTGGGAGGAGGCTGAAGGGACGGCCCACCGCGTCACCCTGTCCAGCCTTGCCCCACCCGCGGCCGCTGCCGGCCAAGGGCCGCTTGGTCTTGCGAAACGCCTCGTCCTCACCTCCCGCCCAAAGTGCTCCGACGCCACAGCAGCTTCTGCGACACGGACTCCGTCACTGCCAACCGGAGGACCCGTTTACACACCGCGCTTCCCAAGAAAGAGGCAGAGGACTCGTGCTTCCGCAGTGATTCACCCATCAGTGCCAAAGGCAGACCCACCCCTGAATCGGCCACTTCCCCCTGGGGAGTCCGATGTGCCCTGCTTTTAATGTCTCCGGCACAATTTAAGTGGGCTTCTCTGCTGCCTTTCAGCTGTCACGATGTCAAGAATTCAAGTGTGTCAGTTCTTCGGTACAATCAGCCTTCTTTCCTGTGCAAAAAAGTACGAGCTTCTCCCCTCTACTGCAGGTTCACGTTTACAACCATGAAACAGTACACAAATGGGCAACACCTGGGATCCTTTAGTTTCCTCGCCTGGGCCTGGAGAGCAGGTCCTTCCCCCCCGCACCCCTTTTGCAAAGTGCATCGCGAGCAACAGAACAAGGTCTTTCCTCGCTCGTTCACACGCCAGACATGGATTTGCAATTAACTGCGAGAATCAAGACAAGACAAGAGGAAAAAAGACAGCCGTCTAAGTATGTGCCCGGGGGGGGGGGGGGAAAAAAACCAGCTCCCAGATTTTACAGTGCGTATACCTAGCTCACAACATAATGATTCCAGTTCACAAAAGAACAGTTAAATAGCAATTCCACAATTCCAATTTCCAAAGAACGGGCTCCGTCCCCCACGCACGGGAGCGGAGCGCTGCCTTCCTCTGGCGTCCGGCCAGGAAAGCACACGGCTGCCCTGCTGGCAGACGCCTGTCAGCTTCCATCCCCTGCTGCGCTCCGTTTCTTCCGGGTGCAACCTCTCCAAGAATCTTGGCTTTAGGTGGCACTCTTCATTCAAGCACACAGAAAAATAATTAAAAAGAGTCTTGACGGAATAAAGCTACGAACAGAAGAGGGGAGAAACCAGCACGCGACTCTTCGCCACCACCACGCAGTCGGAATGGAATTAAAGACTGCTGAGCACGGTTCCGGGGGGGGGGCGGGGGAGACAGACAGAGGCCCCGGGTGAGGCCCCAGGCCTCCGCGGACACGCCTTTGCGCTTGCTCCGAGGGCAGAGAAGCGAGCGTGATCCGCCGGAAGGAACACGGGCGGCTCTGAGCGGCCGGGCCCGCACGTCCCCTGCCCGACACCGCGCTTGCCCGTGCCCTCCCGGAGCGCCGCCGAGGTGGCCGTCTCCGCCCCGGAAGACTCGAGGCCACCCGTGGCCGCAGCAGTCCGGTGCCCGTCCGGGAGCGGGGAGCAGGCTTCTCCGCCAGGGCTCACCCCCAGCCCTGGCAGAGGGCGGGCTCTTCCTTTCCTCCAGAAGTCTCCTGTGCGCCCACCCAGGCTCCTCCTGCTCCTGGCGCGGTTTTCAGCAGCACATGTGGGGGGTGTTCCGTGGCTGCCCTGCCGGGGGCCTCGCGGTCCTCGCGCTTGGGGGCTGAGCCCCGGGGCATCGGCCGCGCTCGGCCTGGAGGCGCCCCGGCCCGGGGCATGCCGGGACGGGGCACCGGTGCCGTGTGGCGCTGCCGGCAGCACGCCAGAGTGCGCCGGCACGACGCAGGGGGGCGTGGCGGGGAAGAAGGGGCCTCCAGCCCGGCCGCCAGGCCCCCGAGTCCTCTGCCCCACGACCACCCAAAGCGGATCAAATTTGGTCCCATGGTGATGGCTGAAGTATATGTACACAGGCCGCTGCATTTACAGCGCCTCTGCGGAACGCAGGCCGACCGTCTCCTCTGCTGACGCCGCCTCCACGTCTAGTCAATCGGAGCTGGGCTTGCGCAGCGAGAAGGTGCGGATGTTGAAGTGCCGGCTCAGCTGCCGCACCTGGAAGGGGAACGGCAGGAAGCCCACGAGTGGAGTGGGGACAGAGCACCAGAAGCCCAGCGGGGGGGGGCTCCCCCCGGCTGCCCCAAGGGCGCCTCTCCCCTCCCCTCCAGCTCCCCGCAAGCGCTCCCAGGGGCCCCCTGCTTCAGCCCCGTCGCCGACGCCCTCCCTCCTCTCTGCTCCCCCAACTCTCGGGAGGAAGCAGTGGGGGGCACTTCCTCGAGCGCCCCCACCACCCACTTGCGCGAGGCAGAAGAGCGCGCCAGAGGAAGGGCCGGGGCGCTCGCCTGCGGTGGAGATGCGGGCGGCCGCAGGGAGGGGCTCGCGGCTCTGGGCTCAGCCCTGCCCTGCGGTGGACGCGGGGGGAGCCGGACCGACCCCAAGCAGCAAGAGGCGCTCCTGCCCAGAAGCCCGGACGCTGCCGCTGTTGCCGTCTGCGCAGCCCCCGGCTGGCCAAAGCACGGCGGCCCCCTCCTCCTAGCACCCCAAGCGGGCGGGCGGACTCACTGCGGCTGCTTTGCGACGCGCCCCCCCCCCCCGGCTGCCTATCTGCACCCTCCATGACAAGAGAAAGGTGTGGGGGTGAAAACGCGATGTGCACCCCACAAGCCCCCGGGGGCCTTTCTGAGCGCTGCAGGCCGAATCTGCGACACTTGCAGGCCCACCCCCTGCAAGCACGCACCCCCCCCAGCTGGAGCACACGCGCCCCTCCTTCCAGCAGGCTGCTGCCTGGGGGGCGCGGCACCTGGAGGCCCGTGCCCGCGGGCACAGAAGCAGCTCGGGGTGCCAGGCGAGGGCGGGAGGCACCCGTGGCCGGTCCCGGCCGGGCCCCGCAGCTCCCCGCAGTCTGCGATCCCGGGGCCTTTGCGCCAGTCCCGGCCGGCCCCCGCAACGGAGGCCATGAGGGTCCGACCGGGGCGCTCCTGAGCGAGGCCTCGGCCTGCGCAGGCCCAGAGTGGAAGCTCGGCTGGCGCGGGGGACGGGTCTGCCCTGCGCTCCCTTTCTCCTGGCCAGTTTCAGAGACGGCAAATCCCCGAGGAGCCAGCCGTGAGCAAAGGCCCGTGTCTCTTGCGCCGCCACGGCCACTAGCGCCTTTGCACCCCTCCTCTCTGACTTGCGAGGGGCTCAAGGCGGCCTGCAGAGCGCCACTCTCTCTTCACAACAACCCTGTGAGGTAGGTTATGCTAGGAGGCGGCGGTGGCCAGCAGGGAGCAGCGTCGGATCTCCGGGTCCCCGGGCCGGCCACCCGCCCGCCACGCCAGCTCGCCCCCGTCCTCGCACGGCTTTTGGAAGGAGGCTGTGGCGATCGATCCGGAAGCCCACGTGGCTGTGCCAGCCCGAGGAGGCCGGCTGCGCCCTGCCCTTTGGCCCCGGGGTCAAGGCGACAAGCCCCCCACGGGCTCCCCAACCCCCGCCAGGCCAGAGCCCCCGCCCGCCCGCCCGCCCGCCACTCACCACGCTGACTCCGTAGTGGACGTGCGCCAAGGTGATGAAGCCGGTGAGCACGGAGAGCAGCAGGGCCTCGTGCTCCGGCCGTGTCTGCAGTGGGACGGCCAGGACGGCCAGGGCCAGCGGCAGCAGCAGCCAGTTGAGCGGCTGGCAGCGCGTGCTGCTCATCTGCGAGACGATCAGCCGGCACTGCGGGGGCAGGCCTGGAGTCAGCGGGGCCCCACGTCCCTCGGCAGCCCCCCTCCCGCCCCGGCAGCCTTCCCCCGCGGAGGGCCCCGGAGGCCCGGAACGCCTCTCCTGCCCAGCCAGCCAGACCTTTGCTGGCGGGTGTCAAGTGGCAGGGAGCTGGTGCCCCCCAAGAGCCCCCCTGGGTGCCGGTCCGGTTCTGGCCACAAGCGACAGAGGCCCGGCCAGCTGGAGAGGGAGCTGCCTGGAGGACGCGCTTCCCTTCCTGGCCTGCCCACACCACCCCTCTCTGCGTGGCGCTCTGGCTGCCCCCAGGCCGGGCCTCTCCCCCAGAAGGCAAGCCCGGGCCTCCGCCTGCCCCGCTGCCGGCAGGCAGGGCCATTTCGGGGGGCGCCTCGAGGGGCGCGCGATGGCGCCTCTCCTGCTCTGCCTCGAGCCTCTGCTGCGCACTGCCCTGAGCGCTGCTCTGAGTGGGAGTCAAAGAGCGCTAACGCGAGTGGCGAGCCAAGCGCCCCTCGCGCGCCCCGGCCCGGCAGCGAAGTGGAGAGGGCTCTTACGGAGATGTTGGCAAAGGCCGTCCCGACCATGAAGTAGAAGAGGCGCGGCTGCACTTCCAGGATGTCCGAGGGCGACAGGAAGACCCAGGCGGTGCACAGGCCGAAGAGCAGCGCCGGCGACAGGAAGGGCAGCAGCACCTCGTACAGCGAGCGGTGCTTCAGCATCTTGCTGGCGTGGGCTCTGCGGGCACAGGCGGCGCCGGGGGGCCTTGAGGGCTGGGCCGGGCAGGGCAGGGCAGGCTGCGCGGCACCCCCAAGGGGCCCCCGCAAGGCAGCGGGAGCGTCGCCAGCCCGGCCCGAGTGGGGCAGGCCGTGGCGGAGAAAGGCGGCAGTGCCTGCCTCTGCCCAGGGGGCCTGGCCCCACCGCCGGGCGGGCAGATGCTGCACTCTGCCCCCTCCCCGCCCGGAGCACGGAGGGGGCAAGGCTGGCCACGCGCCCCCGCAGTGGGCAGCTGCCCGGAGGGGGCCCAGGGGCTCGCGCCCGGGGCCACTTACTTGTAGTAGTTCAGCAGGCTCATGGGGATGGTCACGGTGAGCGCACAACCTGGGGAGGGGAAGGGAAGGGGAGGGGGCCGTCACGACCCGCCCACCAGCCCCTCCTGCCCCAGCAGGGCCCGCCTGGCCTCCGTCGGCTGCGGCTGCCGGAAGGGGGACGGCGGCCCCGGACTCCCCTCCGAGAGGCGGGCACGGCCCTGCGCGGCCTGCCTCCGAGCCTGAGGCACAGCCTGCCGCCGCCGCGGCCGGGAAGAGCCCCCGCTCCGTGGCAGGGCCCCCACCCACCCAGCAGGACCGTCCTTACCGATGATCATCGCAACGAACAAGTCCCTGTAAAGGAAATTCAGCAGGAACGGGCGGTACCAGGCCTCCACGCCCACGATGGCCGTGACGATGTACACGATGGAGATGGTCTGGAACGCAACCGCGAGAGAGACAGAGAGAGAGAGAATGGCGGACCGTGTGTGGCAACTCAGTGGGAGACCCGCGCGTGGCACAACCGACCGGTGCCAATGCCGTCCCAGACTACTCCTCATTATAAAAGGCAAACACGTTTACAAATAAAAATAGAAGCCATACGTCTTAATAAAGCAATGCTATTTAAGCCCTAAACGTTTTAAATCCGCAGCTCAGAAGGAAACACAGCAAGGCATTTCCACAAAACGGGAGATTCCAGGCTCCCCCGAAGGGCACCAGGAACGCCCCAGGGAGGGGAAGGGGGTTCCTCTTCAGGCAGGGAGTTTGCGACGGGGGCAACCAATGGGGAGGAGCCCGGGTGCCAGCACCCACCCCCCGCATCCAGGATGCTTCCAAGCTATGTGCTCCTCCCTCGAAGCCCCCCCCAGAGCGAGGGGCCTGCAAACAGCCCAGGGCCGGTCTTCCTGCTTCCCTGCCCCCACAACCGTATGTTCAAGGCAGATGCCAGCTGCGAAGGGGAGCCCCCCACCACCCGTTTCCTACTGTGAATCCACCTCTGCCAAGTTCCCGCAGAGTCCCAGCGGAATCTACTTGACTCGGCCGGGGGAAACGAGCGACAACAGTCCCATGTGCCCCGAGTCCGTTCACAAGCCCAGCAGGTGGCCCCAGGCCGGCTACTTGAGGGCTCAGCTGAAACTGGGGTTCAGCCACCTCCAGCTGCCCTGCCCCTCCGTTTAGCAGGGCTTCCCTGGGCAGGAACACTTGCCCCCCAGGAAGACCCCGCTCCCTTCCCAGTGCAGGGAAGGTGCGCCAGAACGGGAGTGCGGGGACCTGGGTCTGCGCCCCCACTAAGCCACGAAGCCCCCGAGGGTGTTGAGCTGCCATGCTGCTGCGGCCTGGCTGGCCTCACAGGACGGGGGCAGGATCAGCCCCTCTGGGCTGCCCGGAGGCTGTCCCCGAAGCCGTGCGGGCGCCCTGCAGCGCTGAGGCTGGGCCCCCGCCCGCTCGGCCCCACGCTTTCCACACTGAGGGGTGAGCACAAGGGTTCCTCAGGCACTTTCTAAAACTCTGGTGCCGCGGGAGAGCACCCATCACAGAGGCGCTCCCCTTCCCCTCCCCCTCGTGCCATTTCCACGCCACTGCAGCACGGGGGGGGGGGGGCCCCCAAGAGCGGGGCACCTGCTTGGGAGAGTGAGCCCAGCCCTCCACACGCCCAGGAGATGCTCAAGGCCAACTCGGCAGAGTCTCGCTGGCTGGCTGGCTGCGGCTGCGGGAGGCAGAGGGCGGGGGCAAAGGGCGCCTGCCAGGGGCCGGCATGGTGCTCATGTGCCGGAAGCCTCTGGCTGGGCCCCGGGAAGGGCGCCGGCCCGGCAGCGCCTCAGCACGGGGCAGGATCGGTGACTGGCGACACACGTCCCCGGATACGCACGGCTGGACCAAAGAGCGGAGGCCGGGAGGATCCAAGGGCCTTCCCAGCCGGGCGTCTTGCCAGCGGGCTGGACTGCAACTCCCATCATCCCCACCCAGCAGGCCAAGGGCGAGCCTGCAGCACAGTCCCAGTCCCTCAGGGCCACACGTGGCCTCGCTGCCTAGGAAACTCCGGAAGCACCCCAGTTTCACATACTGGAGTCGGGATTAAGGCGGGGGCCTCAGACCCCCCCCCCGGCACCTCCTGGGGGTGTGAGCGCGCCAAGGAAGCCGAGGGTCTGCCGGCAGGAGCCCAGTCTCCCAGCAGGGCCAGCGAAGGCAGGAAGGCCAAGGCCAGGCGGAGAGCCGCCTGTCCTCTCCTAGGGTTGGGCCACATCATCAGCAGCAGCAGGCCGTGCCGCCCGCTTCTGAATCCCCCAACCTCAAGGACCCCGTGAGGAAGCGATGCAAGCAAACCGGGCAGGGCCAGAGGGGGACGCCCCAGGGCCGGAAGGCACTTGGCGGCGAGCAAAGGGGACGGAGAGCGCTGCCACCCTCGGCGCCGCGAGATCCTAGCCGAAGGGAGCCTAGTGGCTGGCACGCACGGAGGGGAAAGCAAGGCCCGGCGCCACACGACGCACACGGTCAGGACACGGAACGAGAGGAGGAGGGAGGGATCCGGGTGAGCTGGAAGTCGTGGTGTGAGCGACGGAATGAACAGACGCGGCAGCGCTCGGGCGAGCGAATCAGAGCGGGGTGCAAGGGGGACGCGGCCTTTCCATCAGACGCGCACCAAGTGTCCCACTCTGGAAACGACCGCCTCAGCAGGAAGACGAACCGCTGACCCGGCTGCCGCTCGAGGCTCGGAGGAGACGCGAGATACCGAAGTGCTGCTGCGACTGGGGATGCCGCAGGAGAGCTGCGAGTCTTTCCCCGGAGGGTTTTCGTGCCGCGGGCTCAGCTGCTGGTCCGGGCTTGAGGAGTTGAGGCTCAGAGCTGAAGCCGTGCAACTGGAGGCGCCACGATCGGTCGCCACAGCGGGAGACTCGCACACCTTGTCCCCCGCTCTCGTTTGTGCCGCTCGGCCGCTCGGATTACAAATCTCTTCAGGTTTTTTCAGCCCCTCTGCAAGCCGCCAAAAAAAAGAAAAAGAAAAAAAGCAGGCCCAGGAGCCGCATGCGGCTCACGAGCCTCGGTTTGGCCACCCCTGGGAAATACAGAGGAACTATAAAATAGAGACGAAAGGACGGCGGGTTTCCACAAAGGGGGCTACTATGAGGACAGCCTGCAATATTAGAGAGCAAAGGCACTTGCAAAGAATAAACCACTTGGAGCAGGCAGGATACCAATCGGACTATTCCAAGCAGCAGAAAACAAGTCAGTCCAAGTTCGACACAAATATATGTCAACTGATATGGAAGACAAAACAATGGGCCACACGGCCGACAACGTTCGAGCTATATTCCAATCCCCGAAAAAGGAAAGGCAGGAGAGTGGGGTGCGCTCAGGGCCGTTCCACTGAACCTCCCACACGGACAAAGCGATGCCCAAGGGCTGCAAGGGAGGATGCCGCTCTGCTTGGGTCGAGAAACGCCGGGCGTCCAGGCCGGACCCTGAAGAGGCGCTAGAGAACATATGCAAATCTCGAAAGGCCGTCACAGTGAAGACAGCAGGCGGGCTGGCGGCCTCGCCACTCGCCGCAGTTGTGCCAAAGCTGGGATCCAGGCTGGGGGGCGGGGGAACGGGAGGGGCTCCGAGCGGCGAGGGCCGCAGAACAAGGCCTCGGGGGCCGCACGCTGGACCGCCCCATCCATGCTGCGTCGAGTACAGCGAGCCTCCGACTACGCGGATCATGAGACGCTGCGCGTGGCTCTGGAAGGAACGGGGGTGCCTCCACACTCGATGCGCGACTGGCGTGACGGACAGGAAGCCACGTGAGGCCAAAATACAGAGGAACGGGGTGGCTTCTCACAGGCAAAGGTGCCACACGAGGGTGTATTTTCGCTCCCTGTCTGCTCAGTCTGGGTAGAGAACATGGTCGCAAGGACAGCTGGATCAGAACCGGAGGAAGGAGTGAAGGTCGGCAGAGGACCAACCACTGTTTTAAGACATGTAGATGACACCGTCTTACGGGCAGAAAGCAGCAATGACGTATGTATTTATTAATTAAAAGCTTTTGTATGCCGTCCTATTATACAGAATCTCAGGACGACTTGAAACGACTCTTGATGAAAGGGAAAGAAGGAAGTACAGAAGCAGGATTGCAGCTGCATATTAAGAAAACAAATATCATGTCCTACAGAAGAATTACAGAACTGTACCGTCAACAATGAAGAAACTGAAATTGTTAAAGACTGCACTGCCTTGGCTCAGTCATTGGTTCAAAGGGAGACGGCGGCCAAGAAATTCGAAGAAAGGGCTGAGATTTGGAAGGGCGGCGATTAAGGAACTAGGAAAGATCCTCAAGGATGTTTCGCTGGAGAGCAAGGGCAGGGTCATCCATGCGGGATCATCCCAATCTGCACGGGGGTGAAAGCTGGGCAGTGAAAGAGGCTGCGGGGCGGGGGGGGGGGGGCGGGGGTTGGAAACACAGAGCCAGAGGAGAGCTTTAAAAACACCCTGGAACAAAAAACTGGTTCCTGGATCAAATCAAGGCAGAGTTTTCCCGGGAAGCAAAAATAACAAAACTGAGGCTGTTGCACTTTGGATATGTCATGAGAAGGCAGGACTCCCTGGAGAAGGCCATCGCGCTGGGGCAAGTCAGATACATGATGGATTGAACCCACAAAGGAAGCTGCAGCCTCAAACTGCACCCCCTCGGGCTTTCATTCAAGGTGGCACCAAAGAGGGGGCAGCTCGAGGGCACACAGCAGCGGCGGCTCAGAACACCAGACGTATGACATGGACTGTCCTAACTGACTTATTCCAATTAGGCTTTGGGTGGATGCGTCAGAGAGACGCCACGGTGCCGAATGACCTACGGTAGGAGCTGGGCAGGGGGACTGCAGCCCGGCACGTTCTCCCGGACCCCTCGGCCGCTTCTCACACCATGTCCTGGGAGCCTGCTGACCAGCCCAGCGGGGCCGAGCACGGGGACTGCGGTGGCTCCAGCTCCTCCTGCCCGGTGTGGAATATGGTGCTGGGGGCCACAGTGGGGCGCTGCAGCCATCTGAGGCGTCTCGCAGGACCCTGTCCTGCCCCCTGGGGACTTGGCAGCCACATGACCTGCTGGGAGGGGTGCCTGGAGCTTTAGCTGGCATCCCCGTGACACCCTCCCCACGGCTCCTTGTGCCCCGAAGGCCGTCCAAGTTCAGAAATGGGATGGAGACAGGTGTCCGAGTGGAGGGTAAACCCGGGAAAGTCAGGGGCGTGTTGGCAGCACCGTGGTAGCTTGGCCTGCCCACAGTGGGGACAGGTGGCAGAGCGCCTGCTCGTGGCAGGACCAGGCTCTGGCCCACGTCTGCAGGGGACCCTGCCGGTCAGCGCTGTCGATACTGGCCTGGAGAGACCAACCATCCAACTCAGTTGCCGGCCGCTCCCTGGGGCCCCCAAGGGGCAGGCCGCAATGAACCCAAAAGCGCCGCAGCTGATCCCCACGAGCCCCGCGCAGCCCGGGGGCGTCCTTGCTGAACAACTCCCTCACACCCCAACCATCAGGCCTCAGAAAACAATCCTGCCCGCAAGCTATTTTGCAACACGTCACCGTCTGGTCACAGATCGTTGGAGGAGTTTCAGTTGTTGCAGCCTGAGGATGTGGACAAGGTGCCTGGACAAGTGCGTCCCACCACCTGCTTGCTGGACCCTTGCCCATCGTGGCTGCTGACCAAAGCCAAACACGGGATTGGGGCCTGGATCCTGGAGGTCATCAACGCCTCCCTGAGGGACGGCCGGGTGCCTGCCCCTCTAAAGGAGGTGGTGGTCAGGTCAGTCCTAAAGAAGGTGTCCTTGGATCCAGAGATGGCTGCCAATTATAGATTGGTGGCCAACATCCCGTTTTTGGGCAAGGTGCTGGAACGGGTGGTGGCGGGACAACTCCAAGCTCTCTTGGGTGAGACTGATTATCTGGACCCATTTCAGTCCGGCTTCAGACTCAGGTATGGTACTGAATCTGCCTTGGTCGCCCTGTATGATGACCTGTGCAGGGAGTGAGTCCCTGTTGGTCCTCCTGGACTTCTTAGTGGCTTTCAATACCATCAACCATGGTATCCTTCTGGAGAGGCTAAGGGGGCTGGGAGTAGGAGGCACTGCTTGGCAGTGGTTCCGCTCCTACCTCGACGGCCGATTCCAGAAGGTGGTGCTGGGGGACTTAGAAACACAGAAAACAGAGCAAGTCAGAAGGGACCTCCTGGGCCATCTAGTCTGACCTCCGGCACCAGCCGGCTCCACTCACGACATGCCCACCACGGGGACGTCCAGCCTGTCCTTGAACACCCTCACCGATGGGGCCTGAACGACCTCTCATGGAAGCCCATTCCACACCCATGGTGTCCTAACTGTCAGGAAGTGCTTCCTGGCATCCCAATTGAACCTTGGCTCCCTGAGCTTGGCTCCGTTGGAGCGCGTCCTGCCTTCCTTTGCAGAGGGAACAGGTCTCTCCCCACCTCCGTGTGACACCCCCTCACATACCTGCATGTCACCAACAGATCCCCTCTGAGTCTCCTCTTCTCCAGGCTGAAGAGGCCCAGTTCCCTCAGTCTCGCCTCGTACGGCATCCCCTGCAAACCGGCCACCAACCTTGTGGCCCTACGCTGCACTGACTCCAACCTGGCTATATCCTTCCTGTAACGAGGGGCCCAAAACTGAGCACAATACTCCAGTTGTGGGCGCACCGGAGTCGTGTAGAGTGGCAGTAATACCTCTCTCGATCTAGAAGCCACACTTCTGGCTATGCAACCAACAGTGGCGTTCGCCCTCTCGGCCACCGCATCACACAGCTGACTCATGTTCAGCCTGCAGTCAACCAGCACCCCGAGGCCCCTTTCACAAGTGCTGCTCTCCAGCCACTTGTCCCCTAACCTGTACTTAAGACACCCATTCCTGTGCCCCAAGTGCAAGACCTTGCACTTATCCACACTGAACGCCATCCTGTTGTCTCCTGCCCACTTCCACAGTCTGTCCAGATCCTTTTGGATCTGGAGTACCTGCTCCTCAGTTGTGGCCACTGCTCCAGTTTTAGTGTTGTCTGCAAATTTGATCAGCAGACTGTTCACCCCTTCTTCCATGTTGTTAATGAAAAGATTAAACAGGATCGGCCCCAGGACAGAGCCCTGGGGGACCCCGCTTGTCACTGGCCGCCATCCGATGATTCCCCGCTCATGGTTACCCTCTGCTTTCGGTCAGTCAACCATGCCCTAATCCACCGGACAGTGCTTTGGTGTATCCCAAAACTCCTCAGTTTCGCCACCAGGATATCATGGGGCACTTTGTCAAAGGCCTTGCTGAAATCCAGGTAAACCATCATCCACTGCATCCCCTCCATCCAGCCACCTCGAAACCTTGTCATAGAATTCCACAAGGTTTGTCTGGCAGTTGTGTGGCTGCCAGCCTCCCTTCCCTATCTAGCATCACTAGATCTCTCGCTATTATGAGCCTTTCCACTGTTTTCCCTACAATTGACGCAAGGCTAACTGGTCTATAATTCCCCATGTCCCTTCTACTACCCTTTTTGAAAATTGGGACCACTGATGCCACCCTCCAGTCCTCTGGAACTTCACCTGTTCTCCACGAGGCCTCAAAAATGGAGGCCAGCGGGCGTGAGAGAACCCCTGCCAACTCTCTAAGTACTCTCAGGTGTAACCCATCAGGGCCTGGTGCCTTTGTAATGTCCAATGCCCTGAGGAGCCCCTCGACTTCTAAGGGGGTGACTCTTATCTGTGCCCCTAAGTCCCCAGCCTCATCTAATCTCCTATGCGGATCTCCCCCGTCCTGCTTTGGGGAGCACAGAGGCAAAATAGTCATTTAGCACCTGTGCCTGTTCCCTCATGTCAGTCACTGGATCTCCTTCCTCCTTATTTAGTGGTCCCACCACTTGCCTCCCCTTTCTCTTCCTATTTACATGCTGAAAGAAGCCCTTTTTGTAGAAGCTCGTAATCAGCCTTAGCCTTGCTAAGAATCCTTCTGCAACGGGCCTCCTCCTCCCTTTGGCTCTGCGCCGTGGCAGCTATGCCATGGAGTTTCGCAGGGGTACATTTTGTCCCCCTTGCTATTCAACATCTACATGAAACCGCTGGGAGAGGTCATCCGGAGGTGTGGGCTGCGGAGCGATCAGTACGCTGATGACACCCAGCTCTACCTCTCTTTTTCAACCAATCCAGGTGAGGCAGTGGCTGTGCTGAACCGGTGCCTGGCCGAGGTAATGGGCTGGATGAAGGCCAATAAACTGAAGCTCAGTCCAGACAAGACGGAGGTCCTGTTGGTGGGTGGTTCACGCTCCTGGGTAGGTGACTTGGACCTAGCCCTCAATGGGGCTGCACTCCCTTTTAGGGACAGGGTCCACAGCTTGGGCGTGCTCCTCGACCTGGAGCTGTCCTTGGAAGCTGAAGTGACTGTGGTGGCGAGGAGCGCTTTCCTTCAGCTTCAGCTGATCCATCAGCTGCATCCCTACCTGGAGGACGACTGTCTAGTGACAGTGATGCACGCATTGGTTACTTCCTGGTTGTATTTCTGTAACATGCTGTACGTGGGGCTGCCCCTGAAGACAGTCCAGATACTTCAGATGGTGCAAAACAGAGCAGCCAGGTTGCTGACGGGGACTGGGCGTTACTCTCACATAACCCCAGTCCTCTACCAGCTTCACTGGCTCCCCATCGAAGTCCGGGCTCAGTTCAAGGTGCTGGTTATCACCTACAAAGCCCTTAACGGCTTGGGACCTGGATACCTGAAGGAACGCCTGCTTCCATATTTGCCCTCCCGCCCCCTGAGATCGGCAGCAGAGGCCCTCCTCCAGGAGAGACATCAGGAGGCAAAGTACCCGGAGGAGGGCCTTCTCTGCGGTGGCACCCCACCTGTGGAATGCGCTCCCCAGAGAGGTCCGCCTGGCGCCGTCATTATTTGTTTTTCGGCGCCAGGCTAAGACCTTTTTATTTAAACAATATTTTAACAACTCTTAATAATATCTATAGGTTTTAATTTTGCAGCCAGGGTGATTCTGGGTTTTTAATTGTATTATTTTATTATGTATGACGCTTACTTATTTATGTGAGCCGTTCCGAGGCTGTAAGCGATGGGACAGCATACACAAATTCTAAACGAACAAACAAGCAAACATCGGCGTCCTGCTATCAGTGCCAGAGAGCGTGCGGTGAGAGCAAGAAGGCGAGCGCGAAGACAGGTGGTGCTCCCCGGGAGGCAAGAGCCGGGGGAGCCAGCGCCGCTGCTGCCCCGCCAGAGCTACTCCCACGGCTGGGCTGGGCTGGGCTGGGGGCGGAGGACAGACTTACCACCTGGCTGATGTCGTACCCCCAGGGCAGGAAGAGGATCCCGGTGTTGTACTTCTCCCAGTGGGAGAGGATGAAGGAGAACAAGACCACCCACAGGAGGAGGTAGAGCACGAAGACGCTGACGCCGTTGGGCCCCCGGCCGAAGGTGGAGTACACCGTCACCACGAAGAACATGCACGCCCAGCTGTCGAGGCCGTGGTCAAAGAGCTCCCCGAGCGGCGTGCTGGACTGGGTGCGGCGAGCCTGCTTCCCGTCCACGCCATCTGGAAGCGGGGAATGAATGGGGGGGGGGGCAGGTTAGCAGACTGCGGCCCCGGGGATGGCTGGGCCTTGAGGCGGGAGGAAAATCTAGGAGGGGAAAAGCAGCGGAATCTCGTGGGAAAGCCCAGCCAGGTGCAAAGCTGGAGAGGCACACCTGCACCTCCACCTCCACCTGTTCTGCTCTTACCAGGGGAGGGGAGGGGAGGGGAGGGGAGCAAGCGAGTGGGCAGGCGAGAAGGCGCTGTGGCCTGGAAGCCGGGAGCCGAGGCCGGCGGCCCTGCCGCAGGAAAGCCTTCTCTGCCCACCGGGTTTTGATGGCTCCACTAGAGCAACTTCCCAGGATGGTCTTTGCTGTCATCTGCTTATGCACAAGCATTCGGTCTCTTCTGCAGCTGACGGCAGAGGCCCAGAGGTGACCAATAATCTTGATAATAAAGACAATTCCTGCCTGCTAAAGTGTCTTTCTGGAAGAAAAAGGACCACTTTCTGGAGGGCAGCTCATTACTGCAAATCCCAGAGCCTAATCTTCTGTCCGCTTCTCCCTCTCAGAGAGACGAATCTGCCGCGGGGGCTGCGAGAGCTGAGCACGCGGGCAGGGGGACGGAATGGGCCACCACCCCCGCCCTTCCCCGCGGAGAACTCGCCTGCTGATTTCGGCCACCAAGCTTGGTGGCCGGAAGTGGCTGTGGCCACCGGAGCACAAGGGGGGAGCGGGGAGCCTTCGGGGCAGGCTGCGGGCCCTGCCGAGACGGGCCCGGCTCTCGCGCGCAGGCGTGTGCCCCCCACGAACGCTGCCGCAAAAGCCTCCCAGCAGACCGAGCGAGGGATGGGGAGACGTGCCTCGGACCGGGGCCCGGCAGGCAAGGGGTCGGCCGCTCTTACCCAGTGTGTAGGCCATGAAATTGAGGAGGCCCACGATGATCCACACGTGGCTCGGAACATGCGCCTGGTCTGGTGCTGCGGGGAGAAAGCGGCTGTGAGCATCGGCGCATGCCCAGGAGAACCGTGCGCTGCAGCCTCTGCGATGCCTCGACCGGGGCGGGAAGGCAGCGCCAGCGCAGAGCGAGTGCCCGCGGCGGCCTTCCCGGGCACCTTCCACAGCGGACGCGTACCGGCTGCAGGACACGCCGGAGAGGCTGCGGCAGAGCCGGGGAAGGGCGAGCTGCGTTTTCGCCCTGCTGGGACGGCCCCGGCCGCAGGGCAGCCTTCCGGGTGTGCAGTGCTGCAGCTGTTTCGTTTCGCTTTGCTTCTGGACTGCCCAGCAGCCCGAACTCTACAGTCCACCTTCCAATGGTAGCCCAAGCCCAAAGCATTTCCTGAGCTGCTCCGGACACTTGGAAAGACACGCGTGCTGGGCTATCACCGTCGTCATAGAAGAAAAGACTAATGTTGGCATTAACCATCTGAGCAGAGTTTTCTGTGCCGTAACCTGATGAAGCCTTGGACTCGTCTTTCAGGGCAGCCTCATGAACATTATCACTTTCAGAAAGCGCCCTTGCTCTTTTTCAGAAGATCTTGCACAGAACTTGTGCGTGTGGCTGAGAATTTCTCCTTGAGGCAAGAACTTCTCCATAATTCGGAAGTGTTATGCATGTGGGTGGTGTTATAAAATACTACTGATAAATCTGAAATAATTAAAACTAGAATCACCAGCCAGGGACAAGCAGCTGCAAGGCCAGTCGATCAAAGCCTCCTCGGAAAAGACGGGCTGTTGCCGCAAGGAAGTGGGGCGTGTGGCCCGGCCGGAGGGATGCTTGGAAGTGGTGGGGCTGCTGTGGGAAAGGCCCTGCTCCGTACAGAAGGCAAGCATTTGATTGATTTGCTGGGGACTAAACTGGGAGGAAGCAGCAGCCCCCCCTCCCCCGTGTTCAGGGGCAGCTGATGACCTGCAGACCCTCGCAGCGAAGGCTCGAGGGCATGACCTTGCTCCCCCCCCCTTGCTCCCATGGGAAAGTTCATGCGACCACGAACGGCTCCAGGGCTGCCCCTGGGGTGAACCGCCGTCACGGGGGGCGCAGAAGTACACGCGATCCTCGTTCCGAAGTGCGGCAGGAAAGACCACGGGGCAGCCTTGTGGGGGGCACAGAGCCACGTGCGCCTGTGCACGGCCACAGCCTCCGGCACACAGCTGATCAGGCCTCGCCTTCCGTGCGCGCGCTCCGCACAGCGCCACGTGGAGGCCCTTCCCGTCTCCGTGTGCAGGGCCCCGCTCCGTGGGCAGTGAGTCGGCCCCCTTTCCCGGGGAGCTCCTGCCAACCCATCCGGGCCTCAGCCAGGGAGGCTGCAGGACCAGCCTCGCCCCAGACACGGGCCTTGGCCTGACGCGCCGCCAACCCCGAGCCCTCGGAGAAGAGCGGATCGCGGGACGGACTAAGACGAGCCGGACCAGCCACGAAGGGGGCCACGCCGCACGCTCCTGCCCAGGGTCGTGGCCAGCCGGCCACGTCCTCCCCCGGGTCCTCCCCCCCACTCCGTCATGCTGCTGCTCATCAGTCCCGCCTGGACTCCGAACGAGCGGGGGAAGACGCCCCTCTTGATCAGCGCTGCAGAAGGGAGGCACCGCCCCCAGGGGCCTGCCGGGCCCCCTCGCCTGGCCTGCGGGAGGGCCCTGACAGGCCACTCGCTGGCGGCAGCCCCCCCCCCCCCCAAAGCCGGCACTACCGGATGGGCTGCAGCCGCAGCGGCATGCCGGCTCTCGGCTCACGCGGGTGCCTGCTGCTTTTTGGCCTGGCTGCTTCAGGACGGAGCCTGAACAGGAGGCGGCAGTCTGCCACCAAAGGCCGTCCCGGGCACCGCGTCTCCTTCCCTCCCCAGCCACCTGCACGGCTCTCTCAAAAGATCTCCCCGCCCACGCCCTCTGCTCGGACCGCACCGCAGGACAAGCGGCTAAGACGGCCCAGCGCGCCGTGCCGGCCCCGGGGATGCAGCTCCTGCCGCACGAGTGCCGCCGAGCTCGTCCGCGTGCACAAAACATCCGTTGTAGGAAAAGCCTTACCCGATGCATAAAAGTCAGGATCAAAATGTGCCATAAGGAAGAAGTTGAAGACAAGCAGCAGGAAGCCACTAAACGTTATCAGATTTGGGGCCAGCCACGTAGGGAAAATCTATTGGAAAGCAGTAAAGACATGCAGAAAACCCACATTAATCCACGAACGGGGAACGGAGGCCGACGATCAGCCTCGGCGAGGCCGTTCCTTGACCGCCACCGTGCCGTTCCGCAGCCACGTCCCCGCGCGCCACAGCCTGCTTGCGGAGCGCTCCTGCGTTAGTCACGGACGGGGACAGGAAAGGGCTCTGGCGCTCTCCGCTGACAGGGATGTTAAAGGCCCGCGCCAAGCACAGAAAGCACACGCGGGAGGGCGGGCCGGCCGGCCGGCATGGGGCGCACTCACCTTGACTACGGTGTTCCAGAAAGGATGCATCACATACAGGGAGAGCGGGTTGTTGTCCACGGCGCTGTACTGTGGAGAGAGGAGAGATGTGGGGGTCAGCTGAAGAGCCGGCAAGGGTGAGAGGCCAGCCCAGGAGCTCCAGCCCAGGAGCCCCAGCCCAGCACCCCCCCACCCCACAGCTTGGATGCCTCCTCCGGTTTCGTTGTGCACCCCACCCCATTTCGCACCGCTCACTCCCACAGGGCCACTGGGACCGTTTCCTGCCCTCCTGGCTGGCTGCGCAAGCCGGCTCAGGCCCCAAAGCTCGAAAATACCGCAGGAGTCGCCGCCTGCACCCCACTCAGTGCAGACCTGTCCCCTCTGCGTCCCGGAGTCTGCCCTCGTGGCCTCTGGGGAGCGAGAAACGGAGCGCCCGCGCCAGGCAGCGGGTGCCACCAGCTCTGCAGGGGAGACTCTGTGGCGGAGGGCGCTGGGGCAGGTTGCCACGATCCTGACCCGCCCCCCCCCCCCCCGCTGGAGGAACCCTGCTCCACCCCGCTCCTCCAAAGGGCCGCCTGCCATTTACACCGTGACGCAGACGCCAAGCACGGCGCCCGGGGACTCGCCCGGTGTGCACGCAAGCGACTTCAGGCCCTGCAACACCTGAGCCAGACTTGTCAGCAGAGAGGTACAGAGTTTGCCAAGTCCATCGTGTGTGTGTGCGTTGTGCATTCTGGCAGAGAGAACGCTGCTGCGCAAGACGGCAAGCTTCTGGCCCGTGGGGTTCTCAAGGTACCCCGGAGGGAGCAGCAATGCTCGGGAAACTGTGGGTGCCCAGGAATCACCGACTCAGCGGTCAGCCGTGGGGCCACATCGGGCTCCCAACTCGCTCGGTGCAGAAACCCAGCCCAGGTTATGCAAGGAGTAAGCAAGAGCGATAATCACAAACTATGCGGAGGCAGAACAGGCAAAATGCATCGATTTGTGTAAGTTACGCCAGCCACAGAATTTAGTCTTTAAAAAGCAGCCCCACTCAGAGCCCCAAACAGCTCTGAGCCGGCGGACCTCGTTTGCGAGGCTGGTGTGCAGAAGGGGATACAGGACAAGTCCGGTGGTAACAGAACCCACGAACTGACCACAGCACAAATTTTTGCAGCTTTGACCCCAAATGGGAGAGGGAAATGTCTGAGCGAGTAAAGCGCGTCCTCTTTTTGCAGAGGCAATCCAGATCCCTCCTGCTCTCCTCCCTGAGAGGCGTCTGGGCCTGGGTCTGCTGGGAAGTCAGCGCATCTGCCTAAGGGAGGGCCCTTCTGTGAGTAGGGCCTCTGCCAGGGCCGGCGCCTGAGACGGGCAGCTTACTAGGCTGGGCTCTGCGGCGGTCAGGAGCACGCCAAGAAGTGGGCGGGGGGGGCAGAGCTGCAGCCGCAGGACAGGGGCTCCGTCACCTGGAGGAGGACGGGGCAGAGGCGACCCTGATGCACAGCCATTCCCAACCGGCACAGGACGCTCAGTGCCCGTTAGCAGCCTGGGGCGCATCCTGCCGCGGGAGCTGCCCCTCGGCTCCGGCGCTCAGGCCGTGCTTCTGGGATGACTGCCACTGACCAGCTGTGGGGCCGCAGCCAGCCGGACTGTGCCGCACACTGCCAGTCCGCTGCCCGTTCTGGCAAACGCGGAGTGCCACACGCCAGCACAGAGAGCCCTCAAAGCCTCTTCCTGTGCCGCTTCCCAAAAGATCGGAGGCCGCGAGCTTCTGGCTTGCCACCAGGACAGAGGCGAGATCGGCTGGAAGCCCGTGCTTGCCTCGGAATAGCCGCCCCCTCCGGACAGCCAGCCCAGCGCCAAACAGGCACGTCCGAGTCTCACTGCCCCTCGGCGTACGCAGCACCGGCGTCCTGCCACCGCCAAGCACCGGACTTCAAGCGACTTGGGAGGTAATGAGATTTCCGTCCACGCAGAGGGCTACTTGGCAGATTGCTGAAATCCCATTATCTCCGTCCCTCTTGCGGAATTTGACGGACACACAAGACTGGCCGGAGCAACCAGAGGGGGCGGAAGGGCTGCTCGCACTGCGGCCGACCCCGACTCTCAGGGCCGTGAGTGGCCCACGGTCCACCCAGAGTCCGGCCCTCTGGCCGGAAGGGAGGGCTGCCCACGGACTCAATCCCGAGCAAGAGGCAGGGGTGCGGCCGAGGAACCGCTCCGGCCGCCCTGCAGCCTTGCTGAGCAGGTAGACATGCAGGGTGGCCACCCCCTCAGCTCTCCGCCTGCGAGAAGAGCAGCCAGCCAGGCCTCGGGCGAGAGCCAGCCACATCCTCCCGGCCCCCCACCTCGAGCCCAGCGCGACCGCAAGCGGCACCCTCCCTTGAGCCCGGGGGGGGGGGGCACCCTCGCCGGCTCTAGCAGGGCACTGCCGACGCACCAGGAAAGTCGGGCGAAGAGCATGCGAAAGGGCACCCCTGCCGAGGCTTGGGCCGGCCTGCCCAGCGGCCAAGGGTTCGGCCCTTGCTGGCCCAAAGCGCTCTTGTGAAGCCCAGTTAAGCCACCAGCCGGCAGAGCAGCAGCAGTCAGAAGCTGAGTAAAGGCATGGCCGTCAACCGGTTTGCTCGGTGCCAGCAGCCCACGTGGAAAGGCCAGGATCCTGTGCCGCCTGCACGAGGGAGACTAAGTGCTCCTGCCCCAGGGAGGAGTGGGGACGGGCAGGACGGCGAGGGGTGCTCGGCTGGCCTGCACCACCCTGGGAGCTGGCATTCCTGGGCCTGCTTGAGGCGGCGCGGAACAACTGCTGCACCCGCGGCGGATCCTGCCGGTGCCGCGGGAAGAGGGGGAGTGCAGTGGCGGTGCAGGATACTGCCCACATCGGAGAGGGGAGAGCGGAACGAGCCACGAGGAGGCCTGGGCGGGTGCCCGGTGCTGAGCTCGACTGAGTCAGCGAGAAGCAGGCAGGTGTTGTGGAGACGGAACTGGCAGGGCTTGGGGGACGGTGTCACGGCCACGAGGGCGGTGGGGGGCCGGGGGCGCTCAGGCAGCTCGGGGCTGGAGCAGGGCAAGTGGCGGGAGGCGCAAGAGCGAAGGGAACTGAGGTGCATGCTCAGCGCGGCGGCCAGTGCAAGGCTGGCCGGCCGGCTTCCTCTCCATACAGGCCCCCGATTCTGCCTGCAGGCCGGGCTCTTCCAGCGAGTCCATGAAGCCCCCTCCAAGCCGAGGCTGCTCCCTCTCTGGCGGTCCGGCGCTTAGGGGCTGCCAAGTCGGAGCAGCCTTGGCGGCATGGCCGGGGGAGGAAGAGAAGCCACCCCAGGGGGCAAAGCCGACGTCGTCACACGAAGAGCCGCGAGAAGCAAGGTGGCTGCTCACGGAACGGCATGCGGCCATCTAGACCGGACGGCCAACACACTCGCTTAGATATTCCCCTCGAGGAAGGCCGGGCGGGCGGCCACCGCCGTTGATCATCCTGCTGAGCGCCAACCGGGAGATGCGGGCTGATCGGAGGATGCGCCCGTACCTCTCCATGCCGGGGACGTGCCTCGGCTGTGGCTTGGGGGCCCCACCAAAAGGCCCGTCTTTGCTCCTGAGCCCAAGGGGGGGCTCGGGGCCGCGGCTCAGGTGCCTGCCCGCCTGCCCTCAAGTGCTGGGCCCAGTCAGTTCTCAGCAGCCGGGCCAGCTTACAAGCCAGCGGGCTGGCTCCCACACCGCCCAAAGAAGCTGCGTCCAGGGAAACAAGGCAGATCCACCCATTGAGGCGTCTGAACAGAATCTGCACCGGCAGCAGTCGAGGAAGGAACTGGCAGTGCAGCCCCCCAGCCCCTTCCGGGACCCCCACGCCTGGGCTGCTCTGGGCAGCAGAGGCCTCTGGGGGGAGGAGGGGGGCAGGCCGCGAGGAAGCAGCATTTCCGGGGCATGAGCCCCACAGCCGCCGCCCCGGACAGCGTGCCGTGAACACCCATCCTGGAGGCTGAAAGCGAGGCTTCAGCACGCGCATGGTGCACTTTGAGTGCAGCAATGTCGCTGAGCGCCGCTTACTATTCTGCTCATGACCGAACCCTAATCTTTAAGAGCCACGTGCCTTTTTAAAAATCCGACTGCTCAGAAACAACAGTTTCCATTCATCTGAGCCTTACAACATCAGGAAGCCCCATTTATGGTAAAAGATAACACCTTCCAGTGAGTAAGAAAGAATAATGTAGAAGAATAATATAACTAATGAACTGCAATTTAAATCTCCTAAAAACAGGGACACTTGCCAACAAAAACAGCTTGAAAAACACTTCTGCTAGAGTCAAGCTCACCCTCCGTAATTTAGGTTTTCCAGAGGGAAACCAAAACCGCTGTGTACACCACCTCAAAAGAATGGAGAAGGAACAGAAACCGCATGGGCCTCCCGCAGCCGAGGAGACGGAGTTATTCAAGGGCTGACTGAGTCATCAGACTGAATGTACGCTCAGCTGAGGAACAGCTGAATAAATTCTCCACTCCATCTCTGGGAAGAGGGAGAATACGGAGAGCAAACCCCAAATCCGCTTGCACAGTCCAGTCTGAGGAAGGGCCAGCCGCCGGCTCAAAGCACCGGCACCTCTGGTGACAGGCGCCTGGCGCCAAGCTGCGCTGTCATTCCGTGCTCCTCCGGGATGGCCCAGCCGTTGCCTCATCGCTGCGGTGCAATCAGGCTTGAAAATGCGCGTGGTCTGGAGAGACCGCCAGCGATCTCGGTGCGCTGCCAGGCCCGAGCTGGGCATCTCACAGCCCACACCGGCGGGGAATGACGGGCACTGCGGTCCAAGAAGAGCCCCGGGGTGGGGAGGTCTGCCGTAGCTGCAGCTGGCCTCTGCGGGCCACTCGCTCTCTGCTTCCCACGCCTGCCACGGGGATTCGGATCCGGGCGGGCTCGAGACGGCCTGTGTGGCAGCAGGAAGGCTGCGTGTCGTCACGGAGGGAGAGGGCACCCTGGGCTCGGCACAGCTGCCGAGGGCAGCCACGTGCTTCGTACAGGCCCCCAACCCCGAGGCCCCCAGGGAGGCTGGGCCCCCGCTTGCTGCAGGTGACGGGAGCTCAGTTCAGCACACCTGGAGGTGCTGCTCCCGTGCCCCACGCCGGAGGGGAGGGAGCGTCCACGTGCAGCTGTGGCTCGTCCTACTGCGAGCCCCCTCTGCCTCCCTCTGTGCACCGAAGACGAGGCGGCCTCGAGCCTGGCTCTGCTTGCGGCAGCCCAAGTGCCGGTCGCGTGGACCAGGCCAGGGAGGGATTCCCGAGGGGCCCCGAAAGACCGAGCCGCCCGTCCTCTCCTGGCCTCACCTCTCAGCCGGGGAAGGCGAGCCCGGAGCCTCGATCCCCGCCTCCGCTGCCGCGCTTCCTTGCCAAGCCAACCAAGGCCTGCCGAGCTCTGCGGACCCCCGCCCCCGCTGCCACTCCAGACCACCTCTGCGGCCTGGCAGATGGAGGCTCCCGCTCACGACCCTCGTGAAACAGTTCGCCTCTAAAAGGGCCACGCGACACCTTCTGCCTCGCCAGCTCTGCTCATAATGCTGGACAATGCGCACCGATTACAAGAGGTAGCTTTGCTCCCCCTTCAGAAGGCAGAGCCTTGGTCCTGGGAGCTCCTCAAAGGGGGAAAGACCTAGTTCCCAACCCTGAGCCCAGGTGAGAGGGAGCAGCCTGAAGAAAAGGTAGAGGGCCGGCACTGCGTGAGGCCCACCTGGCAGAAGGCACGGAACCTGCAAGGCGGCCACGGGGCAACCCGCTGGAGGGGCACCTGCTCCCCTTCCAGAGATCTGCGTTCCAACACTGCAATTCTACACTACAGGTGAGCCATCAAAGGCGAGCTCACATCCCCCTTCGTAAAGGAACTTTGTGTCAGCGAATACAGAACAAATCTGAGCTTAAAACACACAAAAATAATAATAAAAGCATAATGCACAATACAGCTCCGAACAAAGAATCTATGCTATACCAGCCTCCTTGGCTAATTGCGATGGCACCTTCCGGCCACTCGTTTCCCCATTCAGACAATCGGTGCATTCCTGAAAGTGCCAGGACACGTCTAACTCTGCAGTTGTCGCTTACTGGCTCTCGGCATGCCAGATATGCATTTTGTGTAGGTCAATTAAAATTTAAATCAATGATCCGAAGGAATATTTGTTATCTTTTCAGTTCACACTTTCAGAAAATTCAGCGACTGCCACACCAGAAGACAGGTGCCCTCGACCTTTTTTATACCTCCGACATACCTGGCGTTGTACCACCTGCTCATGAACAAACTGTTCTAATTTTTGAACACAAAGACTGAAGTTCATGGATGTTAATTTCACTGTTTGACCTGCCTTTCACAGTAACATTCCAGTAATGATCTCTGTCTTTGAGATAAAATAGTGTTTTGTTTTGTTTTTTCAGGAAAAATCTTTATTTTCCAAGGAAGTACGTTTCCTGGTATGAAACCTTGGATTGCACCATCTCACAGCCCATTTTTTCCGGGTGGGCATAGCCGGGTTCTGACAATCCGTCAAGCACAGCCCTCCTGAAACCACCTTCTGAGAGCCAGTTTGTCAGTTGTGCTTCCAGGCTACCAGTGGGAGGCGGGACTGCGCCTGCCTGCACCAAGCCCCCCGCCTTCCGTCCCGGGGGTCTTCCGTGGAGACCCAGCGGGTCGTTCCACGGGCAGCACCAAGCGCACTGGCACATACGCGTCGCTTCTCTGGCGCGCATGCACCCGCTGGAACCGCCGTTCTGCTGTTCCGGAAAGGCCTCGACGCATTTTTTCATTTTATTTCATATTTTATGCATTTCTTATCTAAACCACGCACCCAACAGGCCACGTGAGCACCTGTTGGGTTGTGACCCTGGCTTGGCAGTGAAGGCCCCGTCCGGACATCCCACTGATCAAGCCACGGCGGAGAGGCGTTTGGGCATCCGCGGCGTCAGCAGCCGTCCCCACGGGGAGGCGGCCGCGAGCGACGATGCTTCTGGCCCGCCACTCGCTTTGGCATGCTGGGTCACTCACCGTAACTCGGGGGTCTTTGAAAATATGGCCGCCTACGATGGCTGCAGGCTGCCCGCGTGCCAATGGCAACTTGCAAAGTTGCTCCCAGAGGTTTCCTCGGGCTGGGGTGCGGAGGAGGCGGCCTTGTCTGGGGTCGGGGGGGACAGTATTTCGCCCACTGCAGGCCACGTGCCCCAGCGGTATCAGGCCCAGACCAGCCACGAAAGGGCTACTTTCCGGGCCAAGGAGAGACGGGCACAAGGAGCGGCACACGTGAGCCGTGGGACAGCAGCGCGGGTGCATGGGTCTTCCCAGGACCTGGACCCCCGAAGGACTGCACCACAGAGCAATCGGTCCTTGGAAGGCAATGAAAATTTATGCCAAAATCCTTCCTCGTTTATACATCGCCTTCAAAATGACGTTAATAATCCAGCACTGCTTTACCATGAGGCGGGACTGAGGGAACTGGGTCTCTTCACCCTGGAGGAGACTCAGAGGGGATCTGCTGGCGACATCCAGGTATGTGAGGGCGTGTCCCACGGAGGTGGGGAGAGACCGAGCCTGGCCCTGATGCTGCACAGTCAGCCCTGCTTGGGAGAGTGGGCGGAAACAGCCGGACGGCCCGTCGCTCAGAGAGCCCGACGATCAGCCGCCTGCGAGCACGTGGAGCGGCCATGCCGGGGCCCAGCCCAGCCGTCCTCGGGCACCGCCGCGTGCGCTGCGCTGCGCATGTGCCAGGGACAGCCCTTCCCGGCCCGGCACGCCTGCTGATGTGCACAGGAGGGCCTCGCTGGTCCCACCAGGGGCGCCAAAGGAGAGCAGACAAAGCAAAGCAATGGAGCATCGATTCCTACGAAAACGAGGCGGAGCCTCCAGCTCCGGGACTGAGACAAGTCGGCCCCAGCCCAGGGCCACGCTTTCAACGCCCTGCATGAGGAAGGGCGCCGTGATGGCGCCGCCTCCACTGGACCCACACACCAGTTGCCCTTGCGCAATCTTGCGTGCTTCTCTGTGGCCGTGTATTTTCGGCCAGCTGGGTCCCCGTCTGGCCCACTGAGGCTGCCCCCTGCAGCTGGCTCCCGTGGAGGCAGAGGAGGAGGAGGGCGCGCGAACGCCCGCCCAGCAGGATGCTGCTGCCTCAGGGCAGCGGAAGCAGCAGCTCCCGCATCAAAGCGTGTGCTGGGCAAGGGGCAAGGTCCGCCGCCAGCCGGGGTCACGTCCCTGCCCGGCCGTTCAGAGGCAGGCTATCTGCATCAAACTGGCAGCGTGACGTTCCAGCAGGGCACTGCAGTCGCCCCGGTTGGACTCCTTGCCTCCAGGCAAACAATGGGAGCGCCAGGGCTGTATCGATCGGTGCCCCTGGGTCCAGGAAGGTTCGAGCCGCTTGGCCTCCAGAATCCAGTGGAGCCACGCCTTGCCGCGCCTTCTCTCCTGCGCCACAGATGGACCGAGACGTGCCAGCAGAGAGGGACTTTGGTCTCGCCCTGTGCTCTGAGTCACGCTCAAGCCGCAACGGGGGACCTGGTCCGCAGCGGACCAGAGCATGTGGTACTGAGCCCATTTCTCCCGACACTCAGAATGTTTCAGTCCTGAGAATGGGCCAAAGCAGATGCCGTCTGGACGCACGTCCAGCCGTCCCCCAGGCTGGTGCCACTCCCCTGAACGGCAAACTTCCTGGGATATGTAAAGACGGGGAAGGCAAAACAGGACTTGCTCATGAAAGAAGCGGCCGAGGAGCCCTTTGCGCTGAGGAAGGCGCTCGCAAGCATCCGAGCCTCTTCCGGGAGAGAGGAAGGGAGGCCCACGCGGTCCGGCTTTTCCGGGGAGGAGCAGGCCACAGCGACCTCCTGCGAGGCCCTGGCACATCCTCCCCTCCTTCCTTGCCAGCGGAGAAAAAATGCCAGGCACGGCTCAGGCACTGCTGCAGGTCGGGACAGCATGGCCCGTCCTCGACGGCGATCCCATGCTCCTTCCTCACGAGACTCCGGAAGCCGGAAAGCAGCTCGAGAGGGGAGCTCAGCCTTCACACCACGACCTCCTCCAGAGACTCAAGACCAGTCGCCACCTCCGCCGCGAGCGCCGATTCTTGGGAGACGACGTGTCACGGTGTCGATGTGTTGCACCCAGGATCGGGGGCGCTCCCTGGGAATGGGCCATGGGAGGCTCCTGGCCTCAGGGTTCAGCTTCTGGGTGGCCCCTGAATGCTCATCTCGATGGCAAAGCCAGAAAGATTGTGCCAGACCGGGAAAGAGCGGCGGAGGGGCCTTGTGCCGCCCGGCTGCTGCGAGGCCTGCAGAGCAGTGAAAATGCTCTGAAGGAACGCCAAGTGTCGCCGGCAGCCTTCCTGACCCCCGTCGGCTGCCAATTCCGTGTCCTCGTGCTGCCTTGAAACGTTAAGGAAGAACCAGCTTCTCTGAGCCGCCTCACATCTCTGAACATCGATGCAGAATTGGTGGGAGGCAGTTCAACGCGGGGGCCCTGTGCCAACGCGGGGCGCATCCGTTCGCTTGCATGTGTTTGCTGCGAGGCCTTCACCCCCAGTGCCTCACCAACCCGGCAGTTTTCTAAGAATCCCCTCGGTCAACGTCCGTGATCCCGGCCAGCACGCCGGGACAAACGGTTCTGCTCCGGAGGGGTCAAAGAGCACCTTAGCAATAATTAAGCCCTTCCGGGGGATGCAGCCGTGCAGTTAAGGACGGAGCACGACTGTTCTCCCCGAACAGAGGAAGGGCAGAAAGTAGAGCAGGCCTTACAGACCGACCTCTGGAATCAGTACGCAAGCAAGAGCCAAAGCGGAAATCCAGGCGGCCGCCCTGGCCGACCCTGCGCCCACACGCACGTCTCTAAGCCTCAGTGTCCCACCTGTAAAACAGGGACACGGGCTGGCGGCCTCTGTCAGGCCCTCGGGCAGTTCCACGAGCCACTCTGGAGCGTGTCTGGGGGGCTGCATCCAACCACACAGTGCGTGGTTCCCGGGCTGACTGCGCAGCCGGCCCCCAGTCCTGATCAGCGGGACCCCAGGCTCTAGGAAGATCGCAGTTCTGCTGCTCCTGCCGCGTGGGGACCCCCCCCCCCGGTGAAGGAGCACAAACAGATGCACGCCGTGTGCTGCAGCCGCCGGGAGCGGGGAATTCCCGGCAAAGTCATCCCTGACCGACTGGGCAGAGGGACGCGCTGCATCCCGCAGCTGGCTTTCCCTCTGCGAGCAGCTCTGGTACCGCACCTGCAAAGGTGTCTGCCTCTGCTTGGAATGCAGGAAACTCCTAGGAGAAGCCTGCCTGCTCGGCTGGGTTTTAGTTCTCTGCAGGCCTCGCACTGCAACGGCATTCCACACCCGAGAGTTTTCGCAGGGCTGCTAGGCTCACAGAGGGAAAAAAGCACAGCCCCCTGCCCGGAAGAACTGGCTTGCTTTAGCTCAAACTGGGCTTCTGCCACCTTCTTAAGAAAATAGCAAGGCGGTTGTATTTGGGCTACGAGAGCCGATTTATCTAATGCCGGCCTGGCTGTCCCAAGCAGGGTCTGATCCTGAAAGCGAGAGCGTGCACACGAGTGAGCAAACAAGCAAGCAAGCCTTTCGCAAGCGGCCTTGGGGCTCACGACAAGGTCGTCAAATGGTCCGAAAACAGAAAACGGAAAGCTGCTCCTAAGGTGGCCACAGTGAGAAAAAGTGTGCTCGGAATACACTTTGCCCACATGCACAGATAAGGCCGAGGTGGGGAATTCCAGCTTTTACTTACGAACAAGGGGGAGCGGCTGCCTGGCCTTCGCTGCTGCAGAGAGAAGCTGGCAGGAGTGCGGCCGGCACCTGCCGGGGCCTCGGGCAGGTGCAGAGAACAGGGTGAGGGGCCCCTGGACGGCGCTGCGCCACCACGTACCCCGGCATGGCTCAAGCCTCCACCCTAGCCCTCTGCTCAGGGCAGGATTAGGCCGCTGGGGTTTCCCAGTCCTTAAGGGGAGGCCCACGGACCCATTATCCTGGGGGACGAGGGCAGGGATTGGCCTCCCAGGGAGGGCGGTTTCTGGGATGCTGTGCAGCTCCACTGAGAACGAAGGGAAGTGTGGCGGCAGGTGTACATCTGCCCAAATAGTTTGATTCAAGAGGTGGTAAGGAGCCAGGGGACAGGCTGCCCTCAGGGTCAGCCTGCCCCACGGCGACGCACGCCTGAGGCTTCCCGCTCCCAGCGCTCCAGCGACGGAGATGCCTCGGGCCAAGGAGCTGGCTGCCTGCCTGCCGCCGCGAGCCCCGCCGGGGGAACACACAGCCACCCCAGGGCGGCTCCTGTGGCAGGCGAGAACCCATGCGGGCGTTTCAGCATCCCCCCAAGGCGTTCATGGGCACCAACTTCCAGCATTCAGGAACACGGGCCATGCCAGCTGGGGCTGCTGGGAGCTGGAGTCCAACAATATCTGGAGGACCTCAGATCCCCAGCCTTGGTTCACCTGCCTGGCGATCGCAGCTGATCGCTGCAGCGCTGTGGGGCAGAGCCCCGCCTTGGAAGGGGCATGGCGCGCAGGCGGGTCTTGGCCACTGGGTGGACTTCCGGCTCCACTCAATCGCCTGCTGCTCCTCTTTCATGGCGGTTTTTCCAGTTCACTTGAACACTGTCGCTGGAAATGAGCTTCCCATCCTGCAGCTGCTTCGCGCAAACAGTAAGAGAAGAGCTAGCCCTGGCGCTGGCCACTGCGGCACGACCGGAGCGAGACGCGGCGGACCGTGCAGGCAGACGCGCTCTGCCTTGCCAGCCTGGCATCTTCCCAGCAGGAGGCCCTGCGCTGGCCGGGGATGATCTTCCAGCACCCCTGGACGGCAGCAGGCTGGGGAAGGCTGAGCCAGCGAAAGAGAGAGACCGCCCCGTGGCCGACGAGCTCTTCTGCCGCGGACGGTTCCCTTGTCTGACGTGCCCTCGTCGGAAGCTCGGTGACAGCGGTGGCGGGTGGAGAGGGGATCCCTGTGCTTCATTTTCTCCCAGAGGAAGACAGAATGAGCAGCGCTGAAGGCACAGCCAGTCCATCGTAGGAGCCTGCAGAAGACTCTGCAGGGGAAAACCAGGCAGCAGGGCCCGGGGTGCCAACAGGACCTGGAGGCAAAAGGCTGCCGGGGCAGATGGGTCTCACAGTCAGCTACAGCCAAGACCAGTGCCTCTCCGCACCTTTGGCATCGACGGAGACCCAGCGCCTTTGCGTGTGGGCTAAGCCGACTGCACCAGGAGCAGGCGAGCGGCGGGGAGAGCCGAAGAGGACCAGGCAGCGGCCACAGGAGCTTGGGCTGGGAGGGCAGAGGGAGGGCAGCCTGGCTGCGTGCCCAGCTAAGTGCCAGGAGAGGAGGCCGGCTTCAGCAGAGAGCCCCCAGAGCCGGAGTGCACGCTTCTGCACGCCCCCGACACACGCTGCGCCCAGAGCAGGAGCGAATCGCCAGGCCTCCCGATGACCGAAGCCGGGCTCCTTCCCTGGCAGTCCGACGAGCGAGCCGTGTCTGCTGACGGACCAAGCACGGGCACTTCCCTGCGTGAGTCACAGCGAAGCAGCACACCAGCGGGGGCACAAGTGGCGTCCTTCGCACACTGCCCGCTCCTCTCTTTCCATTCCAGCACAGCTCACCACAGGCTTCCGGCTGGGACCGGAGATGCCGCAAGTCCTTGCAAATGGTACGGCACTGTCAGGTGAGCGGCGTGGCGAGGCCCTGGCTCTCGTCCGCTGTGGGGCGCACGGGCCGGGCTCCACCAGGTTAAAGCTGCAAGCACGACACTCGCCCCTCCTGCAATAAAAATCAGTGCTGCACATGCCCCAGGCGTTGCTTACAGTGCGACTGGATGCACCGGGCAGCCTTTCCCCCAGGGCTGTGGGGAGGCCGAACAGCCGCCTGGTGCTTCCTAGAGGAGAGCAGGAACAAGCCAGGCAAGCGCGAACAAAGAACGCAAGGAGTGAAGCTGCTCTGCACTCCGGGCTTATCTGGGGATGTAAACAGCTGGCAGCCATTCTCCAATTTATGCTCGTGGTCCGTCTCTGAAAATTCCTCAGGGAAGGATTAGCTGCCACAATTCCTGCCCTAGTTCTGAAGTCCTCACACAGACGGATTTGCACATGACTTTCCCCTAAAAGCTGGCCGAAAAGTTCCCAGGGATCTGGTCTCCAGTGCGCATAAAGTTCCACTTGGGAGCAGGGTATTTAATTTTGCAGCTTCCCGTGTAAAAGCCTCTCGGCTTGCATTTGTTCCTGTCGCTAAGCAGGGGGCTCAGGAGAAAGGAACAGCCAGCAAAACCCAAGCCGAGCAGCCCCGCATTTCCATGTACAGCGATCTCATCTGCTCCAGGAATGCTGTTCCGAGAACTTCCGGATGAGCCGCTGTACGTCCGGCTGGATTTCATGGGGCAGCTGCCACTCCTCCGAGCAAGCGACCCATTCGAGCCTCACGGTGCCGGTTTGTGCTGCTGGCGTTTCCTGTGGCCGCGACTGTCTGCTTTTCTTCCATTTCTTTTCTATTGTGATAGCTTCATTCATTGGGCTTGGACCACCATGAGCTTGGGTGGCTGAGCGCATGCCTCGCATACAGAGGTTCCCCAGCAGCGTCTCCACGTTGCGGGAAGAAAGCCCCTCGGCTGAACCCTGGGAAGCTGCTGCCAGGCGGCGTCGACCCACCGGGCTGGGGGTGCCACGGGCCGGATGCCGAAGACGAGCACCCTCGATGCTGCTGAGCTCGTGGGAGGAATGTGTCCTCTGCCCCCGCCCCAACCCCACTCCCTGCAAGCCGACGGGCCACCCGAAGGGCAAGGAAAGGGGGCCACTGAGAGAAGGGCCTCACTGGCCGCTCTGCAGGCGAGGAGGTGGAGGGAAAGCACCCCTGCGACTTCAGTGGTCGCAGCAGCTGCTCAGAGAAAGTGGCACAGCCCACGGGGGTCCAAGGACTGACTCAGTCCTGCCAAAGCCCAGAAAGGACCTGAAGAGCTGTGCTGGATGAGACCGCGGTCCACCCAGTCCCACATTCTGCTGATGCTGCCGGCCACCCACCACGGCCGGGTGCAATACGTGGCTGGTGGGAAGGGCCATGGGCCTGAAGACCGCTCCAGGGAGCCAGTAAGAACCCCACTTCCACATGCTGCCTGGCCGCTGCCCACGGAGGCTGGCAGGTGGACAGAGGCTGGGGCGACGCGTCTCTTTAGGCAAGGAGGCATTTCGGAGTGCAGGAGGAGGTGGCAGAAAGCAAACCCCGCGCCCAGTCAGGAGACAACGAGCAGAGCACGCAGAGCCGTGGCAGTGTTGGGTGCTCCTACCCCTCCGCTGGCGCGCCCGGGAGGGCACAGCCGGAGGCTCCGCTGCACGGGAGGGGAGGAGTGGAAGCTCCCACAGGATGAAGCGCTTGTTCCGTTGCCTGGGTGAGCAGGGTCACAGACCACCCCCATGCACCTGCTCCAGCGTCCCGACCCCTCAAGCCACGGAGGCCTCTGTGGGATCCTGAAATCCGGGGGCCACAGGATGGCCCCAGGGGTGGCGAAGAGCCAGGCTCCCAACTTCCACAAGCCCGGCGGCAGCACAGCACTGCGTTGCGGTGCACCCCACGCCTGCAAGAGGGCGGGGGAGGCGCCTTAATCCCCAGAACGCCTGGAGCAGGAGCCTGAGCCACAGAGCCCACCCGCGGGTCTGCCAGTTCTGGCGTCTGCATGCAGCTTGCTTATCTTAAAAGAGGGCCGAGAGGAGACGACGCAGACTGTGATGAAAACAAGAGCCAAAACGCCAGGCAAATGCAAGGCGCCAGAGGTAATGCGGCTGGTGCGCGAGAGCCCCCGGGCAGGGCAGGGCTGGATGCAGCACCAGCCAGGCGGCCTCGGACTGGGTCCCCCCCGCGCGGGCTGCAGCACCGGCAACGCGTGCAGAAAGACGCCCAACAGCGATGGGAGCAACACCGGGGGGGGGGGCGGGGGCTGCAGTCCAATCTCAGCTCCTCGCGTTCGGTCCACAGCGTCCCTATCGACAGCACTTCTTGGTAAGAGCACAAGCGCCTAGAATGTGCCGACTCAGCCTTTCTGGAGATCAGTGACCCATGTTCCGCCTATGGGAAGGCATCCCAGCTGGGGGACCTTGTCCCAGGCCTGGTTCTGAACCAGGCAACGGCAGTCCCTTTCCGGCACTGCATGAGTGATGCTGCGTTTTCTGCCAGCGCTGCCCTCCTGCAGTGCCGTTCCCAAGACCGTTTTCTTCAGGAAGCAGACTAGATTAGGGTGATGAAAAGCTGGGTTAGAAAAGGGAACCACGCCATGCGTCCCGACCCACCATCCCATGTCATTCGTCCTGCCTGCCCAGCATCAAGCCTTTCGGTGGCACTTTATTGTTCCAAGCCTGACTTGGCCTGCACAGTTACCAGGGAATCAAGCCTGAAGCTCGGCGGACAGACAGCGCAGCGTGCGGTCTTGCCCTCTGCGCCTTCCTCCCGCAGAAAGGCACGCAACTGGTTTGCCAACACCAGCATTCCCTGGAGCGCTGGATCTACTTTCGAGCAAGCCACCTGCACTCCCCTCCCCCCCCCCCCCCCGTGCAAGGGCGGCTCCGCCTCCGGGTAACTCAGACTGATACCTGCTCTTCATTCCCACAAGCGACTCAAGATTCCCGAGTGACTCAGAGCT
Source organism: Varanus komodoensis (assembly GCF_004798865.1). Taxonomy (NCBI): domain Eukaryota; kingdom Metazoa; phylum Chordata; class Lepidosauria; order Squamata; family Varanidae; genus Varanus; species Varanus komodoensis. The sequence goes on from NW_025335328.1 coordinate 980,108, forward strand.
CCCCAGTGAGGCCAGACAGGGCCAGGCCGATCCAGACCTGCCAGCAGCAATTGCAAGGCAGGCGGGCAGGCGGGAGCCTGCGCCTGCCCAGAGAGACTGCTCGCTGGCTCCAGACAGCGAGACTTGGAGGAGGAAGCACTGCCTTTCAGCAGCCTTAGAAGAGGCCACCTTTACGCTCCACATGGCGCAACGGAACCTTTCTGAATTACGTCAAAAGGCACACGATGGCTCATTCCCAAAGAGGGGTTCAGATGCAGGCAGGTTCTGCTCCTCGCAAGCTGTGCCCAAGACCCCGGTGACCATGACTGTGCAGTGCAGGGAGCCTGCTGTGAGCGGGATGTTCAGGAGCGAACCTCCTGTAGACAAGCAGCATCCCAAAGTAAGAAGGGCCAGCGGCACCCACCCAAAGCACCCCAGCCAGTACGGGACTTGGGCAGGGCAGGCCAACAAAGCCAAGCAGCCCCACTGAGAAGAGGAAGACACCCGGACTCGCAGGTGAACTCCAGGACCTGCACACGTAAAAAGGGAGCCAACCTCCCCAGTTCCAGAAGAACTCAAGGAGAGGGCCGAGAATTCAGTGGGGGGCCGGTGTGCCGAGGCAGCTGCTCGTGTTCGAAGTGCTCCTGGCTGCAACCGGCGCACGCAAGAGGAAGGACGTTGGGATGGACAAGGAAAGGGGGGAGGCGAAGAGGGGCACAGTCCAACGGTCTGCCACAGGCCCCACTCGTAATGCCTCGGCCAAGCGCTCGCCGTTGCTTTCCAGGGGCAGGAAACGGGCCCGTGCGGCAGCCCTAGCACGCAACTCGCTTACGTCTGTCCCCCCGAATGGGCCTCTGCCGCCCAGGCCTCGCCCCTATGGGGCTCGTCGTTTCTGGCTGCCAGCGTGGCCCGCCAGGTGTCTGGTCCGGCAGGCAAAGGAGGTGTGGAGGTGGCTCATCCAGTCTCCACTTGGGCAAGGAAGAGAGGCCTCCACCTCTCTTTCCATGGGGAGAGAGCCAGGCCTTTCCTTTCCAACCACTGCTCAGCCATCAGCACCAGGTGCCCTGGCCAAGCAGCGGCCAAGCGAACCGCCCCATCTCCCGGAGGGGGAAGGGCAGTGGGGGCTTCCCAGCTTGGCCCTGCACCGCGTAGGCGCTCCATTACCCCAGCAACACGGCAGCGAAGCCCCTTTTGCCTGGAATGGAGGAGGGGGCAGAGGAGGAGTGCTGAGCGACGGGCTTCCCAATCCACACCTACCTCTGCTGCTTCAGGGTAGGAATGAAGGCCCAGCTCACCGCACTCCCAGCATGACAGCCGCTCCCCACTCAGGCGCGCAGAAGCCGCCTATCTAGCCCACGCCTGAGACAGACATTTTCCAGAAGGTGCCATGGAAAGCAGCAAAGAAAAAGCTCTGAACAGGCTCAATCCTGAAACCCCTTCCTTAGAGTCGGGGCTGGTTGTCCAGCGCAGTCACACTCTTTCCACCAAGAGTTCCACGGGGCCGTCACCAGATGCAGGCGTGAGTTGGCCAAAGCTACACCTTGCTTTGGCAGGCAAACTTAATCCGAACACAGGAAGCCTTTTAACCACACAGAAATCCTGCCATGACCGCAGGAAGCCCGCAGGGAAGGCTTCGCTGGCATATTTTGCCCCATCGGTTGGGTGTCTGCACAGAAACCCCATGTAGCTGCGATCTGCACCTCTGCACTCTGGGCATGCGGGAGCCACCCCAAGAGACAGACCGCAAGTGATGGATGAAGACGGAGACGCTTTAAAGGAGTAAAGGCAGGAATAGGAGGGAGCGGCATTTAACTGTATTCACTGGGAAAGCCAAGCCTGCCTCTCTTGCAGAGGCCCTGTGTCCCTCCCGCCCCCCCCCCAGCAGTCCCAGCACCCTCGGGAAAGGCGGCTGGAAGGACCCAGGGCACCTCTGGCTGCGAGCATCGCCCCTTCCATCTCGCCCCAGGCCGGGGGCACATCTGCTCCACCCTCGTCCCCTCTCGCTGCGCCCCTTCCGGCCGGTGCACGTCCTGCCGCTCCAGTTTCCAGCCAGGTGCGCAGGCAACGCGGCAGGCGGGCGAAGAGAGGCTCCCGGCTCCACGCACTGCTCCCCACGGCCCCCGCCGCCCGCCCTCCGACCACTGCGGCGGCTTCCGGCGCGCCGCGGGCGCTTCGCCGCCCGAAATGCCAACTTACCGGCTGGCGCGGGCGCCGCGAACGCTCGACTGTCCCCGCCACCGCTGCGCGCCCACGCCCGCCCGCTCCCCCGCCGCCCCGGCACGGGCGCCGCCGCCCGCCACGCGAGCGCAACGATGCCCGCGCGCGAGGGAGCCGGCGCGGCGCCGCCGGC
>NW_025335328.1:982536-1001463 GCF_004798865.1 Varanus komodoensis
GGCGGCGGCGGCGGCGGCGCCCACACGCGTCCCGTGGCGCCCGGCTCCGTGAGGCGCCGCGTGTCCCTCGCCGGCTGCCGTCCGCGGCCCTTCCCTGCGGCGCGCCCGCCACTCGCCGGCCCCGATCAGCCCACCGCGACGTCACCGGGCCGCCCCGCCCCTTCCACGCCCGCCGCCATCTTGGGAGAGGCGCCCGCTCCCGCCACGCTTCTCCGCACGAGGCCCCGCCCCCGCCCCCTCCCCCTTTGAATTCGGGGCGCGCGGTGCTGCGCGCTCCCGCCTTGCCCGGCGGCCTCGTGCGCGCGGGGCCCGCATCCCGGCGGGAGCAGCCCGGGAGCCGTGCCGGTGGCGCGTGCAAAGGCCGAGCTGGCCGCGCATGGTGGGCGTTTTCGTCCAACACGGGTCAGAGCCGGCGCGGTCGAGCCCAGCCCCCCGTCCACCCCGGGCCCGCTGCCGAGCCCTCCCGGAGCCGCCCGCGCGCATCTCGGGCCGCGCGCCCTTGCGGGGAAGCCCTTCCGCGCCGCGTGCCTCGCCGCGGCGCCGCGCGCGCGGGTGCGGGCTGCACCGTTTCCGGGCAAGGGCGTCGTAGGGAAGGGCGGACGCGCGTCTGCGCACGCGTCGCGTGCCCGCCGCTTCTGCTCGGCCCCGCCCGCCTGCGCGCCTGCGCCTGCGCCAGCCGCGATTCAAACGGCGGCGGGAACGGCCGGAGCGGCGAGCGTTGCGTTGCCCTGCAGCCCGCCCGCCGGCTCTTCCTCGGCGCGGGACGCGGCCATGGCTGCCCGGGAGGCCCTTGCGACGCCCGCCAAGGCTGCGCGGCGCGGGGAGCACGGTGAGGCCGCGCGCGGGGTCCTGCAGCCTGCCGGGCCGCCGGGAGCTCTTCGGGCGCCGCTCCCCGCTGGGCTCGGCGCGGCTCGGGCGTCGGGCATCCGCGGGGGCGCGTCCGGGGCCGGGGCCGGGGCCGGGGCCGTCCGGGCGAAGCCGGGCCGGCCAGCGGACCAGCCTCTCCCTTTGTCTCCCCGCTGCAGGTCAGGGCCCCCCGTCCGTGGTCATCCCGGCCTCGCCCTTCATGCAGACGCTCGGCTACGGCACCGGCGTCCACGTCTATCTCATGAAGCGGTACGTGGCCTCGCGCGGCGCCGGGAACTCGCCCCGCGGGGCGGGGCAGGGCGCGCGCTCGAGCCGAGGGGCGCCGTGGCTTCGGGAGGGCTCCGCTCGCCGGCTGCCCCGGCTCGGAGCGCTGCGTGGCGCCGTCCTGGCCGGGGGCCCCGCATTCAGGGGCCCCCAGCAGGCAGGGACGCCCGACAGCCGTGCCCGTTTGCCGCAGGTCCCCCAGAGGAACGGCTCGTTCTCCCTGGGCCGTGAAGAAGCTAAACCCCAAATGCGACTCCAGCCGGCAACGTACTTATCAGCAGAGACTGAATGAAGAGGCCCGAATTTTGAAGACTCTTCACCATCCAAACATAGTGGGTACGTTCAAGTGGGAAGATGGGCGGCTCGTTTATCTGAACGGCCCCGGAAGCTTTGCTGAAGGTCTTTATTTTACAGTAAGAACATGGATATTTTAAAACTATGCCAAGAATGCAAAGTGCCCCCCTCCCAGCCAGTTTCAAGACCTTGCTTATCGAGGCTTGAATTATTACTGCAGTGAAACACGGCGGAAGGTAGTTGGATGGGGGATAAATCACATACAAAAAGTAAATGAATATTACGAAGATTTTGTAAAAGCAGTACTGATAGAAAGCAAAGGCTGTAAACCCAATCAAGATTATATGAATTTCTGGAGGGGATATGGGTATAATTGAAGTATATTATTGTTATAGTATGCGCATGATGGTAGTATTGGTCTCCAGGGTGGTGGGTGCACGCTTTCATTTATTTTTTTAAATTATTGTGTTCTTGTTACATTATTATTGTTGCGATTGTTTTTTTTCTGTCTAAAAAAATAAAGGGGGGGAATAAATAGCATGTGTGTTTCCGAAGGGTATCGCGCATTTGCGGAAGCCAGAGACGGGAGCATGTGCCTTGCCATGGAATACGGAGGAGAAAAGTCTCTCAACGACCTCATTGAGGAGAGGCGGGCCGAGCGGCAGGGGCCCCTCCCAGCTGCCACCATCCTCAAGGTCGCCCTGTACATGGCAAGAGGGCTGAAGGTGGGCCACACAGCCCTGGGCAACGCTCGAGGGTGCCTGACCTTGCTTTAGTTGGGACAGCCGGGGGTGGGGGAGAGGGCCTTTTGAAGAGGCAAAACTGGGCCGGGACAGTCCGAGATCCACGGGAGGGTGTGCATTCATAGGTTGCCCTAAGTTGGAGCTGACTGCACGGCACATAAGTGTAAGAGCAAGGCCTGACCGTTGGTGCCGTGTGGGAATCGGGGCCAGGTGGGCATTTCTGAAGAAGGGCGGAGTGGGCCTGGTGAGAGTGGTCCGGGAGCTGTGCTGTACGGAAGACAGCGGGGAGGGGCTGCACTTCCCTGGCTTGGCATTTTCTACTGACCCCCCCCCCTTAATCGCCTTCGAAAACCCTCTGCTGTTCGGCAGTGCTGCCGTAATTCGAACCTGTTCTAACTCCTCGACCTGCCCACCCATCTCTTCCTGCCCTTCCAAAGCTCTGGAGCTCAGGAATTTGAACTTGGGGCTTGTGCCAACATAACCATTTAGAGAAGTGTCTGTCCAAGCGGAGTGCCCCGAGGAATTTAGCAGGGTCCTGAAGGCAGGTGGGCCTTGAACCTGTTCATTCTGCCTCCCTTAGCAGTGCTTGGCACTCCGCAGGGCATTTCCACAAGGTGTTACGTTAAAGCTCACACCTGCTTTGAAATGGCCCCTCTGTCCAGCCTCACTGGGAAGCGGGAGCCTTGCGTTGACCTCCTCCTTGCCTTCCAGTATCTTCACAGCGACAAGAAGCTGCTTCATGGTGACATCAAATCTTCCAATGTTGTTATTAAAGGAGACTTTGAGTCCATAAAGATTTGTGATGTGGGAGTTTCACTGCCTCTGGATGAGAACATGACGGGTAGGTTGCACTGGTGCCCTCCCTTTATTTCTGGGGGCCAAGCAGTCCACATCACCTGCTGCCTCGGCACACCAGGAGGGGGTGGTCCCCTGGGCCTTTACAGGATGCTCGTGCTGTGGCGGCCACCTGCCAGCCGTCCCGGTGAAAGATGCAGGGTCTGTGCAAGAACACAGCTGCCCGGGCTGCGGTCTCTTCCAAGACGAGCCGTGCGGGACAGGGAAAGGTTTGGCTGCAGAGCCACCTGAGGATGAAGAAAGGAGCCGCTTTGCCACGTCGCCTCCAAACCCCCCTCCTTTCAGAAGGGGACGGGGAAAGGAAGCATTTTCAACTGAGCAGCAGGAGGGGCTTATGCCTCCTCATCCTTTCCTGCTTCTGTTCTTGATGCGTACTGCATCCGTACGCTGCCTGGTGGTGGAAGCATCCTGGGCAGGCCACAGCGCGTGGCAAGGCAGATCTGAACTCCATCTCCAGAATAAGCCCACTTGCACGGGGCGCCCTGGATAGCTCCTATAAAGCTGCACGCATCAGGAGCCCCGCTGGTGGGAGGAACCGGCCTTTCCGCTCAGCAGCTGTGCCAGGGCAGACCGGCCCTGGCAGCCCGCCCAGCCGCTGAGGGCCAGAGCTGCTCTTGGCCGCCCTTTTCCATCCGGGTGACTCCCAGCTGCTCTCCTCTTGAGGATGTTTAAATGATTGTTTAACTTTACCGCTCTACAGCTGAAGTGCTCTGGGTGGTTTACAACAATGTGTAATGCAGTACAATCAAACTATGCTACAAAATTTAAAACCCAGTTTGAACAAGTGCAACCAGCTGCACACATTGAGAACCGAGAGCTGTGAGCCGGGTGACTGCGCCCCGCTCGGCTGTTTGAGCTGATTAAACATCCTTGCAAGGTGGACAGTCGTACCTGGCGCTGCAAGGGGAGTAGGGCAGGCCCCGGGGGCGGGGGGAGCTCGTTCTGCACCTGGGCCGCTCCTTCTGAGCTGTGCCTCTTCCCAGTTGTTGCAACGGAGCCCTCCCCCAGAGGCAGAGATCCAGGCCGGAGGCAGCGGCCAGATCCCGACGGCAGCCAGAAGAGGCGCTCTGTCGGGCGCGGTGGTCCCGAGCTGTGTGGGGCGGCCCGTCTTCCCGGTCCTGGCTGCACCATGCCCCGGCTGGCCTGGAGAAGGCGAGGGGCACAGCAGCCCCACCTGGAGCTGGCCATCCCGGCAGGGCCGGGTCCTGAGCTTGAGGATGGGGCGCTGCATCGCCCTGGCCTGTCTGTCCCCATGCAGTGAGTGACCCGGGCGCTGCGTACGTGGGCACGGAGCCCTGGAAGCCCAAGGAAGCTCTGGAGGTCGGTGGGGTGATCACCGACCGGGCGGACATCTTCACGCTGGGCCTCACTCTGTGGGAAATGATGACGCTCTCCGTGCCCCACCTGAACTTGCTTGGAGATGATGATGATGATGGTATGTCTCGTGAGGGCTCCTCTTGGGCCAGCTGAGCAGTGGATGATGGGGTTGACCGTTGGTTGCACTGACCTTGGTCTGCTCCTGGGTGGCAAACTTTCATTGGGGTGAAGCCAGCCGGGCACAGGGCAGCTTTCACGCAGCAGGGGATGCCTCCCCATGCACATGAACATTGCAAGGGAAATTTTGATTATTTTGTATAAAGTGTATCTTGAAGCAACCTGCAGCATGCTGCTCCTGTTGCAGAACACCCCTCCCTACCTTGGTATCCCCTTAACCCCAGTCCTGATGCGACGGGGAAGCTAGGCATGTGAGGTACGTGCCTTTGTTCCAGCTCTGGGAAGTGGCTCCTTCTAACCCACTGTGCTGTGTTCCCAGAAGCTTCTTTCGACGAGGACGACTTCGACGAGGACGCCTACTATGCGGCCCTTGGGACTCGGCCACCCCTCAACATGGAGGAGCTGGGCCCCTCGTACCAAAGGGTCATTGAGCTTTTCTCTCTCTGCACCATGGAAGATCCAAGGAAGCGCCCTGCCGCTGCCCAGATAGTGGCTGTCCTGGAAGCGGAGGGGCTTGCCCAGTGAGTCCGGCAAAAAAGCTCCACAAATGGCCTGAGAAGAGAGAGCGACTGTATTGCATGAGAATGTAACATTTTCAGGTTTCCATAATTATAATTAGAACTGGAACTAGAACCATGTTCCACTTTTTAACCATTTAGAAGGTGCAAACCAGAAATGACTGGTTCAGATAGATTGTTTCACGACTTGTCTTCAGTGGTATCTTTTTTTCCTCCTGACCTGCGGATAAGCCGACGTTGACAGAGGGGTCTTGGGTAGACGAGTGCTGCAGCAATATATGTAGAGAGCACCATTGTAGCTTGTCCCCCACCTCTGCTTCTTTGCATTTGAGTTCCGGTTCAGGTGTGTGTGTGACTCACAGATTATTAGCACTTGCGGTAAGGTGTGATCACCAGCAGTTGGTTGTGGGAAGAGCCTTCCTGGTCAATTGGTGGGCGTGGCTCTCGTTCACTGGGTGTCCTGCAAAGTTCAGTCTCCTTTTGGGAAAGTGGCTGGCTTGTTTTCCTGGGACCCTTCTCTGTCCAGAGGCAGCAGGTTGCTGCCGGTGCTTGTTTCTGATCTTTTAAACTCATTTCTTAATTGTCCGTCTGGGATTTCTCTGGGACTGCCCCATTCACTGAAAAAGAACACGCTTTGCCAACTACTGTTAGTGTTCCTCCGTCAGTCTCTGAGAGGACAGGCCAGTAGGACCTGCTACAAAGACTGGAAAGTCAGCTTTAACTTTTATTAAGACTATGTTGCAGAGATGTATAAATTAGCAATTAAAACATACTTGCTCCATTTGTGGTTTCTCTGATTTCTGTCCTAAACTGATTTTTTCAAGGGACTACAAAAGAGGATTTTCTAGGAAGAATGAGGCAGGGGACCAGTTCTGCAGTTCCCTTGTTCACATGCATGTGGAACAGGAACCTGTTCTCCAGCACAGGGACCTGTTGGGCGGCTTCCTTTGTGGCCCTGCTCTGGTGTGTGTGTCTTCGCTAGTCAGCCGTGTCACATATATAAGATAAAGATTTCCACTTGCATGTCAGCTTCTGGCTTTCATACTTCTAAAAATACATTCTATATCATGGGTTATTTCTCCATGAATGTTAGAAGCCGGAAATGCACCAAACAGTCGGGGTGTTGCAGGTGTAGCTGATCGTGTTTTTCACACTAAGGAAAGCATAACCATGGCAAGTCTCCACATCTGCCTGCATCCGCAGCTCTGTCCATGGAAAGGGTTGCTCAGCACATGCGCGTCTGGAATCGACCTTTGCCTGGTATGACGATCACAGACGTCTGTCTGGGAAGCTGGTAGCTACTGGGGGAGATGCTTGCTAAGAGCCCCGCTGGACCAGGTCAAGGGCCCACCCAGTGGGGTTTGCACAGGGGCCAACCCGCTGTCCCCTGGGGGAGCCCGCAGGCAAGGTGTGAGTGGAGGGGCACCCCCCCGAGCTTCTGGGCTGCGAAGGCTCAGAGCTGTGTGGCCCACTAGCAGGGGAGCAGAGGGCTTTGGGGACACGTTGCCATCCAGACCTTTCTCCCAGGAAATCGCCGGACCCCCACTTTGCATCTGGAGTGGTGGTGGCCACTTGTGGAAGCAAATTCCAGAGTTCGGTTCTGTGCCATGCAGAGAATCCTTCCGGAATCTCCCACCCAACAGCTTCAGGGAGGGACCCTTTGGGTTCTAGTATTATGGGAGAGGGTGGGAGCAGTCTCCCCTCTCTACAACATGCATAATTTTCTGCCCCCTCTATCAGGGCTCCCCTTCTTCCCTTTTTACTCACAAGGAATTATTCTACCCCCTTGATAGTTTTGTCTTTTTCTTCACCCTTTCAACCTGTACAATAGCCTTTTTATATGCAGCGACTGGAATTGTACACAGTATTCTGAGTAAGGGTGTGCCAAAGATTTGTGTAAGGGGAGTATTTTCAGTTGTCTTCTAATAGGGACTTGTCTTTTTCACAGCCTCTGTGGCCACAGGATTTTCATCCAGCTGCCAGGCTTTCTTGCCAGTCACTGCTGGCTAAGATCCCATCAGCCGATAGTTGAAGTAGGAATTTTTTGCCCCAGCGTGTCACCGAACTGTTTGCCGTTCTGATGCTTGCTGTCCCATTTGACTTTTTCAACTAATCCCAATTTTTTAAAAAGCATTTCCCCTTTTGAAATCAAACGGGACAGGTGGATTCGTTTGGCAATTGTGCTGACAGTACAGATGCTGAATCTACCCACCTTGTGGTTCCTGTTCCCAAATGAGTTCCACTGACTCACCCATTTCAGCAGCTCTAGACTGAGCTAGTTCTGGGGCTGGACAAGGAAGCAGGAGCTTCCCACTAGAGTAGCATGTGCCCCCCCGTCCCGTCCCGTCCCGTCCCCCAGAGGTGGGATTGTGGCTGATTGAATACTATTTTCTCTCCTGATGCAAGAGCTGAACATGACCTTGAGATGAAGGAAAAACCAGGGACGCATCCAAATAAGACAGCAGTCACAAAGAGTAACTTGCGAGCAGGCAGGAGAGTTACTCTCCCTCCTGAGGAAGGCGGGGCCAATCGGAGCACTGCTTGCTTGGCTTCCTGCCCAGGAGCACCAGCCCGGAGTAGGGGCTGCGCCAAGGGCATCGAGCCCTCGGGTCCCCCTCCCCCGCAGGTGCAGGGCTTCAGCTCACTCCGCCCCACTCGGACGGCTATCCTGTTCCCCTCGAACGTCGCCAAGGTGGGAGGGCCCCCCACCTCTCCAGGCAATGGGTTCCACTGCCGTATTGTTCTGGAATGCAACGGGCTCCCAAGGAGATGGGTGAGGCCCCATCCGTGAGGCTGTTCAATGAAGGATTGGACCACCACTTGTTGGGGATTAACGAGCGGAGCCTGGGCTCAGACGAGACGGCTCGGGAGGCCCCTTCTGACGCGCGCGGTTTCTGTGAAACTTCTCTTTATCTTGCCTGAACCTGGGTTGTCACGACTTGATTACTCCATGTCCTACACTATGTGAGAAGAGATCTTGACCTTCCTCTTTCTGACAGCCCTTCAGGTACTTATATCATGTCTCCATCCCACCCCACAAGCCATGTCTTCTCAAGGCAAAGCTCTATTTCCTTTATAAGAGATCAGGAAGGAAAAAGCACCATGAGCTGAAGGCATCGAGTGCCCTGTGGTGGCATGGTTAACGCCACTGGATCCGATCCTTTCCATATGGTTTGTGATTTGTGAGTGGCTTTGTGTTTTGGTAACCAAATGCGAATGGTAACACATATGGTTAAAAATTGTATGTCATAGTTTTGAGTGATCTCCCTCAGGCTAAAATAGAAATTTGCAATATTGTCTTTTCTCTGCATCCCAGGAATGAAGGCATCAGTCCTTATTATGATATTAGGAGGGTGAGTACCTGGATTTATAGGATTTTAAATCTTTTAAGCCGAGATGCACCGGGTTCTAATATTTTTGTTGTATAATTGTTATATTTGTATATTTTGTTTTTGTTGTGAGCCACCCCGAGGCTTTGCTGCGATGGGGGCGGCATAAAAATGCTTTAAATAAATAAATAAATGTGCAAGGGCAGAGCATGGATGCATTTTAAAGGGTCTCGCCATTCTGAAGCGGACATGTCTGCACAGAGACAGAACCCAAAGAGGATGAAATAGGAAATCAAGCAGCAAGCAGCCGCTTTTCACTACAACTTGGTTACATCTGTTGAAATCAAAGTTGCCCTTTGGGCTGGGCCAGCTTGGCTGCAGTAACTGCTTAAATATGCTCAGAGGAGGAATAAATACAACAGACTAAAATACAATATTTATTCAAACAGGTTTGGACTATTTAGTGCAAGAATCGCGGTGGTTTGCAGACAAAGTCAATGCAGCTTCCAGCTCGTCAGGCCACAAAACTCGCCTCAGTACTGAGCATCCACCAACAGGCGTAAGAATAAGTGAACAGGTTCCCAGCAGCATTACACACCCCACACTCAAACTTTTTCTATTTTGTGAAGCAGCCCAGTACATGGTCTTTCAGAACAATTAAGGTATTTCAGCTCAGAGAATTTTCCCCCCAGATCCGGCTGCTAAACTTATCTGTGGGCAAACAGGAGATCTGCCAGCAATACAAAAATGGGAAACATTGCTGGCTAAAGCAGATATTAGCCATAGCGAGAGACTACAAACACCTCTTCTCTTTAGTACTTGCAATCTAGCAGCTTGCAACCAACCACAGGAATTTCAACTCGCAGAATTAAACTTTTTACACCAACATAAATTTAGTCTGATTCCATTCCTAATTTGCATTACAACAGTAAAATGAAGAGAATACAAGAGAATTGTAACCTTTTTTTAAGGATTAGAAGAGATGAGCTCTCACTGATTCCACTCAACGCCACCATGCAGCAGTACAGAAAGAGTTTTAACTGATGAAATTATAAACAAGAAAGTTGGGAGTTTTACAATATTTGGTTGCAAATACCTTTCCATCTGGTGTGGGATCAGAAAAGGCGATTTCACTGGTACTTAGGCAAGAGCCAAACAAGAATGTACGCCTGGAACAGAAAATAGAGGCTGTCAAGATCGACCAAAGATCCAGCCCTCTTTTTGTACTTAGTAAATTTACTAAGTTTGGAGCCATCCCATTTAAATTTGTTAAAATGAAGAAAGCCTGTGAGGAATGCCCCCTCTCTCCTTCCTGTGTATGTCTAATCAAGTGTGGTGATAAATACATCAAGTATTTAAAAGAAATGGCTCCTTTTACAAAGTACCCTGTACTTTTTGACCCAGAACAGAGAGCAATTAAGTACTTAGTGTCCAGAACAAGAGGTCCCAAGCTTTTCCGTTAGCATTTCTATGCCCTGAAGAGTTGCCGGGGGGGGGGGGGGGGGGGGGGGGGTGTCGGTCATGCAAATCCAGGACTCGACACTGCTGTACATGGTCTGTATGTGAGGACAAGTTTTTCCCTATAAGACCCTGGAGTATTACTATTAAACCACGCTGAAAAAAGCTGTGCCTAAGAACAAGAGTTGTAGGCTATTGCAGGTCAAAGGAACTGCTGAATCCGCACACTTCCTCACCTGAGCACGTCCACCAGGCGACTCGCAATGCGCTTTCTCCGCATCAGGCTGAACACCCAGATCCGGCTGACCCCGCAAAACACCCTCTCCGGCGTCGCTGAGCAGCACCAGGCACGCTGATGCTCCAGGCTGTTCTTAGTGGGAGACTCCAGCAGCGCCGCCGGCTCTGAGAGCACTCGGAACGCCTGGCGAAATGAGGCGAGACACAGATGGGCAAGGAAGCAACAGCGCGCCTCTGCCAAACGCGGACGTACAGGACATGATGTGTCACGCGATATGAGTTCGAACAGGCTTGGCCTAACGTTCACTGGGGCAAGAATTGCAGTGCTTTGCGGGCACAGCCAGTGTGGCTTCTGGGCTCACATCCAGCAACACGGCAAAGGCTTCAGAGGGGGGACTGAAAGAAATGGGCATGTTTAGCCTGGAGAAGAGAAGACTGAGGGGAGTTAGGAGAGCATGCTCACAAGGACCTGACAGGTTGTCACAAAGAGGAAGGCCAGGGCTGCTTCTCGATCATCCCAGAGTGCAGCACAGGAAATAATAGGCTCAAGTTACAGGAAGCCAGATTCTGGCTGGACATCAGGAAAAAAATTCCTGCCGGTTAGTGCAGTACAGCAAAAGAGCCAATGACCCAGAGCGGCTGTGGGCTCTCCCAAATGAGAGGTATTCTAGATGCAGCTAGACAGACATCCGTGGGTTGGTTTAACTTGAGCAGCGGGGTGGACCTGATGGTCGTCTTGGCCCCTTCCACCTCTACTATTCTATGATAAAAGGGCAAGGTCCCGAGGCCAAGAAGTGCTTTCAGTTCAATGGAACTACCAGCAGATCTGGTTCTTAGAAGTAAAGCCGGTGGCCTCATTCAGGTCATGATACTGCTCCATGACTGGATTGCTCACATTTTGCAAAATCACGAGCGCCTCCACGAGGAAGCTCTTGGAAAAAGGGTATGAATTGAACTGAATTTCCACTCTACACCAAAAGTTACTCACCTGCCTGACTGGCTCAGCAATTAAACAGCCAACTATCTTCTTTTCATTAGAGACAAAAAGGTATGTTCGGGTCTGGCTTGGACAGGCCAATGCCCCTTGTTTAAATCCCAGTTCATTATCTACAAGTTTCCGTACTTCTTCAACCTTTGAAATAAGAAGGGGACACACTAAACTCTGCAATTAAATCAGATTAAACTATGCCAACTAGTTTATAGCAGTGGTTCAAAACAATAGATACGTCACTGGTTGACGGAACATTTGGTTGTACGACCGCAGTAAACCTTGAGTAAATCCTAAGCAGCCTTCATGTTTTGGAGCTTGAGGCCTTTGGTAACACCACAAAATACATGACTGGAAAATTGTTCTAAAAACCAACAACTCTATTTTATTAGAAAAGCAGTATTTTAAAAATTCAAACCAAATTTATTCCATTCAACTGTCAAACCAAAGGAAATTAGTTAAAATCTAAATGGTCAGATGGGAGGCCAATTTTCCTAGAAAATAAAATCTTTAAAAATGGTGAAACTTCTACGTCTAACAGATCTTTACACAACTACTAGCAATATTTTGTGCACAAGGAAAAGTTTACTGAAAATAGAAAAATTTTGGATTGTTTTTGGAAGAAGCTTTGAGACAAACAAAAACAGAATAACTTCACATCAGGATAAGCTAGGTTAGGAAAAAACCCTCCGCCTTCCCACCTTCTTGATGGCATATTTTGGATCATTTTGCAGGATCAAGAGGACCTTCCCATCCCAAAATTCTGCAACCACATGTTCGTTCTTCCAGCTCTACAAGGAGAAGAAAAAGAGGAAAACAAATGAAGAGTTGCAAGTGCAGAGTCGGAAGCCAGTGAAGAGAGTTAGAATAAATGACCACTCGGTATTTTCAGCTTCCAGTTTCCTAGAAATTCCCAATTCTTGTGTTTGCATTTCTGGCAATATTGTCTAAAACAAGGTAGCTCGTAAAAGATAAGGAAGCGAATGCAGCTTTTCTCCTACCACGTATTTTATTCCCTCAAGAAGCCTCTGGTGGTGCTGCACGTGGTGCCCTTCGTCCTCGGGGTTGGCGGCTGAGTAGACCATGCCGCAGGATTTACAGGCAGTGGCGCCAAAGTGTTTCTGCCCAGCATCCTGTCAGGACAAAGTGTGTGAGCACGGGATGTTGTTCATGCCAGAGTGAAGGCGTCGGGAAAGAGCAGCCGGTTACCAGAAGGGCTCATGAGAAAAGCCCAGTTTCTGACAGCAAAAACGTGGGCCCGGGCCCTGGCCCAGTAACTGGCACACGCCTTTCAACTGCAGGGCAGCACGGACGGCTCCGCGGCATTCACAGAAATATACTCACAATGGCCATCTGATCTTTCAAGCTCCTGCTCAGTTCTCTCGCCTTCTTGCTGACTCGCTGCACGGCAGGGAGTTTCTCTGCTGCAGAGCCAGGCCCCACGAGTGACAGCTGCTCGTCTCGGAGACCCCATGCCCTGAAAGATTGTATCTGCATCTCACCAACACGGCTGCAGAGAGATGGCGGGGACATGGCTTAGGCCCCGTTCAGCTAACCATTCCACATAAGCCAGCAGGACCTCACGGCAGGGCTGCTGGTTACCTACCCCCCTCCCAAAAGGAAGCCCCCACCCCCCATGCTCCGTTTCCCACCAAGGCCTGTTGCGGCTCCTTGCTGCCGTCGGAGCAGAATTCCCAGGGCAAGTCGTAGACCACGCAATTCTGACCGTTACAAGGAAGAGGTCGTAACCCCCAGAGCGTCACACCGAGAGGCCTCCTCTTCTTGTATGCTATTGCTGCAGAATCCCAGATTCATGTTTCAGATCGCCCTTCTTCCATTACTTAAGCGCCATCGAGTTGTCTCTGACTGAGGACCCTAGGACTGGGAGCCCTCCAGCACGTCCCACCCAACACCCCCGCCCAGCTCGGGGAAACTCCAGGCGTGGCTTCCCTAAGGGAGTCAATGCATCTTCTCTTGGGTCTCCCCGCTCCTCCTCCTCTGACTTTCCCCTGGCATTATCGGCGTCTTCCAGGGGTTTTGCTTTCTCATGATGTGCCCAAAGAATGACGGCCTCAGTTTTGTCACATTTGCTTCTAAGGAAAGTGGCACCTTAACTTGATCTAAGATCCACACCTTCATCTTTTTGGAGGCTCCAGGATATTTGCAAAGCTCTCCTCCAGCACCAGCTTGCAAGCAAATCAACAGCATGCAAGATTTTGGCTTTGATCTCCAGTGAGGCATCCTTACACTTGATTATTTTTTCTAGGTTTGCATTGCTATCCTTCCAAGTCAAATTCCTTGGCTGCAGGTTACATTTGAATTGAACCAAGATATGCAAAATCAGTTTTAGTTTCCTCATTGCTGACATTAAAGCTGTGTAATTCTTATATAGTCAACCTTCTAGTATTTTTTATGTCATTGTCTTCATTATTTTTAACATTAAAACTATTTGTAGCCTGCCATTAATGGAAACCTCTTCCAAAGCAGCTTCCAAAACGTAAGATAAACATTAGTCGCAATAATATAGTCATACACAAAAGCAGCTGAACATAGAAATGGAGTGAGTCAGAAGGGACCTCCCAGGCCATCTAGTCTGACCCCCGGCACCCGCCTGAATGTGGGGAACATTTGCGAAAATCATCGCAGTGCAGCTTCCCATAAACCTGAGGGAAGGTCAGCGAAAACGGCACTGAACATTGCTGTCCATCTGCACACCTCTGAGTCAGCAGGACCCACTTCACGCTCTTGTGGTCTTAAGCCACCTGAGCTGGTTTGCTCCAGTCAGTACACAACTGACTGATCCTGCCTCATCTTGGAAGCTAAGCAGGGTCAGGCCTGGGCAGAAGCGGGATGGGCGACTTGAGGGTATGATTCTATGATTATTGCTGTCAACTGCCTAGAGAGCTTTGGCTATGAGCAGTATAAAAATGTAATAACAACACATTGCGTAGGGAATAGTGACGTTTCTCACATCTTTCTTGCATCTTTCAAGTCCTCCCAAGTCCAAAGACATGACACAGGCAACCCCTAGCATCCTTCAGCCGACAGAGGTCACCTGGACCCACACCCCAAATCATTACCCACATAAGGACACGAGCCCTCAGTAAGGGAGGCAGCCTGAATTGCTATACCTGCGCCAGGGCTAATAAGATGGAAAGCCTTACGCTGCTTTTTAGTTGAGAATCAGATACTGGGAAAAGCAAAGCCTTGGTACAGCAAGGTATATGTGTATGCAGCAAGACTCTTCCCATTTCCATATGATATGAGGCTTCGGCAACCTTAAAACCAGCAGAAAAAGAGGTTGACAAGGAAAAACACCTCGCTTGGGAAAAAAATCGCTTCACCTTCGTTACAGCATCACTTGTGAAAAACAGAACAAGAACGGCGTACCTTTTTTTGTTGCTGGGAGCACCGCTGAATAAAGGATGGATGTTGTCTGTCAAAGATGGCACTGGAGAGAAAAGAACATGAGATTGCTGTCCCCCATTCTAGTTATTTTTGTTATCTATGATGCAGCCAAGGGCTCAGCAGCATGGAAAACACCCTCCAATCAACAGTGGGTTAAGGATCGAGAGCACATTGCTCCCCAAGTTCTTCATTCCAGCATCCCAATGTCCCTGCACATGCTCTAATTTCCAAACAGCTCTGACATTGCTTAAGCTCACCTTTGATAGTTTCACCAGAAAGCTTCCGCAAAGAATAATTCTTACCCCTATTTCTGGGCGATCTCTTGGAGAAGTCTTCAGATCCCTGCAAAAAGACAAAAGCAATTCTAGCAAAGCATTTTCACTGGATCGCTTTTGATGTCGATTCCATGGCATGGTCTGAAGATGCGGCGATTTGTGGAAGTTTGGGTGAATGCCAGATGGGAACACCAAGAAACTCTGTCCACTGCCTTGAACTCCATGCAAGAAAGGTGGGATATGAAGGAAATAGAAGAAATTCCTGTATTTAGTCTCGCTTTACTAGTAGCTTAAATAGTAGGCCAACGTGCGTGATTCATCTTGGCGTGCCGTGAACAGACTGCCGGCTGGTGCAGGCGGCCCCTTTGGTCCACCTTGTCCCTCCAGGTTGCAACAGCAGGTAAGAAACAGGAAGTGGCAGCTTCGCACCGAATGAGCCAGGTCACGAGCAGGAAGGCGTCACTTCCTGGTTCTCGCTCACATGGACAGACAGTGTGCACCTACTTATTTGTATGTGCTGCAGACACATACATGTTGTCATATTGAACAAGACAAAGCATCCAGATCAGTACATCAGTGGCTGTAGGTTGTATTCAGTGCTGTCGGATCTGTCGGGCTCTTTGATCTATCCATCATTTCTGTGAAGAGAATGGGCCAATTTGCACCAATTCCAGCTTCCTCCTGGAACCCCTCCACCACCTTTCCATCTTCTGCAAGGTCCATTATCCCCTCATAGAAAAAATGCTTAGGGCCTGCAAACTGAAGGGGGGAATAGGCAAACATCCCTCTGTTCACAAAAGGTTCCACTGGATCAGAGCCTTTCTTGAGTCACATTATACTCTGCTCCTGGATACAATTCCCTGTCTGCAAGCTCTGCAAGGCCACCAGCCGGGCTACTTGGAAAAGCAAGCAGACTGGTCTTGGTATTCAAAAGCTGCCAATTAATCCCGTGTTTCCCCATGTTAACAGGATAGGGTGACAATGATCCCTTAGCTGTTACCAGTAGGATTCCTTGGGGAAGAGCCCCGGGGGGGGGGGGGTCCCGTTACTCAGTCAGCCATTTCCCTTGACTGAGAGAAGAACCAAAACTTCCAGGTCCAGCTCTAGCCTAGGCCTGTAAGAAAAGCGGGACATGCACTCCCAGAAAAAAGGACATATGCTTCTTGGTCACCATTATACAGCCCCATCAGACTAGACTAGTCTAGTCAGGCTCAGGCTAACTGAAAAGTCTAGGGTGGGGGGCACGTGGTCCAGCAATGAGCTGAGGCTCCATGACCCCTGCAGAGTCACAAAACACCTGCCTAAATTAGATCAAAAACTATTGGTGCCAGACTAAGGCAGGCTGCAACAGGGAGCACCTGCACTTAGTGCTGGCCCTTCTCCAGCCAGAATGTGAAATACTGGCGACAGCACTTAAAGCCCTGAATGTTGAGACCCTCGTGCTTTTCCGAACCACCTTCTCTCTCATACAAACCTGTCTGAACACTGCAGTCATTTTCAAAGAACCCCTTTGCCAGTAAATGTGCGGTGATTCCAGCAAGGACATTTCAGGCAGATGGTCTCAAGTGCAAGACCTTTCCAGAAGCTTGTCCGAAGCTAGGCTTAATGTCATAGAATCATAGAATAGTGGAGTTGGAAGGGGCCAGGAAGGCCATCTAGTCCACCCCCCCCCCACTGGTGCAGGACACCAGGTCACACCACCCCACTCGGGTGGCTGCCCAGTCTCTTTCTGAACGTCTCCAGTGTGGGAGAGCCCCCCACCTCTCCAGGCAGCTGGTTCCACTGCTGTATTGCTGACAGTGAGGAAGCTTTTCCTCATGTCCAGCCTGGATCTGGGTTGTCGCACCTAGGTCTTGGTGTTTATGCCGTTTATTTAAAATAAAAGGTGCTGTAATTTTTTAAGTAAATAAATGACAATACACTGTCCTTGATATCTGAAAAAGCTACAAGTTACTCCAGTATCCTTAATCAGCAGATGAAAATCTGAAAAACATCAGTACAAGAACTTTAACACGCTAACAATCATACAGCAACGGTATTAACCTGTTCACACACAGTATATTGTAATATCCAATATCCCTTGAAAATAGAAAACCTTGTCCACAAATCGATGGGTTAAAAACTGGTAACAGAATTCAAATTGAGAGGAAACTCAAAGACAATATAATCCAACTAATGCTAAATGCAAGAGGTGCAAGGCCTCAGTGGTCCAACCGATGGCCTTCCTGACTCTGCATAAATACCTCCACTGAGGGAAAATCTTAGTATACAGTACACACGTTAGCAGCTTACGCCAGTTTTACACACCTGGGTCCCAGCATCCATTTCCTTCTGAGTCAGCCCTTTTGAGCAGCCCACAGGAGTTTCTAGGAGCCTAGTATTCAGTTCACACACCATCTCTCTTTTCTGGCTGGCATTCTGGCTCAGTTTTTCACCATCCTCCGTGTGATCACAAGTTTCCTCTTGCAGAAGAGCATGTTCTTCCCTACCAGCCTCATTCATGCTGCTTTCGGGGAGCACGCGAAGGTCAGTGTGAGTCAGAGGCCTGTCCTGCATCTCTTTTTCTGGAGGCTTGCTGACAGAGGAGAGGGATGGTGGAGATGAAGGCACCTTCTTGGATGCACAGTGCCATTTCTTTCTGGTGGCAAAGAACGCTGCCCCCGTTTGGAGTTTCAGTGCAGGTTTGAATTTCATGCTTAGGACTCTGAAAGGAGCATCCATTTTCTTTTCAATAGTGCAATTAACACGCTCCTTCTGTTCAACAGCCTTGGGAGGGGCAGCCTCCACACGGGCCTTTTTGGTATTTCTTGGCAAAGTTTTGAGCTGCCTGGAAGAAGGTGGGCGCTTGGCTGCTTTTGAGTTTGGATTCCTGGCTGTCAAAACCTTCACCTGGGCTACTTCTGTCTTATTAGCAATAGGTAGGTTTCCATCATCATTACATGGACTAAGAGGAAGGCTTTCATTTGCCAGCTTCCTTTCCAGCAAGTTTTGGAATTGCTTCGCTTTGCTATAAAAGGAGCTGGTGGGCACAATCGAACTGTATGTGGCACCAGACTCTGGGGACATTCCCTGTGGGAATGCTCTTTGTATTCCCTTTGGCACATTAGCTGTCTGTAGTGGAGAAGTGTGAAGTTTCTGTGATTTGGTTGACTTTTGTGGAGAATGTTGGTTTTCTTTGCCTTCATCTTGGAAGTTTGATGTTTGCTTTATTGGAGATATAAAACTGTGATGCGCAAGTACTTTATCTGCAGGCAACTTCTCAGTGAATTCCATCATCAGTTTTTTCACCGGATTCCCATATGCAAACCGCAAGCTATAAACAATCAAGTTAATATTTCACTGTTTACTTACTTCAGAATGAAGTTTCTTTTCTGTGTTCAAACTGTTTAGAAGGTAGCTCATTATTCTACCACTTCTGAAACTAGGACTGTCTTAATGGATGCAGAACTACAGCTGAGAACACTGTTGTCCTTTTAAATTGGAAACAAATGAGAAACTCACTACTCTATTGACCCTGAGGTAGCTCAACATTGCCCTGTTAAACAGGGGAAAGAGGAAAAGCTTATCCTTGCCGCCTATAATTCTAGATCAGTTGTATGCAGTTGATGAAGCATGATTTCATAGCAATTCTATTCCATTGCATTCCAGTATGAAAAGCTTTCCCCACCTATGTCACCCGTGGCTTTTTCCTGCTTCTCAGCAGCTGCAAATAGCAGTCTTCCTAACGCAAGAGAAATTCAAAAAGTTGATCGTTTGTGAAAGCCTCACCCATCAGAGCTGCGTTTCCTTTTCCGTGGAGTAAGAGCTGCCATGGCCTGAGCGGAGCACCTGCAAACCAGCGCCGTTGTTATTAAAGCGCCCCCGCGGCCGCTCCTCCTGCGAGGACCCCAAGTCGGCTCCCACGACCCTTTCCTCCCCGCGGCGGGATCCTGGCCGACGAACGAGGCCACGAGGGGAGCCGCGCTGCCAGCGGGGCTGCGCAGGCAGGTGGGAAGGACCCACGGCCGGGCCGGCTTCCCACGTTCCCGCTCCCCGCGCCCGCGGGAGCCAGGGCCTCGCCCGCCCGCCCGCGTCCCCCGGCCGAGGCCTCTCCCTGGGCGGCGGCGGCGGCGGCGGCGGCGGGGGGTCGCGCAAGCGGCTGCCCGACCTCAGGCCCGCCCCCGCCGGCCGAGCGGAGCCGCGTCCCCGGAGGCCCGC
>NW_025335328.1:1001563-1006683 GCF_004798865.1 Varanus komodoensis
CGGGAGGGCCCCGGGGGCGCGGGCGGCGCGGCGGGCGGCGTTCGCGAGCGGCGGCGCGGCGCGCTTCGTGCGGAGGAGCGCGACCGGCTGCGCGCGGAGGCGCTGGACTCTGCCGAGCTGTTGGACGCGGAGCGCAGGGTCCTGCGGGCGGAACGAGAGCGAGCCCGTCAGCGCCGCGGATCGCGCCCGGGAGGCCGGCGAGGCGAGGGCCGGCAGCGCCTGGCGCCGTGCCCGTGAAGGCCCCCCTCCCCGCGGCCAGGCCGGGCGGGGGCTGCGGGGCCTCCCTGCCTCCGGGGCTACGCTGCAGCTCAGCCCCCTCGCCGAGATTGTCTCCTCAGCCCACGGCCTGGGAGGCCCGTGCCCTGTGGAGAGGCTGCAGGCCCCCCCGACTATTCCCCCCCCCCCGCCTTTCCTTTCCTGCACGGAGCCCAAGGTGGGCCACATGGCTCCCCCCTCCGTGTGACCCTCGCAGCGTTGACTAACGCAGGGTGGGCCGAGTGTCCAGGACGGGCCCAGCGCCACCCCGGGAGCTTCCTGCCCAAGTGGGGGCTTGAGCCTGCATCTCCCCAGTCCTGGGTTCTCGAGGACCTGGCCCCGCTTCCCAGCCGGCCCCTGGCTGTCCATCGGGGTGGCTCTGCCCCCCACGCAGGACCCACGTTTAGAAGCGGGCCAGCCTCCAAGCGCAGCTCTGCTCATGCAGGCGACCCCCTTGGTGGCAGCCGCCTCAGCCCCAGTGAGACGCGGATGCTCGTCTCTGGGCCCACATGGGCAATGGCAAGCAGCCGCTGCTGCTGCTGCGGCTGCTCCCCTCTGGAAGTTTTCGGGCCACCAGGGAGAATCACCTGCTCCCACCCAGGCATCACTGGGGGGGACAGACCATTCTGGCTGGCTGTAAACATTACAAGAGCACGGAAAGGCCAAATGCAAAAGGAAAGAACGGCCGGCCGCCTGCCCACAGGCTCTTCCTGGGTGGGTGGAGGGGGATTATTCTGGAGCTGCCAAAACCCTCTGGGAAGTCTGGAGGAGAGGGCCAAGGAAGGCCTGGGTGGGGTGCGGGCCAGACGGCCGTCTCCCTGCCACAAGGCCAGGTGGCTGTTGTGCTGTGAGCCGTGTGCCCGTGTAAGAACCGGCTCCCGCCACGGCCGGAGCCCTGGAAGCGGTTGCTCGCGGCGGCCGCAAGCCCCGTGCTTGCGCGAACGGCTGCTCCCATGCCAGGCCACCGGCTTTGCCCTCCCCGTATCCCCTGGACCGGGAGCGCCGTACGGGCTGCTGATGCGCTGCATCTTCCAGGCGAGGTACTGGATGTTCTTGTCCAAGGTGCGCAGGGTTTGGTGAAGGCTCAGGGTCTCGTACGACCTGTGGCGCACGACGGAGAGAGACAGAGACGCGGGCGCTGGTCAGGGGTGTCTCGGCGCCCTGGCAAAGCAGCCGCTTCTGCCTGAATTTTCCCTGTTAAGCTCCCCTGGCCCCCCGCTGGGCTGGGCTGGGCTGGGCTGGGCTGCCCACACCTGCTCACCCCATCCTCTTGCTCGTGCCTCCTCCCAGCCTGCCGGGTGGGCTCCCCACGGGCGCGAATGTCAGGCCAGGCCTTCAGGCTTGCCTGTGCCAAGCGGGGCTTCCCGGGGCCGGAGCAGCCGCTGCCTCTCCCCTCGCTCTGCGCCGCGTCTCGTGCCGGCCCATGTCCTGAACCAGAGGGCCCTGCGCACAGCCCCTTTGCTCCAGAAAGGGGGGCGCGCAAGGTGCCGAGGCTCTTGTGGCAAGGTGTTAGGGAAGAGGAGACCCCCCCAGGGCACTCCGGGATGGGGTGGCCTCTGGTGGGCAGGCCCCTGACCCCCGCAGGGTGCCCACTGCTTTCCGGGCCCTGCCTGGCCCCCCTGCTGGGGGGCCAGTGTCCTCCAGGCCTGGCCACCCCCGAGGGCCACTCACCTCCATTCCGTCTCTGTGCTTGAAGTGAGCCTTCTCCACTCGGAGTCGGTGCTCGCGTCTCCTGCTCCTTCCGAGGGTGCTGCCGACAAACGAGCCCCGAGAGAGGTCTGTGGCGGCTCGGGACGTGGGGTGCGGCAGCCCCGGTGCCCGGGCCAAAGGTGGGGGGGGGTCGGGGCAGGACTTACTTCTCCTCGCTGCCAGTCTCTTGCCCCACTTCTTCCTGAGGCAAGGGGGGACCTGCCGAGGGAGGGCGAGACACAGAGCGTGAGTCGGGGGCCGCTGCCGCGAGCAGGACACAGGAGGGCAGGGGCCGTGGTGCCCCCCCCCCCAGCTTCCCAGCCGTGTACGTCTGCAACGAGCGACCTGCATCCCACCCTGTCCTTCCCTCTTCGCGCGCGGAGAAATACCAAGTCCCACCCGCTGCTCTGGAGGAGGAAGCCCAAGTGAGAACCTGCTACCCAGGCGAACGGCTGTGGGGGCCCCTGCAGGCCCCCCCGCCCCCCCGAGGCCCGGGTCAAGTCCAAGCGCTGCACTCCAGGAAGGACGTACACCGGCTGGAGGGGGTGCAGATCAAGAGGGTGGGGGCAGACGGGACACGAGCCCCGCACAGACTGACCGGGGGGTGCATTTCGCGTGCAGCACAGTGGGACAGAAAGGTGGGGTGGCGCTTCCACGGGACCAGCAGGGCCGTCACACAGAAGGGGGGCGAGGGCCGCTCTCCGTGGCTCCCGCAGGCACTTCTTGGATGGAAGTCCCAGCGGGGTGGTTCTGGTCCGAACACGGGGGGAGGCGCTGGTGGGAAGGGCGTTTGGCCAGGGGGCCTTGGGCTCAGGGGCTCCGTCAGGGAGGCCTTTGGAGGCTGGAGCAGTGCCGGCCAGCGATCAGGCGTGGGCCAGACCACCTGGTCTCTCGAGTGATGGTCCCCGGCCCTGCCGCACCTCCGGGGAATGGCTCGCCGAGCGCCAGCACGTCCTTCTTTTTGGCATCAGGCTAAATTGGATTTGTCCAGGAGTTTTGACCTGTTCATTGTTCTCAACGGGTTGAGCTACCTTTGCTTTCATGCGTTCAAGTCTGCATGAGCACCCTGGAATCCAGATGTGGGTGACGTCCAGCTGGGAATGTTTTTTAAACAAAATGTTTTATGAGCTGTTTTTAATTACTGGCTGTTTGTTTCTGTGCTGCTTTGGGTAAGCCTCAGTGTAAACAAGGCAAGGACAAAATATTGCCAAGGACAAATGAATACACTTATAGTGGAAAAGTGAAGATCACAGAGGCATGTCAGCTGGTACAGCTTAAATTGGCACCCCTTCCTTCGGAGAGTGCCACACCGGGAAAGGGTAACCCGAGAAGCATTTATTTAGTTATTTAAAACATTTCTGTGCCGTCCCCATCGCAACAGAGCCTCGGGGCGGCTCACAAAGGCTCATTTACAGCATCAGCCTAGCATTGCTCTGGGTTCAAAGGTTCCTCCCAGAAAAGAAGTGTGGATTTTGGGCAGTGGGCGGGCCCCAGCAGGGGTGGGTGCAGCGATCCCGCACCTCTTGGGTTCAGGGGGCGCCTCTGGCATTCCAGGAGTGCCACGAGCGCTCTCGGCAAAGGGCTGCTGACCGGGGACGTCCTTTCCTGAAATGGCCATCCAGCGGGGCACGGCCGGGCACGGCACCCTCCTCTCCTAGGTGGCACGCTGGCAGAGCGCCCCCGGGCACGGCAGAGGTGGGGGCTGCAGTGTGCACCCCCCTTCTGAGCTCAGGTGGCTGCCAGAGGGCAGTCCCTTGCTTTGTAGCATGAGAGTTTCCCAAGCGCGCGTGTGCGTGCATGTGTGAAGATAAAATAAAAATTAGGAGGGCCAGGGAGCCCGGAGGAGATCGGGAGGCGTGTCCGCAGGCTTGCTGGTGTGCATGGGCCCCCCACCGGGGACCCCGGGCTCTTCCGCACCACGCAGTGCCCGGCCAGGGCAAAGCCTGCCTCTTACCCAGAACGCTTTCAGCTGCGTGAAGGCCCACTTGCCGGCCAACAGCAGCAGCAGGAGCAGCAGCAGGTGGCAGCTGTCTGGGGTGGCATCCAGCAGGGATGCCAGCATGGTCCTGGGTCCAAGCTGGAACGGCAGCAGCAGCTCTGACAGCCCCTGCCGGGAGACCTCAGGCCCCCTCCCCGAGGTCACGCTTGCATCACAAATGGCCTCCGCAGCCCACCCCGCTCGGCTCAGGGCGATCAGGGAGCACCGGCCAGCCGCAGAACGGGCCTGCCCTGCGCCCGCCCTTCCCGGCTGGGCAGACGGGCAGCAGCAGCTCACTGAAGCAGCGGGTTCGGTGGGCCCTGTGCCCAAAACTATGTCTCCGCTTCGGTTCTGAAACCAACAATCCAGGGCTGCCCGGAAGGAGGCCCTGTGCCTCGATCTGAAAGACCCGGTCCCAGGTCTGGCTGCCTTGGACTCGGCAGCGTGGGAAGCACCCTGGAGATCGGAGCCCTGCGGGGGGAGCCCAAGGCTCCATCGTGGCCCAGGGTGTGGCTGACACGGCGGGCAACCAGCTGCCCCACGAGGCGCTCCCAGCTCTCTCCTGCCCATGTGCCCCAGCAGCCGGTGGGCGGTGTTGTGTCTTTTCGGACTGCAGACGACGCCGGCGGCTGGCGGTGGGGTGGCCGATGTAGCGATGCAAGCCGCGGTTGAAAGAAAAAGCTGGGATATAAATCTAATAAAGAGACAAATCAACTGATGCGTCCCCTTTGTTGTTCAGCTTGGAGTGCAAACCAATGAAGACTGAGGACACCCGGGAAGGAAGACATGCAGGTAGGGAGAGTTTTTATTTTCCTGGGTTCCAAGATCACCGCAGACAATACATAAATAATAATCAATCAATAAACAGAACAACCCCACAGCATCCAGCCATGATATATTAAAACCCCAATTTAAATCAATTAAACATTAAAATGGCTGGTTTGCTGCTGCCGCTGCCAGCCCGTGTCAGCAACACTGGGCTTGGCCGACCAAAGGCTTGACTCGGCAGCGGTGGCTCCCGGCATTCCCATATTGCTATGGACGGGGCCGCTGGCCCACGCCCGACACGGGTCTTAAAGAGCGGGCAGAAATCTCTCCTGCCTTCGGTGTGCGGAGCAGCACATCCAGACACATCGGCCGCCACCATCCGACGCTCTGTGGCTGCAACCGGGCCGGGCATCCCGCTGAAACGCAGGGG
>NW_025335329.1:0-1999 GCF_004798865.1 Varanus komodoensis
AAGGACATTAAGAATGCAAACGAAATTATGTCTCTCTTAGAAGCCCTCTGGCTGCCTGAACGAATAGCTATAATTCATTGCCCTGGGCATCAACGGGACGGCTCGGCGGTCTCGGAGGGAAATAACTTCGCTGATAGAACCACAAAGGAGGCTGCCCTAAGACCAGTAGGGCCCCTCGAAATTCTCCCGGTTCAGATGCCGCCCCGGGCCCTCCCAGACCGACCGACCTACTCGAAGGAGGATATCGAGCGGGGCAGGGAGTTGCGGTGCTCTGAGACTGAGACGGGATGGCTGAAGCACCCCGATGGAAGAATCTTTCTCCCCCAAGCACTGGGACGAGATCTTCTACAGACCCATCGAGCCACACAATTGGGGACGGCCCGACTCTGTCAGCTATTTAGACCTCATTTCTACCTGCCCTGACTTTCAGCTCTGGCCGATTCCATAACCTCCGGGTGCGCCTCCTGCGCGCGAGTGAACGCTGGCCCCAGCCGGCCCCCCACCGCCCCGGGCGTCCGCCATCGTGGATCCCAGCCGGGAGAACATTGGGAAATAGACTT
This sequence comes from Varanus komodoensis, assembly GCF_004798865.1. Lineage (NCBI taxonomy): Eukaryota > Metazoa > Chordata > Lepidosauria > Squamata > Varanidae > Varanus > Varanus komodoensis. The sequence continues at coordinate 561 of NW_025335329.1, forward strand.
CACTGAGGTAAAATCCACCCGAGGTAGGTACCGCTATTTACTGGTCTTCATCGACACCCATTCCGGGTGGGTAGAAGCGTTCCCTACGAAGGGAGAGACAGCCCTCATTGTGGCCCGGACTCTCCTGCATCAAATTCTACCAAGATTCGGGGTACCCCTAGCTCTGGGTTCGGATAATGGTCCGGCGTTCAGCGCCCAAACTTCCAAATTGGTAGCCAAAGCTTTGGGGATTGATTGGAAACTGCATTGTGTGTATAGGCCACAGAGCTCAGGACAGGTAGAGCGGATGAATAGAACGCTAAAGGAAACCTTAACAAAATACACTCTTGAAGTTGGCGGCCCCTGGACAGACCTCCTTCCGTTTGCCCTCCTACGCACGCGATGCTCCCCTTATAAGAACGGTTTCACCCCCTTCGAAATCGTGTTCGGGCAAGCGCCTCCCCTGCTACCCCGCCTGGCAGAGGAGACGCGCGCCGAGTTGTCTAACCACAACTTGCTTGAGTCCTTGCAGGCCCTCGATCGCGTCCGGCACGATATTCACTGACAGGTTCAGTCCAACAAAGGCGGGACTGCTAAGGCTCCGGAGCCCGCACCCGACCCTCCCCCACGCGTACACCCGGGAGATTGGGTCTGGCTAAAGAACTTTCACCCTGTCACTCTAGGTGCCCGGTGGCTAGGACCCTTCCAGGTGATCCTCTCCACTCCCACGGCGGTTAGACTGGCCGAAAAACCCCACTGGTTCCACGTAACACAGATAAAGCCTGCCTCGCCGCCCCTCTCGGAACAATGGACGGTACACCAAACCGGAGATCCTCTGCGAGTCAAGTTAAAAAGAGTCTCTTCCCAGCAGCCCTCCTGATTCTTCTCGCCCGCCCAGTAGGCTGTCCCCTCCCAAACCCACACCAGCCACTCACCATGGAATGGACATTGCAGACTGATTGGCAGACCTCCCCGCCAGTAGCGACCGTCCTGACCCACACCCACGATACCTCCCCGGACTTCCGCATAGACCTCTGCCAACTCCTTCCGCCCGGATGGGCCAAGCCAGGCGTCTGGGGTTTTGGATGCGGAAGTGATATCTGGGAAAAGGGACTGTCGGGGAAGGAATATTATGGCTGTCCATCGGATGGGAGCTCCAATTGCGGTGACGTGCCCAACTTCTACTGCGCCCGATGGGGTTGCGAGACTTTCGCCACCTGGTTGGAAGGCCAAAATAAGGATCCATGGCTCGCAGTGAAAAGGGTGCCGGCCGGTCAGGCGAGGACCGGCGGACAAAACCCCCTGAGCCTCAAGATCAAGCGAGGCGGAGAAGATTCTTGGGTAAAAGGTAGAACCTGGGGCCTGCGCTTGAATCTGTATGGTCCGGATCCGGGCATACTTCTCACGATTCGAAAACGGGTTATCTCACGACCCTGGGGCCCGGTGGGACCCAACCAGGC
>NW_025335329.1:2562-4217 GCF_004798865.1 Varanus komodoensis
AGGGACTTCTTTGCTACTGGTGAACTGGACGTCTTCTCCAACTGAAGCTGACCAGTCCTCATAAATCTGTCCAGGCTTATACTTGTTCCAAAAGGGGATAACAGCTTCTCTCCTCTCAGTATAAAATTGGGAGATAGAGGTTTTACGCACCATAGTACTGAGGAATTTTTGTTCTGAGGAATTTCTACAGACATCAACAATTTGGCAAAATTAGGAAACAAAAGTAAACCTGGCAAGATCATCCCCCCCGATACAAATCTTTGGTGCGACTGCACTTAGAACATTGTGCATAGTTCTGGGCACGTGAGAAGGGGCATTACTGAGTTGGAAAATTCAGAGCAAGGCAACTAAAATGATCACAAAGTAGGAACAACTCTGTGAGGAAAGGGTTGTACAACAGATTGTTTAGCTTGCAAAAATGCATGTAAAGGGAGAGGTGTCCAAAATTATGTGGTGTGCAGAAAGTGCACATGGGGATATCTATCTCCCTTTCCCATAATAGGAAAGGCTGGCGTCATCTTATGAAGCGCATCCCCCCCACCACCTCCTGAGCTCCAACAATGGGTTGAAGCAGCACTAGGATGGCCTCATGATCTGAAGATGTGTGATGTACTGCCATCTTTGCAGCTAAACTACAGCCTAAGAGCTGTCTCATCAATGGCAGCTGATGGGTCCAGCATGTGTGGGGCAGCGTATCCATTCTGGGTTTTGGCCTGAAGTGTAAAGGAGCTGTCCATGGTATGGAGCCCTATTCCCAGGGAAAGCAATTTAAAAGTTCAGACTGCAACACACGGTTGATCTTAAAGTCGCCAGCCTCCTCTGCCTCTGTGCAGACCATGAATGCCACTCTGAGCCATGGAAGGAAGGGTATTCATGAGGGGGAAGCCCCACCAACAAGCCTCTGCTTCAGAATTCCCCGTGTATGAGTACCTGCTCCACCATTTCCTTCTTTTAATTTCTAAAAGGAACAACAAATAGCTGTAAGTGATAGGTTCAAGACTGATATAAGTCAGTTTGCTATATCTCTAGATACTCAACTTTATCAAGAGTTGCAATATGTTGGATGATATTTTTTTGTCACAGCAGGTAGAATTTGCACTAGCTGATTTAAGGCAGACTTATTAGGAGAATGGTGAACTTCCTAGTAAAATATTGGCAAATCATCTTTGACAACAAAAACATTAAAACATTATTTTAGTGGTAAGAAACTCATCCTAAAGACATACATTTTCAATTTTTAAAATGTTTCTTAGAATTGTATAGCTGTGACTGTGAAATTTAGGAGATATCAATATTTTCCCCAGGTTAATATTCCCTGTTAAGATATGTCACAAAGGCAGTTTTTAATGGTGTCTTTGCAGATTGATGGAATAACAAAACCAATAAATAATATGAAAATGGAACCAGATGGTCCAGATGGATTTCCAATTGAGTGATGTAAAACATTTTCCTATTTTTTAGTTCCCATACTTTCTAATTTGTAGAGCCCGATTTTTGAATCAGGTTCTTTTTTATCACCACTCCATGATGCTTATATTACAGGAATTCATAAAGCAATTGAGTTCATCCCTCTCTGCTAATTATCGATCTATTTCCTTGGCGAATGTGGATGTCAAAATACTGACTGCAGTTTTGGCTGATAGACTGCAACAGGT
>NW_025335329.1:5028-6399 GCF_004798865.1 Varanus komodoensis
AGGCTTTGCACTCAGTTTTGGTCTTTTCCACTTAAATTAGATTCTTCCACCTGGCCTGTTTTGGAATCTTCATTTTTCTGGCTGCCAGGCATTTGGCCATTATGCCAAAAGAGAAAACGTTCCCTGTCCAGTTGTGGCAGCTACAGAGCTGTGGTATATATTTTCACATCAAGTGCAGTTGGAAAGATTTTCACATGCAAAATTATCTTTATTTTGAAAGCTAGAATTAAAAAACAACAGGGAAGCATTTGCTTAGCAGACTTGGATGGACAGGCAGATGTTTGTGCTGGATCAACTTGTCAGTCCTAATGATAATTTTCTGCCACTTCTGATTTTTGCACTTTTTAAAATTGCCAGCTATGACTGCCTAGCAATACATGTGACTGAAAATTCGTTAGACTCCAACTGAAACAACTGAAACTGAAGCAACTGTAACAAATGAAAGCATGCAACTGAAAATTCGTTAGAATCCAGGTTTGGTCCTGCTGCTTTTGTGACCACAGAGCTGCCTGTGTTCTTGAAGTATTTTATATAATAGTAAGGGATATAAAAGCTTTTAATAAATAAGCAAGCAAGCAAGCAAGCAAGCAAGCAAGCAAGCAAGCAAGCATTGATTCAGGCCTACAAGTCATGTCTATAAATACCTACTGTTGGTGAATAAATATGATCCGTAGGGTCTTAACCAAGGATAGAATCATGAAACGGAACACCCCATCTTGCCCAATGAATGGAGAACATCATTATTATCCATTTTACAAGGGGTTGGATCTTAAACTATGAGTAATTCAGCAAGAATACTTGTTTTGAGTATAATGGATGCCGCTGGTCTTTTAGTAAATAAGAGCTTAATTTATATTGACAGATTGTTGGAGGGATGTTGCTAATACTTTTCTTCTTCATATCTTTTGACAATGGCAGCTTCCTTTTGAAAGAAGGTAATAATCTGGATAAATCTTGTCATGGAAATTGCTTTAATATTCAAGGATACACATATTCTTTTGAACAGCTCTTGGAACGTAATGCAAAGGCGACCTAAATGGATTTTCTGCGTGCCTTTGTGCTAAAAGGCTGATGTTACAACACTGAAAGGAACATTACCCCTTCCAATTTAATCATCTATTTATTAGATTAATATATCACCTTTTTCATTTTTTAAAGAACTAAATGTGGCTCACAACCTCCTCCTCCCCTTCTCACAATCTTATCTCCACAGCAACCCTGTGAGGTAGGTTGGGCTGAGAGTCATTCCCTTTCCAAATTGCGCCTTACAGGACCTCTTCCTTTTTCACCTCAGCTGCATACCAGGTCAATATTTTCACTGAGATCCACCACAACAGCAAGATTTCTTCCTTGCTAGCCCAGATTCAATCC
>NW_025335329.1:7931-12461 GCF_004798865.1 Varanus komodoensis
AAGGAGCAGTGGACTTGCTTTCCTAACTGCAGTGGACTGTGTTTTAACCATTAAGATACAAATTAGAAGGTGTTATTTCTCAGTTTATATCCGTTTCTCTATAGCCATTTTCCCCATCCAAAAGCTATACAATTATATGTAGTATTTAGGGTAGCATTTGTCATCACTGGGGCAGCCAATATTAGAGGGGGCATAGTATTACACTGTTAACCCAGAGAATTTGCTGTCACAGAATATTGCTATGTACACTGTCATAAACAGCTTTTTATTTATGCCATTTTTCTTTTATTGTACTTTTGTGAGGAATACATCTGTCTTGGCTACTATCCTCACTAGCAAGAAATGTACTCTTTTGTCTTTTGGCTACTTAAATACACCTGGTCTTCAAGAAGATGGATATTGCCACACTGCCTTGCTTTCATGCTTCCAGTTGCCTCTGGCTAACTACTTCTAAATGGCAAATTGCTGCTCCAGATTTACCACTGGTCTCATGGAGCAGGACAATTTTTATACAAGAGCCAGTGTGGTGCAGTGGTTAAGAACTGGGACTAATGCTGGGTTCTAGCCCCTGCTTGGACATGGAGCCAACTGGGTGACTTTGGGCTAGTCACTGACTCTCATCCCAACCTACCTCACAGAGTGGTTGTTGTGGAGATCGGATTGTGAGGAGGAAGAAAAGTTAGAGAAGATATGGATCTTAAAGGTGCTAGAATTGGAGATGAAATCTATAAACTTCAAGCATTTGCAGATGACTTAGTTTTTATTTTAGAAGATCCCTTGGTAACGACGTCTAAACTTTTAAAAAAGATAGAAGATTATGGTGAAGTCACTGGGATGAAAATAAATAGAGAAAAGACTAAACTGTTAGTAAAAAAACTTACATTGGAACAAAAAGCAACTTTGACGCAGCAAGTAGACCTTCAAAATGTTAAAAAGGGTAAACATCTGGAAATCTTTCTTACAGCTAAGTGCGTTACCCTAAAGGAAGATAACTATATTAAACTATGTAAGGAGATCAAGAGTGATCTGGAAAAATTGGCTAATTTGGAATTATCATGGTTGGGAAGAATATCTATAGTAAAAATGAATATATTACCAAAGCTTTTGTTCCTATTCCAAACAATTCCTATATCTAATGATAAATTTTTTTTGATGATTTATATACTCAAATTTTACGATTCATATGGCAAAAGAAGAAATCAAGGGTTAAGTTAAAAATGCTTCAGGAAGCCAAAGGGAATGGGGGCTTTGGTCTTCCTGATTGGATGCTATACCATCAAGCTTGTGCTTTAATGTGGTTAAAAGAATGGATAACTCTAAGAAATAAGGGAATTTTATACCTTGAAGGGCATGATTTACAAATGGGATGGCATGCTTATATGTGGTATGAGAAATGTAAGACACATGGTTATTTTTTAAATCATTATGTTAGAAACTCATTGATGTCGGTTTGGGAAAAGCTAAAGACAAAGCATTATACTATGTTGCCAAGATGGTTTTCACCTATGGAAGCTCTCACATATCCAAAAGCATTGAATTTTAATATGATTATGAGATATGATGACATTTTAGATAATGATGGAAAAATGAAGCCGAATCAAGAACTACAGGAACATTGTATTGATCTCTGTTGGTGGCACAAGATTCAAATACAATTCAGATATATTAAAGACTCTAGAATGTATGGTTTTTATAAGGAACCAATAGTAATTGATCAAATGATTTTAAAATCAGATGAAAAAATGATTAAAAGGTTGTATGTTTTCTTTTGGGTATGAAAATGGTAGATGAACAAGTTAAAGAAACTGTGATAACATGGGCAGAAAACTTTGGCTATATTATTGAATTACAGAAATGGCAAAAGCTGTGGGAAAGAATTATTACGATAACCCTGTTGTTGTTGCTGTTAGTCACGAAGTCGTGTCTGACCCATAGCGACCCCATGGACAACATTTCTCCAGGCTTTCCTGTCCTCCACCATCCCCCAGAGTCCACCTAAGCTCACACCAACTGCTTCAATGACTCCATCTAGCCACCTCATTCTTTGCCGTCCCCTTCTTCTTTTGCCATCTATTGTTCCCAGCATTAGGCTCTTCTCCAGGGAGTCCTTCCTTCTCATTAGGTGGCCAAAGTATTTGAGTTTCATCTTCAGTATCTGGCCTTCTAAAGAGCAGTCAGGGTTGATCTCCTCTAGGACTGACCGGTTTGATCACCTTGCAGTGCAAGGGACTCGCAGGGGTCTCCTCCAGCACCACAATTCAAAGGCCTCAATTCTTCGGCGCTCAGCCTTCCTTATGGTCCAGCTTTCACAGCCATACATTGCGACTGGGAAAACCATAGCCTTGAGTATACACACTTTTGTTGGCAGGGTGATGTCTCTGCTTTTTAGCATGCTGTCTAGATTTGCCGTAGCTTTCCTCCCCAGGAGCAAGCGTCTTTTAATTTCTTGGCTGCAGTCCCCGTTTGGGGTGATCTTGGAGCCCAGGAAAATAAAATCTGTCACTACCTCCATTACTTCCCCATCTATTTGCCAGGAAGTGAGAGGACCGGATGCCATGATCTTAGTTGTCTTAATGTTGAGTTTCAAGCCAGCTTTTGCACTCTCCTCCTTCACCTACATCAAGAGGCTCTTTAGTTCCTCTTCACTTTCTGCTATTAGAGTGGTATCATCTGCATATCCAAGGTTGTTGATATTTCTCCCAGCAATCTTAATTCCAACTGGTGATTCATCTAGCCCCATCTTTCTCATAATGTGCTCTGCATGTAATTTAAATAGGCAGGGCGACAGTATACAGCCTTGCCGAACTCCTTTCTCATTTTTGAACCAATCAGTGGTTCCGTGTCCAGTTCTCACTGTTGCTTCTTGACCCGTATATAAGTTTCTCAAGAGATAAATAAGATGGTCTGGTACTCCTATCTCTTTAAGAACTTGCCACAATTTGTTGTGATCCACACAATCAAAGACTTTAGCATAGTCAATGAAGCAGAAGTAGATGTTTTTCTGGAACTCCCTAGCTTTCTCCATGATCCAGCGTATGTTGGCAATTTGATCTCTAGTTCCTCTCCCTCTTCAAAACCCTGCCTGTACTTCTGGTAGTTCTTGGTCCACATACTCTTGGAGCCTAGCTTGTAGGATTTGGAGCATCACTTTGCTAGCATGTGAAATGAGTGCAATGGTGCGGTAGTTTGAACATTCTTTGGCATTGCCCTTCCTTGGGATTGGAATGTAAACTGACCTTTTCCAGTCCTGTGGTCTCTGTTGAGTTTTCCAAATTTGCTGGCATATTGAGTGTAGCACTTTTACTGCATCGTCTTTTAAGATTTTGAATAGCTCAGCTGGAATACTGTCACCTCCACTAGCTTTGTTGTTGCTCAGACTTCCTAAGGCCCATTTGACTTCACATTCCAGGATGTCTGGCTCAAGGTCAGTGACCACCCCATCGTGGTTATCAGGGACTTTAAGCTCTTTCTTATATAGTTCTTCTGTGTAATCTTGCCACCTCTTCTTAATCTCTTCTGCCTCTGTTAGGTCCCTGCCATATTTATCATGCCCGTCTTTGCATGAAACGTTCCCTTCATATCTCCAATTTTCTTGAAGAGATCTCTGGTCCTCCCTGTTCTATTGTTTTCTTCTTTTTCTTTGCACTGTTCATTTAAGAAGGCATTCTTATCTCTTCCAGCTATTCTCTGGAATTCTGCATTCTATTGGGTGTATCTTTCTCTGTTGCCTTTCGCTTCCCTTCTTTCCTTAGCTATTTGTAAAGCTTCCTCAGATAGCCAATTTGCTTTCTTGCATTTCTTTTTCTTTGGGATTGTTTTAGTTGCTACCTCTTATACAATGTTGCGAACCTCTGTCCATAGTTCTTCAGTCACTCTGTCTGTCAGATCTAATTTCTTAAATCTATTTGTCACCTCTACTGTATATTCATCAGGGATGTGATTTTGGTCATACCTGAGTGGCCTAGTGCTTTTCCCTTCTTTCTTCAATTTAAGCCTAAATTTTGCAACGAGAAGCTCATGATCTGAGCCACAGTCGGCTCCTGGTCTAGTTTTTACTGACAGCATAGAGCTTCTCCATCTTTGGCTGCAGAGCACATAGTCAATCCGATTTCTGTGTTAACCGTCTGGTGATGTCCATGTGTAGAGTCGTCTCTTGGGTTGTTGGAAAAGAGTGTTTGCTATGACCAGCGTTTTCTCTTAACAGAATTCTACCAGCCTGTGTCCTGCTTCATTTTGTACTCCAAGGCCAAACTTGCCTGTTATTCCAGTTATCTTTTGGCTTCCTACTTTAGCATTCCAATCCCCCATGATGATAAAGACACCATTTTTTGGTGTTAATTCTAGAAGGTGTTGTAGGCCTTCATAGAACCGGTCAACTTCAGCCTCTTCAGCACCATTGGTTGGGGCATAGACTTGGACTATTGTGATGTTGAATGGTTTGCCTTGGATTTGAACTGAGATCATTCTGTCATTTTGGAGATTGTATCCCAGCACTGCTTTTCCTACTCTTTTATTGACTATGAAGGCTAC
>NW_025335329.1:12561-15860 GCF_004798865.1 Varanus komodoensis
TTTATTGACTATGAAGGCTACTCCATTTCTTCTGAGGGATTCTTGCCCGCAGTAGTATACCTGATGGTCATCTGAATTGAATTCACCCATTCCTGTCCATTTTAGTTCACTGATTCCTAAGATGTCGATGTTTAGTCTTGTCATCTCTTCATTGATCACATCCAGCTTGCCTTGATTCATGGATCTTACATTCCAGGTTCCTATGGAGTATAGATCTTTGCAACATCGGACTTTCCTTTCACAACCAGATACATCTGCAACTGAGTGTCCGTTCAGCTTTGACTCGGTCACTTCATTCTTTCTGGCGCTACTAGTACTAGTCCTCTGCTCTTCCCCAGTAGCATATTAGACAGTAGCATAATCTGAGGGGCTCATCTTCTGGCGTCATATGTTTTTGCCTTTTGGTACTGTCCATGGGGTTTTCATGGCAAAGATACTGGAGTGGGTTGCCATTTCCTTCTCCAGTGGATCACGTTTTGTCAGAGCTCTCTGCTATGACCTGTCCGTCTCGGGTGGCCCTGCGCAGCACAGCTCATAGCTTCATTGAGCTACGCAAACCCCTTCACCACGACAAGGCAGTGACCTATGAAGGAGTACGATAACCCTAGCAACCTCATAAAAAGAAAACCTTTATAAATTTTTTCACGGAAGACAATTATGATAAACTATTGAAGGATATTAAGAGTGACCTGGAAAAATGGGCTAACTTGCAATTATCTTTGATGGGAAGAATCGCACTTGTTAAAATGAATATATTACCAAACTTTTGTTTTTATTTCAAATGATTCCAATAAAAATGGACAGAATTTCTTTTTGATGATTTATTATTATTATTATTATTATTATTATTATTATAACATTTCTATGCCGCCCCTTGCCGAAGCCTCGGGGCGGCTTACAACACAATAAAATACATTGAAATACAATAGAACATAATAAATTACCACTAAATACAAAAATACAAAAAATACACTGAGATACAAACATAATAATATAAAATTAAAGTTAACAGTATAAAATAAGTAAATAAAGCATATAGGAGGAGAAAAGAGAAGGAAGAAGAAGTTGCCCTGGCCAGATCATATATTTTAACAATTAAAATGATGTTTAAATAAAAAGGACTTACCTGGCGCCGAAAAACCAGTAATGACAGTGCCAGGCGGACCTCTTTGGGGAGTGAATTCCATAGGTTGGGCGCCACCTCAGAGAAAGCCCTCCTCCGAGTGCAAGTGGTGGGACGTACTCGTCCAAGCACCTTGTCCACATCATCGGGCCGCAATAATTGAAATTCCTCCAATAATTTTGGACCAGACAGTAGCATTGGCGTCTCCCCAGAAACCTCTGATTCATTAGTGGAGTCCAGCTCGTGACGAACCTGAGCGATTTTCTCCCTGAAATGCCTGGCAAAGTCGTCACAGCGGGCCTTTGAGGGTGGCATCGGATATATGGAGAAAGAAGAAAATACTTCTGGAAGCTAAAGAGAACGCGGGTTTTGGTCTCCCTGACTGGATGTTGCATTATCAAGCTTCTGTTTTAACATGGCTAAGAGAATGGATAACTTTAAGAAATAAGAGAATTTTGTATCTTGAATGACATGATTTGCCAATGGGCTGGCACGCTTATATGTGGTATGAGAAGGCTAAGTCACACGGCTCTTTTTTAAGTCACTATATTAAAAAATAATTAATGTCAGTGTGGGAAAAGTTAAAGATAAAACTGTATAAGAAATTATCAAGGTGGCTTTCACCCATGGAAGCTTTTGTGTATCCAAACACAATCCAAATTTTGAAGGGATTATAAGATATGATGATATTTTGGATAAGGATGGAGTCCTGAAATTGAATCAAGAAACACAAGAACAAAGATCTAATATCTCTTGGTGGCATAAGGTGCAGATACAATCGAGATAAGCTAAAGATTGTAAAGCATGGGGTTTTTATAAGGACTGAACAGCGTTTGATCAAGTGATGCTTAAATCAGATGAGGAAATGATTAAAAGATTATATGACTTCCTACTTGATAGGAAAATGGAAGATGAACAGGTTAAGGAAACTGTGATAATGTGGGCACAAAATTTTGGATATAATATTGAATTAGAAAAGTGACAAAAGCTGTGGCAAAGAAATATTCAGGTAACAATAGCAATTTCGTATAAAGAAAACTTGTATAAAATGTTTTATAGATGGTATCTGTCACCAAATAGATTAGATAGGATGTTTCCAAATATGTCAAATGGATGTTGGAAATGTAAACATAAATTGGGTGCTTTTTATCATATGTGGTGGACTTGTGATAATGTGAAAAATACTGGATTAAAATACATAAATGGCTCGAGGAAATGTTACAAAAATCATTAGCTTTTAAACCTGAAGTTTTTTTTATTAGGCATTATACCAAAGGACATTAGTAAACGAGAAATTAGTAAACAAGTTTGATAGAAGATACTGACTTCTATCAAAGTTGGGACTCTTTTTATTATTGGCTAGAGAAACGGGACTTGGCTTAGAATTAAATATGTTTTTAAGTTATTATAAATGGAAAAAGAAGGGTGTGGGGGCTGACCCAGCAGGCTTGATGTTTTTGATGATGGATGTTGTTTGTAGTTTTCTTTTCTTTTTTTTAGGATTATAATTTCAAATAAAACTTATTTAAAAGAAAATATTTCACGGATGGCATTTATCACCAAATGGATTGGCAAAAATGTTTCCAAATATGTCAAATACATGTTGGAAATGTAAACATAAACTTGGTACTTTTTATCATGTATGGTGGACTTGTGTTAAGGCAAAAAAATATTAGTTAAAATACACACGTGGCTGGAGGAAATGCTGCAAAAAGCTTTAACATTTAAACCTGAAGTTTTCCTATTAGGTATTATCCCTGATGACTTCGATAAACAAGCTATATATTTGACTTTACATACAATTACTGCAGCGAGGATTGCATTTGCCCAACATTGGAGAAGGGAAGAGCCACCTACTGAAGAGTTGATTTTTAAAAAGATTTTGGATTACGCGGAGATGAACAGATTGACTTTGTCTTTGAAGGAGAAGGAAGATACTTTATCAAACTTGGAACACTTTTTATCATTGGTTAGAGAAACAGGACTATGCCTAGAATTGAATATGGTTGTTGAATGTAAAAAAGAGTGAGATGTCGACCCAGTAGGTCCGATGTCCTGAATAATTGCTGTTTTAGTTTTGGATGTATAGAGGAAATAGTAAAATTTGATTTAAACAAAGGATTGGGAGAAGGAGAATGATGTAAGCCGCTTTGACTTCTTTGTAAAAAGGAAAAAG
>NW_025335329.1:16442-20072 GCF_004798865.1 Varanus komodoensis
AGTCCAAAGCATCCTGTGTTGTGAGAGAAAAATTTCACATGTATGTCCACAACAAGGGGAAAACAGGCCAAAGTGCTTATGATTGCACCGAGGGTAGGCATGGTTGGCTCCATCATGGCCGACTGACAAGAACCAGCCAGAATTACTGCTCCTCAGCATAGAAGCTTGCTTGACTCTTGCTCTGGCCCAGACAACTGTGAGACTGAGACGAACCGTAGAAGCCACTGCCTGTGTGCTCTGGCTGTCTGCCTATCAAGGAAGCAAGTGGCGGCAATCAGGAGAAAGGATGGGGAGCAATGGCAGTAGTGACAGTGGTGGTCCGAAGGGCTCTCCAAAACTGGGTGCTGGTATGAGCTGCTGTTGGACTCGATGGCCTTCTTGGCCCCTTCCAGCTCTACTATTCTATGGTTCTCTTCCTTTTCAAGCCCCTTGCAGTCTGAGCAACGTAAATCTTTCCACACTGGTACTGCTGCAGGTGGTGCACATACATGTGGGATTAGAGATAGATTTGTGTGCCTCCTATATGCGTCTATCTGTCATTTCTCAGCTGTAATTTCTAGCTTTCCATTCGAGTGTAGCTTAATTATTCCATGTTGTCTACAGTATATTGTGCAATCGAAGATTTAATTGTAACTTTTGTTAACTGCCCAGGGAGCTTCAGCTATTGAGTGGCATAAACATGAAATAAATGAGATGTGCTGGGTGCTCTGTCCACACGTTGATCAGTGGCAAGGAGAAGGCACTTGGCGTGTGCTTGAGGGCATGCCTTCTGCCTAGCATAAATCGGGCATTGAGAATGAGTTGTGGGCCGGAGTGCAGGAAAAATTTAGCTCTTTCTAAAGCCAGGAGTCAGAAATAAATGTATCATTCAATACAACAATAAAATTGTGCAGATTCAAGTATTCTACCCTGTACAAGAAGAGATGACAATGTTCTTAGGGACTGGCATCGGATGTTTAGGGGGCAAAATTGAATGTCAGAACCCATGGGAACAATTCCAGCAGAGGTCATGTTATATTTTTGGATGCAGTTCTAAACCAAGTTTCCTGGGAAGAAATTGCATTGCACTTAAAGGGATATACTCCCTAGTGAATGTGTATTGGATTGTGGGATCAAACCCTGCTGGCTATCTCTTGCACAGAGATATATCATTTTCAAATGCAGACTGAAGAATTCTGCAGGGAAAGGGGGTGCAGAAACAAACTAATTCAAGGTCAGAGAATCCAAGAAGCTACTTTAACTGTGGGATTCTTTTCCTTCCCTTTGAAGTATAATGCTGAAAGTTTCCTCAGTTTCAGAAGGAGTTTGCCATAAAACACTGAAGGAGAAGACAGTTCTCTTGAAAGAAAAAGCAACTACTCTGTGCCTTATTAACATATGCATCCTGACCCAAATTTAATGCTCTAGTTTGTGCAAATTCTTTAGTAGCATGCATTAGCAGTGCTTTATGCACGACATTTAAGGGAGTTTGGAGGGGAAATGTTTGGCGTTTCCAGCAGAAAATTCACTTTCTTTTGCAGGCTACCAGTATGTGATCCTGGATATGCCCCTCCTCTTTGAGACCAACACCCTGACTAGGTTCATGAGATACACAGTTTTCGTGTACTGGTAAGTGCACTGCTTGGAAGAACATTGCACTGCTGGATGTATTGGTTGGAACAAATGGCTGAGCATAGCCATTGGAATGCATTGTTTCCTTCCCAGTAGACCCAGGAGAATACGTATCTTCTGAATAATAAATCAAACACAATAAACCCACTGAGATTGGTTGCAGTCCCCAGATATCTACAGAAATACTTGCCCTTCGGAATGGACTCAGTATGAAATGGGTTGAGGTCCTGCTGCCCCCAGACTTGCAAGCCTCAGAATACACCCTTACGGAAATGAAGGGTTTCACTTGGCTCCCTCCTTACCCTCAGGACTCTGAATGACAAGGACTAGATTCATACAACATGTTAAGCCAGAGGAGGCTTAACATATTGCCTTCCATCCCATGCTGCCCAAGGAATGGTTTCTAAGCCACTTTGGGGTGGCATATGCAGCACCCCAGCCATGGCTTATGGGAAGGCTGATTAAACTCACTGTGGTTTAGGCTGCCATCCAGACCTGGAGGAGAGCTATGCCACAGTCAAGCCAAAAGCTGTAGAGATCCTTGGCAAAAATGGCAGAAAAGAAGGGGCCATTCTGACCCAAGGGCTGTAGGTGATGGCAGCTGGCGCAGTGCTCAAGCAACGCTTCGTGTGGCTGTCATCAGCTTCTCCCTGTGCTTCTTCTAAGGCGGGGTGCTCTTGGTGTCGACAGGAGCACGGGGGGGAGCAGCCAGGCTCTGCCATTTGGCACCTGATTGGGGGTTCGGGAGATGCAGGATGGGCCACTTGGCTTGGCTTCATCAAGGAGAAGCCAAGCCCATGAGGCTGGATCAAGCCTACGCCACTGCAGCCGCAGCAGGCAAGCACAGGCTGCTCCGCTCCAGAGGAAGGCAAGGAGAATGGCTTGGCACCCCTGCCCTGTTCACCCGCCACCAAGGAGAGGAGGCATGTGGCAAGAGGTGTCTCCTCCCTTTCATTTACCTGTTGGAGCCACGGGCCCCTGGGCCAGGTCAGAGGCGCATGAGGTGCTTGGCCACGGCCTCGGAAGGCCAGTGCCAGCACCACATCCCTTCCTGTCCTTCAGGCATGGGAGAACTCCTTGGGAATTTTAACCACAGTGTATATAAAATTCCCTAGGGGTTTAGGGCTTTGCTTGAACATGCCCCAAAACTGTTCTGAACGAGCCGCATTTTCTGTACTTTTGTGTGCCTTTGCTATCTGTTCCTAGGATCTCACTGTTTTCCAATGGATTTTAAGGATTGTCCCACTTGAGAGGCAAGGCTTTTCAGCATGGGCACTTCAGTACTGCCCTTAAACCACGGTGTAAACAGGAATGGGCTTAATGAATTTCTACATGGTCAAATATTCATTGGGCCATCGCAAACATCCTGATAGCCATGCTCTGACTTTGTTGTTGCTTTTAGTACATCTGAATTTTGGCCTCCTGTCCTGCCAGGTGATGCCAACGACGGACATGCCCCTCCTCTCCTGGCATGGCTCAGCTTGTCAGTTCAAGGCCTGCTGACTTGAAGGGAGTAGCACTGCTCCCTGCCCGAGTCAGTTGCTGGAGGGGGAGCGAGTATGTCTTGTCTCCCTTCTGTGCAGCTTTGCTGGTTGCAGCCAGTGGTCCCCTCTCGCCTTAGCAGGAGCCCTGACAACCGAGTCCACTCTCTTCTGCACAGTCCTACCCAGCTCGCCTATATATAGCCACACCAAGCTCCATTCCTTGGTCATGCTAGAGTGCGAGAGTGAGAGCGTGTTAGGAACGGCATGGCTGGATGGGCAGAGAGACACAAGCAAATCAGCTGACTGTTCCCATTTTCTTCTTGAGCGGAACTAGTCTTCCTTTCTCAGTCAGTGACGCACAAACCCACAAACAAACGTCTGATGAGCAGGGATGGGCTGACTCCGACAGAGGCACAAGCATGCCTTGCTGCCCAGCTGCCCCTCTCCCAGAAAGTCGAGCTGGCCGACCACGTCATCGACAGCTCGGGAGACACGGAAGCCATGAGAAGGCAGGTCCTGAAGCTGCATGCTGCAC
>NW_025335329.1:20344-21546 GCF_004798865.1 Varanus komodoensis
GCGCTTGGTGGCACGGGTCGCTTAGGGAGGCGGATCGTTCGGCCTTCTGGGTAACGGTGACGAGTGCAGAATGTCAAAACACCATTCTTACCATTTTTTAGTAAATGGTATTGAATGGCCATGTGAGGCACACACCCGCACAAAAGGTTCCTCCATTGTAGGCCTCAACTTTGTACTCCTTAGGTGAGTCAATGAACTGAATTTTGGCATTCATGCTCTGCTACACTTGTGCAAAATTTCAAACTGATCCCCTAAATACTGCCATATGTCAAGCAAATCAAAAAGGCTGCACATCTGTTCTTTTTTTTCCAAGTTGTGCCTCAGTATATCATATTTCTTTCACATTTTGCAGAAAACTACCGATGTGCATTATTCTTGTTTGTCACTGGTTAGGTGACATTGTGAGCGGTAGTTCCACATCTGCATCCTGCACTTTTGAAGCTGGGACTCCAAAGGCTGAGTCTTTGCCTCTTTTGCAACCAGCACGGAAAGAACCTCACCAGCTGCCTCCCCTGAGATCACAAATACACCTGCAAGGGAATAAAAAAGGGTGACCTAGGCACAGGAAGCGGAGGAGGCTGGGGCTGGGGCCTTAGGCGATTCCTCTCAGCAGTGCACCATCCTTCCCTGGCACTTCATTTAGACGATTAAAGTCTAATAATCAGGCTGCAAGGCAGGGCAGCAAGTCTGCCCATGTTGTATTGCTCGCACATTGACTTTAAATGATATTTAAATAAAGATCCATGGGAAATCATGTTTTTGTGACTAAACTATACAATATCGAATGTATTGTTTGCTGGGTTCCTCACCTTAGATCTGATGTTTGGAGAAGGTTTGCCCTGGAACGGTGATCCTGCAGAGAGAAGTAACGAAGGAAAGATGCAATATTATGACATTGCATTTATATCCTACCCTTTTTCCTCTTGTGAGGAACCCAGGACAGTTTTATCCTCAAAACAACCACCCTTGTGAGGTAGGTAGGTTAAACTGAGCGAGAGTAACTGGTCACCCAGGGAGCTTCGGGCCAAGTGAGAAGTAGGAGATGGATCTCCCAGGTTCCCGGTCCAGCAGTCAGACCACCATACCACACTGGCTATCTCCACAAAGCCAGAAAACTGGGAACCGTGGGACTGAAGGGGAGATGCAAGGTTGAAGGCAGACCCCGGGCCTCTGAAAGTCGCCCAGCCCTGTGGGAAAGGGGC
>NW_025335329.1:22602-27032 GCF_004798865.1 Varanus komodoensis
GTAATTGGAGAAGGGCTTTGGAGAAACATATTTGTATTTAGAATGCAGAGTTAAATATTTTGAGATTGAAAGGAGAAGGTCATGCATTCTTGATGGTTCTGCCCCGTGTCCCATTCTTCCAGTGTTTCTAGGAAAGGTACGGATGTGTATCCGAGAGATGTTGTAAGTGTCCCTGCCAGGCAGGCGACCACCAACCCACCAAACCAGGCGTCAATGAGGTTCAGTCGGGCGGAGATTCGTTCGGCTTCTCCATTCAGCTGAGCAAAGGAACTGGTGTCCGCTCTGTACACGCGGGCAGGAAGCGACACTCACACATTCCTCCAACTGACCCTTCTTACACCTTTGCCTTCTTTCGCTCAGCCTCACCCCATTGTTCCTTCTCCCAGTCCCCTCTCGGGGCCTGCCTGACCCTTCACCCAATCCCCTTGCGGGGTCTGCATGTCGCTGCATGCCTGCCCTCGTGCAGGCGCTCCCCTGCGCTCGATCCCTTCACAGGGGCAGCGTGATCGCTGCGTGCCAGACCTTGCGTAGGGGGGCTTCTTCACTCACTGCTGCCTTGTCTCCCGTTATGAACATTCTTTTGCCTTTTCTTTTCCTCTCCGACACAAGCAGTTTTACGAAAAGCAAATGGCGTTTGTTAAGCTAATCAGGCTCCCTCAATGTATAGAAGTGTATGTGTATGTGTGCTTATAAGACCATGGAACCTAGACATCTGAAATTTGGAGTGCATACAAAGGGAGACCCATGGGACATCTTGCAGGTATTTGTTGTTGTTTTAAAGGCAATAATTTAATTTGAATGTGCCCATATCGGCAGTACTATCTTCTGGCAGGCAGGTGCAGGCGGAGCCAATCAGCGCCCAGCTTTGCAGTCAATACAGTTTGAAGCTGGAGCAGGGCTTGGGAAGACGACCATTAGTAGTAGAAAGCAGCTCCCTCCCCCACCCCCACTTCAACTACAGGGAACAGATCTACTTGGATCAGGCAGCTGAAAGGACTGTGGGCTTCGTTCTCTCCCTTTGCCTGGGAGTAAATTTTGTTTCCGGAAATTTCTCTGTGCTGGTGCTGTTGCATTTAATCCCATTCCTGGAATGGCGCAAATCTTTTACTCTTTGCATGGTATTCACATTAACTAAGAAGGCAGCCTTAACCTATTACTCTCATGCTTTCTGGATTTACAAGTATTTGTAAAACCTTTAATTCTTCTCTTCCACGGCAGCGAGGTGCACGGGGGTGGGGGGGGGGCGAAGTGATGTTTGCGGGTTGGGGGGTGGCGAGTGTGGGGCGGTGAAGCGAGGCGCACGGCAGCAGCTTGTTCGCTGCAGATGGATAGGAAAAGTAGGGGGCATCCTATATATGGGGATGTCTTATAGACAGAAAAATGCAGTAATTGTGCTGACCCTCAAGAAAAGAAACGAGTAGGGGGCGCAGTGGGGAAAGGCAGCAGAGCAAGGGTTGTGGAGACCATGGAGAGGGAGCCACGTTCTGCTTCTTGCACTGTATTCTGCTGGCCTGGGTAGAGTCCGAGCATTGTGCTGTACAAAGTCAGAACAGAGGCTCTTTAGTTGGACACAATAAGACACCCGTGAGGAGAAAGAACTGTGTTCCATGTGCCTCCCTGAATACAGTGGAAATGAACCTTAGAAGAAGAAAAGGGCTGCGAGCTCACAAGAAGGAGCAGGCCTTCAGCCAGGGCATGGGCAAGCACTGTTGCCGTGGGTGACTCCCACTTGATGTTTGCTATGTTTGCACTGTTGTTTGCTCACGCTACCTCACAAACAAGGCCAGTGCCTGAGGTGCCCAGAAAGCAACTTGAGGGGACAGATCCAGTTGGGTCAAGCACCAGAAGGGACTGTGGACTTTGTTCTCTCGTTCTACCGGAAATTTCTCTGTGCTGGTGAGCCTGAAAGGGTATGTATAGCTGGGAGGTGCTGAGCTGCAGTTTAGGTCCCCCACGAATCCAATCGAGGCAGATCCAGCTTTTGAGTTATACTCTTGACCAGGGTTCCTGAGCAGTTCTGATACATCTCTCTATATGGTTCTTTATGCAGTATGGGGAGAGAGGGCTCAGTGGTAGAATGTGTACATTTCATGGGAAGGGTTCTGGGCAGAAGCCCCAGCGGCGAAAGGAAGAGTCCAGCCTTCCCCAATCCGGTTTCCTCCACGTGTATTGGACTACAACTTCCATAATCCCACGTGGACCTGAAGGCTAGGAATGAGGGGAATTATAGTCCAACCCCTCAGGAGAGAACCAGGTTGAAGAATGCTGATCTGGACACTAAGCTGTTGAGCCAAATGGTTGCCCCTTTCAGGCCACTATCTCTCTGCATGCTGTTACCAAGTTTGCTCTGATCCGTTTCAGGGGCCATTAGGAGTGGCCAAAGTAGAAGCCATAGGAGGCCATTGGGAGTGTCTGGAATTTTAAAAGAAGCCTGTTGCATGGCTTATCCACTTGCAATTGTTATTGTTAGACCCTTTTGTACGATTAGCATTGCAAAGACTTTATGAGCAAAATTGTATTATCGGTGAGGTTTCAAGATGCTGGTATTCTGCCTTGCCAAGGCAGTGTAATGGCAGCACAGGAGCATCATTCTCACCGATTGTGTGGATCAGTCCCTGTGCAGGGCCTGAGGACACACTGTTTTCTTTACTGAGGCTATATTTATGCCCAGTGTTTTTGCCACCCTAAGCAGATCTTGGTCACATCAGTGCCTCTATGTGAAAGCTTATGTGGGCCACCCTGAGCCCTATAGCTGGGAAAAGGAAGACCAGGACTATCCAAATGAAGGAAAACAAATGGGGATGCTGGTTCAAGCAATAGCTCCTGTGACCCTTAGGCTCTGGCTTCTTATACACTGGGCAAGGGCCCCCAATGCTTCCATCCAATGGTTTCTATGAAGGACATGCTTTCCCAGTAAAGAGATTTATTTCTGTGTGTGGAAAAGTTCACACTTGAAGGGGCCACAAACCTGCCACCTGCAAATTCTAGCTTTGGAGAAATGGAAGGGAAAAGTTCGTTGGCAGAACTGCGAAAAACATACCTGTTGTTAGGAATGAGGCTCTACACTGCAATGTAAGAATCCTCCTCGGGTTTGCCCAGTTAATTCTGCCACTGCAGACAGCAAGAGAGAACATCGCTCATCGATGTTAACTATAACTATTTGCTACTGCAAGAACACCCTTTATGAATATTTCCCAGAAGACTGTGAGTGGAGTCAGCATAGACCATTAAATGCAGTGCTAACCTTTTATCTGGGTAGATACGTCATCACTAGATACTGAGCATCTGAGGATTGACCCGTGTTCTCTGTCTGTCCAAACAGAAATTGTAGCAACTTATGTAATTGGATGGATGAAAATGGATTAGGTGGATACTGTGCACTACCCCATTTTTGTTTTGAATAGCCCTCTGTGGGGGCTGATCCTTTTCTTTGCCTGGTCTTTTATAGAACGATGACTTCACACTGGCACATGGATAGGGTCATACCTGAGAAGAGGACTGCTCATGATACTAAGGTTCTCCACAATCTTCTTGTGGAGAACGAGACACTGCTAAAAGAAATTGACTGTCTGAGTGATGAGCACAGGAGGCAAGTCTTTTAGGCACCACTGTTGTGTATATAACATTTTCACATACAGCATGCAGTGGATGTATCCTGTACACGACTTTTCAGAGTTAACTGCAATGGAATTTTGATTGGCAGGAATAAGAAACACATGCCAATGCTCATTTTTATCTTAGATCGCCCTCTGTGGGTGCTGAACTTTTTCCTATCCTTCAATTTTATAGGCTGAAGATAACTTCAGAGCAGCAGATTGACTGTCTGAAACAGGAGAGGAATTCATTATTTTATTGGAATACCAAACTTTTTATGGCAAAATGACAACTTTTGGAAGAAAACGAGCACCTTAGAGATGAGTACTCGAGGTGAGCCGTTTAGGCAACAATCATCATTTTGAGATAGGCATATAGCATTCATTAGACGTATACTGTACACTACTCAGCAGAGTTACTGCAATGAGTGACACATGAACATGTGTTTTGCTTGCTCAGTTTTATTTTAAATCACCCTCTCTGGGTGCTGATCTTTTTCCGATCCTGGTATTTTAGAGATTGAAGACTGCACAGCATAGGCTTAGAGAAGAAAACAATATTTTCTGGAGCAAGATACATAAACTTGCAGAGGAGAAAAAGGAGCTTTTAAAAGAAAATGAGCATCTTAGAGATGGGAATTGCGGGTAATTCTTCAGGCAACGATTCTCATTTAGACATGCATAGCATTCATTAGAGATATACTGAACACTATTTGCACAGTTATTGCAATGAAATGGTGATCGATAGTAATAACAACAATAGGGTTAAACAACACAAACATGGCCTAAAGATGCGAAGGGGCAAGAGGAACTTCTTTCTTTCAAAATTATCTCTGG
>NW_025335330.1:0-14908 GCF_004798865.1 Varanus komodoensis
CCCCCCCCATCTTAGCCTCACAGCAGTCTCCCACTCTGTGGGGCAGCTTGGCAGAGAGCGGGCACCTGGCCGAGCCGCCCGGGCAGCTCCGCAGCTGAGCGGGACCCCAGCCCCGGCCCCGCACTCCCAAGCGCTGTGCCACCCCGGCTACCCACGGCCCTGGGCTCGCAGCAGCAGCAGCCGCCCCGCTCCTGGGGGTTCTGCCCGGAGCCGGGGCTGGGCCAGGCCAGGCCAGCGGACAGTGGCCGGGGTTGCTTCTTGGCTTGCGCCAGCCCGGCAGGCACCCGTTGCAGAGAGGGGCAGGGGCTGCGCTGCACGGGGACCCTGTCACGGGGCGGGGGGTGGATGGGATGGCCCCATGGACCAGGCTCTGCGGGCAGCCGCGACTCCCACAAAGCCACCAGGCCCTGAAGCGAAGGCGCCGGCTCCCCTCCCCTCTCCGTCGGCTCTTGCACTTAGCGGTCGCAAAGCCCTCATCCTGGCCCCCACCTCTCTGCTCCCAGTCTCCTCTGCCCCCCCACCCCAAAGGCCTTCTGCTTCCTCTGGCTTTCGGCTTTGCTGACCTGCTTGCCCGGAGCTGCTCTGCCCCAGGAAATCCTCTGCCAGGCCAGCGCCTCACAGTTCCTCAGATCCACCCTGATATCCTGCCTTTCCTCGTAAGCTCTCGCGTGACCCTCCGCATCCTCGCCCTGCCGCAAAGCCTGTGCGGGAAGCCCAGAAATAAAAGCCATCGCCCTTGCTCATCCCCGCCCAATCGGTTAAGCGCTTGCAGATATTATAATATTACGGGGAATATAATATGATTCTGTGAGTGTTTAAGCACTGAAAATGCACAAGGCCATCGGCAGCGTCCCCCTGTGACCTCATCAGTGGTGCTAAAATAATCCACAGGTAATCCCTAGTAGAGCGACATTTCCTAAAAAATAAAAACAAAAACAGCAAAGGGCTTCACTTTCCTCTGCCATTAGGCCAGGGAAGCCCCGTCTTTGGGGATCAGCTCTGTCCCGCGAAAGCCGGAGCATCCGGCAAAAGCCGCCGCGCGAGGAGAGGTGGGGCAACGACCCCCGCAGCCGCGCCAGCAGTGCGCCCTCTGCCCCAGGGCGGTCTGCCCTCCCTCCGCTGCGTGGGCGCCTCCACCCTGCAGGGCCACTGCGGCTCGTGGGCGCTTGGGCAAGTCGGCCCCCACGGCCTCGGCCCCCCTCCCACCGCCCTGCTGCCGGCTTCTCCCGCCTCCCAGCCTCACATGTGCCGCCACAGCCGCCACGCTTCCCTCCTGCGCGTCAAGGCTGGGGGGAGGCGGGCGCCCCCGCGCACCCCCTTCCGTGCCACTCTGGGCCGGCGCCTCCGCGGCTGCCCCCACAGAGCCAGACTGCCGGGCTCCGGGGCGAGTGGGGCGCTTGCATCACGCGGGGGGTTCCTGCGGGTGGCTGAGCGCGCCTCCTTCACGCCAACACTCCCCAAGCCTGATGCGCCCTCTGCTCAGGGCAGCCGGCACGGTTTCCCCTCCTGCTGCTCTGCCCCACCCTCTGACGGATCTGGGGAGACCAGGCGGGATCGGGGTGACGCGGGCAGCGCTGCTCTGCTGAGCCTCTAAGGCGCCCGCTGGCACTCTCCGCCTGGCCGGGGCCACCCCCCAAGGTGGGCAGCAGGCAGAGGGTCTCCCGGCACCTGCCTGCTGAGAGGCCCCCACCCTGGACTGAGGCTGGGGACGCCTCCTGCCACAGAGCGCACCCTCGCCGTGGTGCGTGGTGTCCTGGGGGCCCCTCGCCCCGCCACCGCTCAGGGGCTCTGCGGCAGTCAGATCTGTCTCCCAAATGCATCCTGGGAGAGGGAGAGCCGACCTCGCTTGCTGCCTTGCGGGGCGGGCGCCCTGTGCCTCTGAGGGGCCCGGCAGGGCTGTCCCCCCCGGCCGGGAGGTCCTGGGGTCACTGGATGAAGCCTCCTTCTGCACAGAGACCGCTGAGCCAAAGAGGGCCGAGTGCCCAGGATGGTGGCTGCTCCCGGCTGCAAATGTTCTCCTGACTTATCTTGCCTCTGCAAATCCAGAAACATTATTTTCTTCCTCTGCCTGGCATAAAATAACTGAAATTATATATGGAAGGGAAAAGGACCAAGAAAGGAAGATAAGAAACTGCAGGATAACAAAGGAGATCAGACAAGGCAGAAAGATGTGACAGCACCCAGATTAGAGGAAAGAAAACTTGAAAGAGACAAATTAAACACTTCTTCAGAATGAAAGAGAGATAAAAATGTTGCCAGAGAGAAAAATACTGCGGTGGAAAGAGAAACTGTTTTCAAAAGGCACCTTTTATCCACAATCATCATCTCAGCAGATGATTGCAGGGCAGGGGTGGGAGAGAGGATTGGAAGACGGTGTGATTCTGCGGCGCAGCCTGGTGCCACACACAAGTCCATCTTCCCGTCCCCTTGGCAGAGAGAAGCGCAGAGTTGCTGGGCCATAGAGAGGAGGCCCCATTCTTGTCTCTGCTGGACGGCCAGCCGGGGCCTCTGCCATCTCCAGGCAGGCCAGACCTCGCGTCGGAGCAGCGGGCAGCTCCCTGCTCCACCGAGGCCCGCTCTCACAACCTGCGGCCTTCGGCCTCCATGCAGACCTGCCCATGGGCCCGGACACCAGGAGATGCCCTCTGGCCCCGCAGCTTGTGATGGAGCAGCCAGAGCATCCCGGAGGACGGCAAAGCTGCCCCCTGCCACACCCCTCTGCCTTCCCGCCCCATCTGAGCTGAGCGCCAGTCCTTGCCCCACCGGGCACGGGGCGATGGAGCCGCCCAG
This sequence comes from Varanus komodoensis, assembly GCF_004798865.1. Taxonomy (NCBI): domain Eukaryota; kingdom Metazoa; phylum Chordata; class Lepidosauria; order Squamata; family Varanidae; genus Varanus; species Varanus komodoensis. Next base: position 2,791 of record NW_025335330.1, read on the forward strand.
CACGGGCACTGGGTGGTGGCTGTCCCGGTGCTCATGCCCGGTGCGCTGGCAGGGCCGGCTGGCCTGGCGGGGGGGGGGGGCGCCCCGAGCCACACGCGCACCGGGGCCTGCAAGACGTGCCTTCCCGGATCGGCCGCGCAGGGCCGGCTGCATACCTGGGGTCCTGGCGCTGGAGGCGGCTGCAATGATCACCTGCCCTGCAGGATGTGCCATCTGCCACTGCAGCCGCACGCCTGCAGCTCCCCGAGCAGGCCAGGCGCCACGTCCTTCCTCTGGGGGGCCACCGAGTGCCACCTCTGGGCCAGCGGGGAGGCGCCGATCCCTCAGGCCTTGGCTTGCCCTTCAGAGGATGCCCTGGAGTCACGGGGCGAAAAAGAAGTGAAGGCATGTCAACGCCAACAGACAGTTGATCTGAGTGGGGCCCTCTGAGCCCAGTGGCTATGAAGGGGGGCCCAGAAGAGATCTCTCCCAGGCCCAGGCCCCCCACTCGGCTGTGTGGTCCAGCCCCGCGTGGCGGTTGCACAGGCAGAGCTCCTGGGCGCAGGGGCGGTTTCTCCACTGCCCTGCCCTGCCCTGCCCTGATGACGGAGCCGGAAGGGAGCCCGGAGGTGCGCTTCCTGCCCCCCGCGGGGAGGAGCCGCCCCAGCGACCAGCCATGCCCTCGGCCGAGCCAGCACCCGGAGCAGGGAAGTGATCTTGTCCGGAGGAAGGGAGCTGCATCAGGTTCCTTTCGGGAGGAGAAAAGGCGGGACGCAAGCGTGATGACTTACGCTATTCCTGCAGTGGATTCTGCTCCTGGAACTTGCCTTTCTCCGGTGCTGCTGAGGAGGGGAATCGGGGGGCCACTGAGGAGCCTCTTCTGCCTGAGCGCCGGACGCGTGCTCCCGAGTCACCCAGAGCCCTCCCCCGGGGGCCGGCTTGTGCTCCAGGGGTCCGTGCCTCCCAGGACAGGTCCTGCCTTCTGGGCCCTGAGGAGTCGGTGCTCCTGGTGCGACCTGGGCCAGGTGCCCTGCGGAAGAGTTGCTGGTGCGCATTGCCAGAGCTGTTGCCACGGGGACTGTGATCCCTCCCAGGGTTCCCGAAGCTCCTTCCGTCTCTGAGCTGGGAACGGATGCCTCGCCTCCAGCACTGTGAACATCCAAAGGCCCATGCATGGCACAGTGCGCCAGCCTGCATGCGCAGCTGCGGAGGGTGCTGGGAACCCCTGGAAAGAGACTCTGGAATACGCTCGTGCACTGTGTCATGGCACGGGCACTTGCACCCCTGAGTGTCCAAATGGCACCTGGTTCCTTGAATAGCGTGGAAGGAAATGCTCCTCTGCACACGTGAGCGGAAACCCACAGAGGCTTCTGTGGCCCGAGGGCCTCTGGTTGGGACCCTTCCTGCTTTGATCACCTTGAGAAAAGTTGGCCAGAGGTGGCCGAATGCGCAAGGGAGAAGATCGCGCTGTAGGTGTGCATGTGTGAGCCCTCGGGGAGGAGTCGGCGCCAAGCCGGTCCTGCATCCCAGGACAGCCCTGGCCCACATCTGGAGGGTATTCACTGACTCACAAACATCTCTTCCCAGCATTGACCGAAATGCAGCAGGCAAGAGCTGCTCCCCCTCCCCCCCTCCCCTCCCCTCTCCCCCACACCCTTTCCTGCTCTGCAGGCTCCATTATCCCTTATTCACAAATGCAACAGACAGTGTGGAGGTCAGAGCGACCTTCCCTCCTCCCCATCGCAGGCGGAGTCTCTGCTCAGGGTGCCCAGCGCAGGATGCCTGTGCCGGGCCAGGCGCTTCCCCCGCAAATTGGCTTTGCACCTGCCGATCGCCTTTGTTAATATTTGCCTTCTTTTTCTGTTGGATTTTTGACAATCCAAAGAACAATTAACCTGACACAAATGCTCGTTTCCGCACACTTACTCCAACAGGCTGACAGGAAAGCTCATTTTTGTTTGACTGGCCTGGATTAAACCCAGCGCCTCCCCAAGTCTTGTCGAATAGCCTCTGCATGAGAGGGCTGCTCTGGGTTTGCTTCTCCTGATTTTGGAAATCAGGGTTGAGGTTCTAGTCCTCAGGGACGTTGACATTAAGCAAACCCTCCACTGGACACAGGGAATCCAACCTGAGTTGCCCTGCCTGTCCTGCATTAAGGGGGACCTTGGCCTCGCTCTGGCCAGCACCTTCGCCTCCCTTTTTCCTCCGGAGAGCCAGCCAGAGGGCCTGGATGGGGGATGCCGGTGGGGCATGGTCTGTGGCAGGTTGCTCAGAACTGCTCTTGTCCCGGCCACTGTCCACTCTGTTTCCCACGAACAGCAAACCAGACAGAGCGTCCTTGGACAGAAGGACGGCCTGACATTTTTAGCCCATCTCTGGAGCGTGGGCAGGCTTTTTCTCTGGGACGAGGGGGAAAATGGCGTGTGTTTCTGCCAGGCAGGCAAGCAGGCAGGCAGGCAGGCAGGCAGAAGCAGCTGCTTTTCGGCGCTTCCTTGAGCCCTGGCGAGGAGCATCTTCAAGCAGGAGGGCTGCACAGACCGGCTCCATCAGTGCTGCTGCCGAGACCCCGAGCGGACAGCTCTGCTCCGGCCAGGCACTTTCTCAGAGTTTCTGGCCGTGTGCCCTCAGTCGCTGTTTCTTACCTGCTCTTTTGAAGAAACAGACATTTCGCACAAACGGCGGTAACCCGAGAGGTTTACCGCGGCCACCTTTGGTTTCCCGAAGGCGGTCTTGCCAGACTGGAGCCGTATCCAATGCAAAGAAAAATCAGAGTTGGCACCAAACGTGGAAGAAGAAACGTACCAGGTGAAAAACCTCCCACTTCAATAAAATTATAGCTGCAGTTGAATGGGAGACTGGTTGGGACGCAATTTCTGTGTCAGCCTGTTTAATGATTAAATTGATCTTAGCTGTATAGCTGAGCAAAGCCATAATTATCATTATTCAAGGGAGCCGTTTGGGTTTATCAGGACCGCCGCATCCATCTTCTTTGCAAGCGCTTTGTGCCCATTTATCAGAGAGTTGCAGGACAGGAAGGAGACTTCCATTTGCCTGGTTGGGGGGGCAAACACACCCCAGAGGCTGCCCAGGCCCCCCATGCTTGCAACGCCTCGCTTCGAGGGGACAGTGACTTGGCGAGGGGCCTTGGAACGCCAGCAGCCGTTACGGAGAAGCAACCATGGTCAGATTGCTATTTGGGGCGGGGGGATGTTAAAACAGCTTTCCCCAGTCTAGCGCTCCCCAGTGAGCTGGACTACAATGACCAGAATCCACTGGCAGCAGTCCATCCCCCTGCGGGGGGCCAGGTGGGTGAAGGATGCGAGATGGTGCCCTCACCCGCTCTGCGTGGCCGGCCGGCCTTCCTGGCCGAAGGCTCACCTGCTCTGTGGCAGATCCATAAATGCCTGGATTATCAGCAGCGAACGACTTTAAAAATGTGTGTGTGTTGCCACTCAGGGAACTGCTGTGCAGCACGTCCTCCTGCCAGCTTAATAGGAGAGGCAGCCTCTCGCCTTCTGGAAGTTAATAGCACATTTTTATGGAGAAAGGAATGGGCACTTTGAAAGAGCAGCTGAGATTATGCTCCTTTCGGACTTCCTGAAATAATCAGGCAGCTCCGGAGAGGGAACCTCCAGAAATATCAAATGGGATTCATTTCCGAAATGCCAGTGGGCCCCGGGTGCAAAGCCCCAAGGCGAGACAAGAGCCAACGGTCCAGCAGGAATGTGCTCAGCCAGGGCAATAAATTGCTCGGAGCGAGGAGCCAAAGGATCCGCGGCGCTATTTGGCCGTCAGCAACCCTGGTCCCTGCTGAGCTGCGAGCTGCATTACCGGTCTCTGGCCATCCGCCCCGGTGGCGCTGCAGTGCCAGAGAGCAGCCAGCGCCTCCCTCTGGAGCACATGAGTACTGCAACTGTCCCCCCCACGGGGAGCCCCGACTGGAACACCCCAAACATCCCCACGTGCTCATTGCAGTGCCTACAGCGGGAAGCTCGATGCAGCCACAGTCCGCCCAAAGGCACATTCCACGGAAAGCTTACCTGGGGGGCGTTCCCGTGGGTCGTGCCCCACATCTTTCCTGGCATGCTACCCCACCCCCGCAACACAGGTCGCAGTGGGACTGCCGGGCACGAGCAGCGGCCCGCACGGATCTGGGCAGGAGGGTTTATGGGGCTGGCTGGCTGCCAAGTCTCCGGCCCGGGAGCACGAGGCAATTTAGAGGCTGTCATTTTCCGCGGGGATTATGGCTTTGTTATCAAGGGAGACAGCGCCGCGCGGCACCGTGCCCTTGAGGGGAGACGGGTCACCTTCGCCGGAAGGAAACAGCCGAGCCGAGCCGAGCGGAGCGGGGCCGATTCTGGCTGGGAGAACTTTTCCAGACTCGTCAGAAGCAAACGTTGGAGACGCGCGTTCCAGGGATGCGGAATTCCTCACTTTGGGAAAGCTACGCTGTGCGCCCGGCTTCGTGAAGGCCAATCACAAGCCAAAGCACCAAGAGCAGTGCCTGCCGCCCACACGGCACTTTCGCGGGACGTGTGTGCTGACCCACGGTTCTGCTTGAGGCCCCGTCTGGAAAGCGGCCGCCCCGGACCGATCTGCGCATCACCCGCGTCAGCATGGAGCCAGATCTGCGCCCTGAATTGGAAATCCGCGTCTTTGTGCCCCCCATCGACTGTCCCTGGAAGTCAGCAAGCAGCTATAGCAAGCGCTTCCTTTTCCTGGACTTAGATGGAATTTGCGCCATCGCGGTCCCTCGGGCGGGGATTGCGCATCCCAAATCCCAGGCAGGTAGTCTGAGGCTAGCGGTGCTTGAAGCAGAAGACTTTCCTTGGGATCTGCTATGGACATTGCCAATTCTTGGCAAGAACGGATGGCATTTTGAGGGATAGTTACTCCTCCGGAATGGATTGATCCTGCCAGGGTTTGGATGCAGGCACAGGATGTTGGTGCAAGAGCAGCCGTTCTCGTCTGTGGGCTGCGCACGCCAGGGTGTTTAAGCACCTGTCTGGAGGGTTCCTTCTGCTGCGCCTTGGCCACAGAGGCTGCCAGAGCCATGCGCAGGCCCGACTGACGCTACCAGCTCACGCCATGAGATGCCACCACTCTCAAGGGAAGCGGGACGGGCGGAGGGGGAATGATCTGCTGAGCAGCGCTAATGGGGCGGCCCTGCTGTCCTTCTTAATTTATGTGGGCAGTGGCTTTGGGAAAGGGGTGGGCCCCAGGTAAGAATCCGGCCGTTTGGACGGGGCAACCGCACCGGAAGCAAGGAGGGCCCCTGGACAGTGCCGTGCCCCACGCTGGGGCAGCAGGGCCTCCCCTCGCCCAGCCCCCAGCCCTCGCCTGCCCTCTGCCGCCTCTCCTCCAGCCCACGTCCCAGGGACGCTGCAGGACGCCCGGAGGAGCAGCGGAGAGGTGGCCGGGGGGCCCCCTCCTGCCCCAGCGCCTCAAAAACCCCACCACAAGCCACGGCTCTTTGGGCTGGCTGAGGAAGCGCTCCTGGGGGAGCGGGGGGAGGGGCTCGCGACGCCTGTGGCTCCGTGCTTTGCGCAAGTCCAGCATGGAGACTGTGCAAAGCCCCCCTGCACAGCAGGCACCCCAGACACCACGCAGGGTGCTCATCGCCGGCCTGGCATCGCCGCCCCAGTTCTTCCAGGCAGGGGCTCCCAGCACTGCCAGTTCTGAGACTCACGCAGTGGGTCCACCCTTTCCTCCAGGGGCGTCTTTCTGTCTTGAGGAAAGGGATGAGAGCCGCAGGACGGTTCCAGGTGGGCACCGGATGTGTGCCCACCTGCCCAGTACAGTTCCGAGGTCGAGGAAGGCTGGCTGCAGTGAAGGGCGCCTGCACGAGCCCCCGCAGGGCAGCTGCCCCCTGTGCCGCCTGGCTGGGAAGGTCCCCTCGCTGCCCCAGCCTCTGGGGCCGGAGGTCTTCCCGCCTCCGTGCAGAAGAGCCACCCCTGGAATCCAGCCCTCAAGTGCCTGGCCTTGTGCTTTCCTTCTCCTTTTCCCCAATTTCCTTGTCAGCTGCTCAATTCTCTACTTCGTTAACAGGGTTCCACATGGTGTTTAATAGTTTGCGGGAGCAGGGGGCTGGTGGTAGGGGTGCAGGTTATAATCTCTGGGGCAAACTGCTGTGAAGAATCCCGCTGCCCCTTTTCCAGACCCAGTTTCTGCTCTGCGTGCTCTGACTTGGGCTGCGCTGCTTTTCACGTGTCCTCCGAGTTCATAAATATCAGCACGCTCTCCAAACAAGTAACGGTAAGCGCGAGACACCAGATGCTTCCAGCTCAGCAGCCTGGCACCGCCTGCCTCTGCCGGGGGGCTCCTGCCCACTTGCCCCCCACTGCTGGGGGCCCGGGGCAAGGCAGAGCCGAGCCGAGCCGAGCCGGCTGCTTGCCAGAGGATTCCCATGGCTGGCCAGTCAGGCCAGTGCCCGCTTCAGACCGGCACCTCAGCTGGGCCCTCGCGGTCCTCCCGCCGGTGCAGCCACTGCCCACGTGCCGCTCCCACCTGGCACGGCCTGCTCCGGGCATCCCTCGTGCACACGGGGGCCACCCGTGAGTCCGGGGCCCAAGGCAGGCTTAGCCCCTGGTGAAGGCACTCCTGGAGCTGCTGCGGCAGCCGCTGCTCCCTCCCGCCGCCTTCCGCTCGGCGCTCAGAGCCCCTCTGGCCTTAAAGACGGGCTGTGGCACTCGGAAGGCCTAGACATCCAGCCCAGAGGACGGAGGCCCTGTGGGAGCGTCCTTGAGGGAACATCTCGCAGGCAATGCCTGGGGCGTCCCGGGCGCCTGAGAGAGGCGGGAAGGACTCTGCAAGGAGAACACGGAGAGCGAACACTGCACAGAGCGCGTCCTTCCGGCTGTTCTTGTTAGCTTCGACAGGAATGAGCGGCAGAGAAAAGGGAGGCCTGAAACTGCAGGGGGCGCTGTATTTGGCTGATGGCGGAGCTGGACTTGGCCCGGTTCTGGGCAGCTTGGAGTTGCCCCCTCCGCCAGGCCGTCCTGGCTTCTTCTGACCCGGGTCCAGGAGACGGAAGCCCCCCTTCTGCAAGCAGCTGTAGGCCTCTGCTTAAGCTCGGGCTCCGGCTCCAGCTCCGGGCCAGGCACTGGGCACCGCACGGTGGTGCAGAGTTCCCGGGCGAGGTCAAGCGTAGCCAACCTGCTGAGCGATGAGACCCCCAGAGCCCCTCTCAGGGCTGGCGATGCGCAAGGGAAGGGGCAAGCGATTCTGCTGGCCTCTCTGCCTGGGCAGGGCAGGGCAGGGGTCCACGGGGGAAGTGAGGCTCCCTCCCGAGCGGCCGGAGCCAGGCCGGTCTCTGCCTGGACAGCCCCCTTTGCCTTCATTGCGCTGAATGCAGGGAAGGGGGGTGTGGGTGCAGCCAGAGGAGCGGCGGGGTCACCTTCCAGTCTGAGGCCACATCGTGCAAGGGTCCCCCATTTGTCTGGGGTAGGACAAGGGTGACCAGTGGGGCGGTAGGGTCCTGGGATGCCTCCCAGAGGCCCTCCGTTGGCGATGCTCGCGGTCCCAGCAGCACCCAGACGGACAAAGGGGCCCCACCTCCCGGTCTTGACGGGGTCCCTCGGCCAGCGCCCGCGTGCAGGCCTGGGCCCCACGGCGACCGGTGGCACGTGAGCCTAAGGAGGGTTTCCGGAGCACTGACCGCGCTTCACAAGCAGGACCTCAGGCCCCGGTTGCCTTCGCGCCGCGCTGCCTGGCCAGGCGCGCTGGGGACGGAGGGGCGGCGCCCAAGCCAGGCCACGGAGTTGCAGCTGCAGCCGGTTGTGCCCGGACACCCACTGCAGCGGTTCCACAACAGTGTCCCCGGCGGAGACCCGGGGCAGCCGCTGGCTCGCCCGCTCACTCGCTCATGCCCTCTCTCGGGGGTGGCAGACGACGTCAGCCTCCCTGCTGGCCAGCACCTGCTGGCCCTTGGGCCCTGCCAGCCCGGCTGCACCGCGGGACAGACAGAAGCCAGATCTGCCCCTGCGAGCTCCGCGGCGAACTGCCACCGCCTGCCCACGTGCAGAGCTTTCTCGCCCGCCCGCCCGCCTCGGGCTTCCTCTCCGGTGCCTGCCTGCCCCCAGGAGCCAGGCAGGGCATGGCCAGCAGCCGTGGGGCACGCTCCCCCTTCCGTCCAGGCCGGCCCAGGGCACTGCTAAGCACAAGGCCTGCGGGGGCCTGGGTTCCCACGCCCGCTTGCTCTGCAGCGGGTTCCTTGCAGCTCCTGGCGGGATCAGAGCACTCGTGAAGGATGGGAGCGCTGCAGTGACATGGGAGGAGGGAGGAATTACAAGGGCGATCAATCTTCTGCCTTCAGGGCACACGCTGCTCAGCCACAGCTGGGATCTGAGACAGAAGCTGGGCGAGAGAGAGAAAGCAGCCAGAATGGCTCCCGGGGGCCTCTCCCTGCCGCCAGACCAGGGGAGGGGGCTTCTCCACGGAGCAGCGGCCCCAGTGTGCAAGAGTGGGGGCTGATGCCTGGGCCGAGCCCCCACACAGGGCTCCCTGGCAAGGCTGGGCCATGGCTTTCCTGCAGGTGCCCCTTTCAGTGGGGCCCTCGCCCAAACTCTCCGCTGCCCTGAGCCCCAGCCAGAAAAGGCCAGGCCAGCGGTGAGACATGTCTCTGGCCAGCGCAGCCAGCTGCCCAGCTGGGACCCTCCAGGTGTGCTGGGCTTCGGTTCCCAACGTGTCCTGGCCGGAGGATGCTAGGCACTGCAGTCCAGCTCATCTGGAGAGGCACAGCTGGGGAGACAGGCCGCTCGGCCCTGAGAGAAAGCCCAAGGATGCAGGTTTGGCCGTGGGGCTGGAGCAAGGGCGGGCCGGAAGAGCAGGGTTGCTGCCAGCTGTCCCAGTCACCATCGTCAACTGGTTTCGGTTAGGTCTGTGCACCTCGGTGTTTAGTCCTGCTGGCCACATGGCCACAGAAACGCTGGCTCCCTCGGCTAGGACACAGAGATGAGCACCGCCCCCAAGAATCAGACACGACCGGACTTTAATGGCATGGGGAAACCTTTGCCTTTACCTTTAAGGGAAGTTAAGAACTTGCTACTGTTTAATTTGTGCAAAAATAAAGTTGGGTAAATTATCTGATTTCCAGAGAATCCACAAGGTTTGCTTCTTAACTTGGAAGTTGGAAGTTTGAAGGTGTTTTTTAAACAGACTACATCATAGATTGCAGTATATAAACGTCTAATCTCTGTACACGGCAAAGTCTAGGATTTTATCCGCCAAAAGCTGTCCAGAGATCTAATCATCTTTCCAGAGAATCCACAAGGTTTGCTTCTTAACTTGGAAGTTGGAAGTTTGAAGGTGTTTTTTAAACAGACTACATCATAGATTGCAGTATATAAACGTCTAATCTCTGTACACGGCAAAGTCTAGGATTTTATCCGCCAAAAGCTGTCCAGAGATCTAATCATCTGGATCAAACGTCCACAGCAAGATGTGGTTTCTGGCGCTTCAGAGGCATTCAGGGAAACTGCCTCGCCATTTTACTGCAAATTACCTTGCTGATAATGTGAAAAGGCAAATGCATAATAAAAGAGAGTCTTTTACCCTTAAGCTGAATTCAGAGGTATGCGTGAGGGAGTGGGTGAGGCTGGAGTGAGGCTCACAAGGACAGACCGTCTCCAAGGACAAGCACTGCCCTTTGGGGCAGCGACGCTCTCTCCCTGCAGAGGGCCGACCAAGTCTTTCAAAAGAAATGAAACTGTTTCTGTATAGTTCGCCTTCGACCTTCGTTCTGTGTCTTTTCTCTTTTTAAGGCACGGAGAAGCTTGAGCAGCTCCCACAAAGAGGTGGCCACCACTGAGGACCAGCTCCCACTGCGAGTGCTACCCCAGGCGCCGGACGGTGGGACCCCCCGGGAGAGCCTCCGGGGCAGATCACGTCTCGGGCAGGCAGCGTTCCTGGGGGCCTGGGGCCCACTCTGGTCTGGGTGAGCCTCTGCGGCTTGGACTGTGCTCAGAAATGGGCAGCCTGGGGCTCCCCACCCCTGCTCTCAACGTTCCCCAAGACTCTGAGCTTGGTGGTTTGAGGAGCTGCAGCTCTGGAGCCACCTCCGCAGAACCTCCACACTGTTCTGGACCCCTCGCTGCATCCGGCACGCAGTCCAGCCACCGGTCGGTGCTCGATTCGTTCTCCCGGGGACAGGGAGAGGCGGCCTTCGCCAGCAAGCTGGTGGCCCTGCACCTGAGCCCCCCGGGGATGTGTCCCCGGGGTCCTGGTGGTGTTAAGCAGCACAGGAACCAGAAAGGGAGCCTGTGGGGCCGTGTAACCTGGTTGCCATGGGCCAAGTAGACGCTCCCCAGCACAGATTCCACGCAGGAACCAGCAGCCCACGACTCCCAAATCCTGGCCCAGACTGCCGAGTCAAAAGTACTGCCTCTGTTCACGGGGGGGGGGGGAAAGGGGGGGGGGGGGGGGGGGAGCACTGACCTCCATGCACACATGAGGCAAGAGGGCCCTTGGTGGAGGGGGTGCTTTACTGACACCCCCCACACACAATTTTGGGCAGGAGGGGGTCGCTCTCACTACATCCCAGTGGAAAAACCTCGTGCTGCCAGAAAGCAGCTGGAACTGGGGGGGAGGGGGCAAAGCCAGACACCCCCAAGCTCCAGGGGGGCAGCAGCCTCTTCAGCAGGGAGGTAGGCTGTGTCACCCCCCAGGTAATTTTCAGTTGAGGGCCTTTTTCTCCTGGAAGGAAATTGGGTGAGGGAACAGAAGGGGGGAAGATGATGTGCGCTCAGATGAGGGCCCTTCCTAAAATCGCTGCTGTTGCCCCCATGGCAGCCGGGGGCCCGAAAGGCCAGGGCCCTTCATGGCGTGCTTAGCCCAGGGCCTGCCCCTCCCCGCCGTGTCCCTGCATGGGGGGGGGGGGTGGCAGCCAGCCGATCCCACAGAAAGTGAGCAACTGGCCCCCTCACAAGGCAGCGGCGGCCTGGCAGGCGCTGGGCCCCACGGAGGACTCTCCCACCCCAAGCAGGACCTGCCGCCGTGGAAGAGGAGGGGGCTTTGCTCTGGAAGGGGGGGCGGGGGGGCTGCACAGCGTCATTTAGCCGTTCCTTCCCGCTTACCAAGGCTGCCTGGATGAGCCTTTTCCCTGCGCAGACCCCACCTCTGGCCCAGCTGAAAGGAAGGCTAAATGCGTGTGACTGGGTGCATTTCATTTTAGTTCATTTCATTCCATCTTGTCGTAAAAGGATCGGCGGGCGGCCCTTAGCCCCCCCCAGCGCCTCCAGGCCGCCTGCAGAATCTTCCACGCCAATAAACGCGCCCAGTCGAGATGGGGGCTGGAGGAGGTAAGACGACGGGGAGGGCAAGAGCGACAGTGCAGGTGCAGCGCCCGTGCCTGCCCCCTCCCGCTCCCTAGTGTAGGCTCCTCACAGGCAGGGACCTGCCATTTTCGCTCTGCGCGCTGCAAAGAGCCGGGCGCTGGAGGGCAATGCTGGGCTGCAGAGCCCCCGGCCCGGGCCCCCGCCGCCCCTCAGCAGGCTGCCTGCGCCCTCCCCCGTCCACCCTCCCGAGGCCCGCCGCACAGCCGCTGATCCTGCCTGGACCTGCCCTCCGACGATCCGCGGCCCCTGCCCCTTTGCGCGGGCGGGGACGGGATGCCCCCAGCACCGGCGTCGCTCTGGCGAGGCCCGCCGGCGAGGAGCCGCAGGCGCGGGGGGAAACCGGGCGCCGCGCCCGCCCACGGGCAGATTCGCTCTCCTGGGGCGACATCCCGGCGGGGCGGGAGCGGGGGCGGGGCCGGGGGGGCGCATATGTTAGCGGCCGGCCCTCCTGGCGCCAAGGCTGCGGCGCGAGGGGGCCCCGGGCAGCCGGGCGGGGGGGAGGGCGCCGGGAGGCCGAGCACCGCCGCGTCGCGGGGAACGTGTGCGGGGCGCCCTGCTCCCGACCGCCGCCCCTGGAGCAGGCGCCGCCCGCGGGCGCCGGAGGCTCGCCGGCTTCGCCCCCCGCCCTGCCCGCGGGCCCCGGCGCGGGAGGCTCGCCCGCGCCCTGCTGGGGCAGCGGCCACTCGTGCTCCGCAGCATCCCGCGGGGGAAGAGGCTGCGGCCCGGCGGGGGCGGGGCCCGAGGAGGATCGGGGTCCCCGGGCGGAGCCAGCCCGGCGGGGCGGGGGGGGGGTCCGGCGTGCCGGG